>NC_029779.3:30671885-30738213 GCF_000817695.3 Arachis duranensis
TTTATTTAAAAAATTTAAATTCATAAATTTTAAGATAATTTATTTAAATAAAATATTTAAAATTTATATTTATGTAAATACAATAATGTGTAATTAAATACATGCATATTTTATTTGATTTCTATATAAACTGTAACGATGAATTACAGTTTAGTATTTGGCTATGAATCACTATATTTTTATTGCGATTTATAAAGAAAAGTATTTGGACATAAACCACGGCATTCTTACCATAGTTTATAAAAAAAACATTTGTGCATAAATTGCAGCATTTCTACTGCAATTTATAAAAGAGATAAAATATACATAAAACAATGATAAGCAATGACGGATTGTATTTTTTACGAATTGAGTTTCTAAGTTTGAAAGAATTTGGGAGAAACTCACTTGACATTAATATTCTGGTGGGTGGGATTATGGAAGAACAAAATCGTTTGTATCGATTGAACGACGTTGTTCACGTGGTTAAAAACATCAATGAAGAGGTTAGTTGTTTATAGGTTGTTTTTTTTATATGTTAGTTATTTACTGTTCCATTCATATCTATTTCACTTTGATGTGTGGTTAGAGTATTTTTACAAAGAATTTAAAGATTTTAGTGGCTTATATGTTAAAATTTGATTCATACCAATTTAATTTTTTTTGTTAATTTATGTGTTAGCTTTTTATATTTGAATTATTTAATTTATAAAATAATTTAGGTGTTAGTAATTTATTTGTTAAACTTTGATTAGTATCAAATTAATTTTTTAGTTAATTAATGTGTTAGATTTTGTATCTGTGAAGTATGCAATTCTTTAGGTCAAGTAGATGATGGTGAAGCATCTCAAGTCTCTTAGGTTGCGCTTTATTATTTTTATCAAAGCCTGACAGAATTGATGTCTAATTCCCAATTGCGCCTAGGCCGTTTGCCCTTGGATAACAAACAGTTCCACAAGCCTTCAACAAGTGGACTTCACCAACGATGTGACTGAGAGATTTTTTGTGCCCTTTAGAATAGAATTAACACATTCAGATATGTTAGTGGTCATGTGGTCAAACCGTCTTTTGCTATCCGGATGTTGGGTCCAATTATCATATTTCATTCAGTTGACCTAATAACACATAGACTGATTCTCAGTCCACATAATATCAAACTAATAGTCAAATTCTGTCTCGATCTTTGCATATGCAGCATTCACAAGTAGCCTTTTTGCGTCTTGACCTTTGAAACTAAAAAAAAAAAATTGTCATCACATGACGAATGCAGAATACTCGATAAGCACGTGGTGGTAGCCAACCACTGTCAACTACCTCCAAGACAGGCTTGATGTCGTTGTGCCTGTCAGAGATAACAAGAATACCCTCTTATGGCGTCACATGCTGTCTTAGGTTGAACAAGAAAAAAAGACCACAACTCCGTATTTTCTCCCTCCATAAGTGCGAATGGAACAAGTAAGATATTCGAATTTTCATCTTGCACGATAGCCAAAAGCAAAGTACCTCCATATTTTTCATTTAAGTGAGTACCGTTAATGCTTACTAGTGGCTTGCAAAGTAACTGGTGTATACGTGAATTGCTCTTTATATCCTCATCATTATCCCCAACTATATCGACAGGCTCTTCATCCGAATCATCCTCTCTCATTTTATTTTCAACTCAATCATGTTCACCATCACCTACACAATCAGGAATCATGACAAGAGAACTAGCCGTCTCAACTGCCAGCTGCCAGAACAAACGGTTCTCCAATGGCCATCTTCATTCACTCGATTCAAATCAACCGCAAGGGATTGAGATGCGACGATCAGACAAGCCGGTGCAACCACATGCATCGAATTAAGAATTGACCCCCAAGTTAGTCGACTAAGGATTCAGAGCTAATGCCCCAAAACTGTCGACACCATCCTCCAACTTCATATACAACTTGTGTGTTCTGATCTCCTAAAAACTTCTCCAACAATAAAACAGAACCTGCAAATCTTCATCAGACCCTATCACAAACGTATCATACTTTACACTGATTGTCACAACTGCAATAGATATCTTATAAAATAACTTCTTCACCCATTTGGTTCCAAACACCCAAGTTTTTGTAATATGCTAATTTTTAGATCTGACAAGGTATTCGATAAACGGATAAATACACTCAAGAGTTTTTTGTCGATAACCTTCATACCCTCTCTTTTGCTTTTATGAATTTTTCCAAAGCAATGCACTAGTGTTAAGAAACTATCCTCCTCATTAGACATTGTAAAAATAACTCATTCCCTTGACAATTGCCTTGAATTGGTATATATAGAACCTACAACCTTTATAAACTGTAATAAGAGTACCACGATTTATGTACAAATAAATGCTTCTCTTCATAAACCGCAGTAGGAGTGCCGCGGTTTGTGTCCAACTGCTTTTCTTCTTAAACTGTAATTTATGACCAAATACTAAATCGTGGTTGATAGTCGCAGTTTACACCAAAATAAGAAAAAAATACATACACGTAATTTTATTTAAAAAATTGTATTTAGATAAATTTAGAGGTAATTTATTTTAATTGAGTAAATTGTCTTAAATTTTATACTCTTTTCATTTATTTTAATTTTATATTAAGTATTTTGTTTCATTTTTATTTTGTTAATTAAATGTTATTTTGTAATTTTAAAAGTTATTAATTAATTTTTATTTATTATTCTTCTATTATTAAGTTGCTAGAAAATTTTAAACAATTTAAATGTTAATAAAAAATAGTACTAAAAACATTTTTTTTAATTATGTATATTTTTAATAAAATTTAATAATCATCTTAACATTTATATAACGTTAAAAAATATTTATTATGAAATAAAAGAGATGGTATATATTTTGAAATAACTGATTATAAAATACTACTATACTATTTGTGGAACCTATCCAAAGGGAATCTTTAAAAAAGGGTTGGTTATGAAAGTATCCAACAAAAATATTTCATTTATTTTTATATATGTTAATTACTATCTGAAACTCTGATCTACATTTAAAAAAGATTGAAAATAAGTGTTTATTTAGCAAATTCATATAATATTATTATTTTTTCCTCAATCATATTTCTAAAATAGAACGATTATTGTTATTAATTAAGGATAGTTTTATAACACATTAATTTTCTTAATGAATGTACAAATTCAAAACAAAACATTTACTTAGAAACGAAAAATATTAAATTATTTGTATTTTTAAAGATAAATCTAATTATAGAGATACATGTATAAGTTCAGCATGTATGAATATATGAGTTTAGTAGAGTAGTGGGTAGTTAGAGTTAATTGCTTCTAGACTTTTTATGAATTAGTTACTTCCCAACTTTCCCTTTTTCTGTTATGTTGAGCTGGTAGAAATAGTAAGTGTTCAACCATCTCAGATCACACATATAATCTGTAATTATAATTGCAATAGTAACTAGAACAGAATCACTCGTTCTCTTCTTCAATTCCTCTCTTCTTCACTCTCAACTCTTCACAGCTCAGCTCTCTTTCTTTTGCTGCACGTCTCTTATATCCTTTCATGGAATCAGAGCTTGGCTCCAATGGCTACACCTAATAATTCTACTCCTGCTGCACAAGCAGCTTAAACGGAAAATGCTCAAGGATTCACAGCAACTCCAATTTACATGAAGCTTGACAATAATAATTTTTTGTAGTGGAAAGATCAGGTTGAGGCGATGATTGAAGGAAACAACCTATTTGATCACATCACAGGAGGAAAGATTCCGCAACCGCTGCTTGACAATGGAGAAATCAATTCAGAATACCAGAGGTGGAAGAAATAGGATGCATTGTTAAAATCTTGGCTATTGGCTTCCATGACCAAACCATACACTATTCGAATTGTTGGTTGTGTATACACTTACCAGATTTGGAACAAGTTAAAAAACTATTTTGCTTTACAAATTAAAGCTAGAGTAATATAATTGAGGAATCATCTTAGCAGCACAAAAATTGGTGTCTCGGTAAATAATTATGTCTTGTAAATCAAAACTCAAAAGTACAATTGATGTATTGACCTCAATAGGAGAAGTAATAAGTGAAAGTGAACATGTAAATGCGATTCTTCATGGCCTAACTGAGGATTATGCACCTGTCCTCACTTCAATCTTAACAAGATCTCAAGGAATTATAGTTGGTGAGCTAGAAGTAGTACTCTTTGCACATGAAAACATACTAGAAAGGTTTAGAAAATCATAATTAAATCAACTCTTACAAGTAAATATGGCTTAATCCAGACACAAATCAATTTGATCAAGAAATGTATCAAGCTAATTTTGCACAAAGAAGAGGTTTTAGAAGGGGTCCACAAGGCATAGGCAGGTTTCAAAACTTCAGAAATGCAAAACTTGAAAGGAGACAGCAGTCCTATCATAACAGGTCAGGGATGTAGAATTATGAATAGTTTGAAGGGTTTAACAGGTCTGAAGGATTTAACAGGTCACAATATCAAAGCTATGAAAGAATGCAAGAGAGGCCTTAGTGCCAATTATGTGACAAATATGGTCACACAACAATATTTTGTTGGTACATGTATGATGATAATGAAAATAGGCAATACACACAACTTCAACATTAGTACAAAAGAGACTTTGTAAAAAGACAGCAGCAAATTGAGCAGCCAAAAGCAAACTTTAGTAGTTTATTGGCTAATCCTGCAACCATTCAGGATTCAGTGTGGTATCTAGACTCTGGAGCCACACACCACATGACTGCAAATCTAGAGGTTATGGCTGAAAAAAAAACTTATGCAGGCACAAAACAAGTAGTGGTTGAAAATGGTACAGATTTGGCTATTAATAGCATTGAAAAAGCATATTTCAAAACTGATTTAAACTCTAAAAATATAATAATGCAGAAACAATTATTGGTCCCAGATATAACAAAAAATTTGCTCAATATCTACCAATTTTGCTGTGACAATAAGGTATTTTTTGAATTCCACTCTCATGGTTGCTTTGTTAAATCTCAGGCCACTAATAAAGTCATTCTTCAAGGAGATGTTGTCAAGGGAATATATAGGCTTCTCAATTTCCATCCAGTTTACACACCTTCTGCCTTCATCAGTTCATTAGAGCAGCAACAAACAAATATATGCTTTGGCATGCTAGGCTTGGACATGCCTCAGCAGCTGTAATGTCTAAATTCCTCAAGCTTTGTAATCTCCCCTCTTTTCCAAATAAGTCAATATGTAGTTACTGCTGCATTGGAAAGTCTCATTCTTTACCATTTCCTGAGTCCAAAAATGTTTACAATGCTCCCTTAGAACTTGTGTATTCTGACATTTGGGTCGAGCTCCATTTCCTGATTCTAATGGAAACTACTATTTTGTCAATTTTATTGATGCTTTTTCCAGATTCACTTGGCTGTACTAATTAGAAGTAGAGCTCAACTAAAATTAGTTTTTCTGTATTTTCAATATCTGGCTGAGCTACAATTAGATGCCAAACTTAAATGCCTACAAAGTGATAATACTGCAGAATATGTAAGCCTCTCCAAACTGCTGCAAAAGCAAGGTATTCTTCACAGATTCTCTTGTCCTCATATACATGAACAGAATGGCACAACCGAACGAAAGCATAGACATGTTGTAGAGATGAGTCTAACCATACTTGCTGCAGCATTTTTACCTATCAAATTTTGGGGAGAAGCATTCACAATAGCAGCTCAGATCATCAATGTTCTTCCCACACCAGTGCTGAATGGAGCCTCACCGACTGAGAAACTGTTTGCTAAGCAACCAACATATGAGAATTTAAAAGTGTTTGGTTGCCTATGTTTTCCACACTTGAGACCTTACAATAAGAACAAGATGTAATTTAGGTCCTCAACTTGTGTTTTCCTTGGATATTCCATCTTTCACAAGGGAGACAAGTGCCTGACACCCTCAGGAAAAATAGTTATCAGCCAAAATTTGTTGTTTTTGATGAACAAAACTTCCCTTTTAAAGATCCACAATCAAAATTTAACACAAACACTTCACAAGCTCAAGCCTCACTTTACTACCCTCTACCTCCACTTCAAATTCTTCAAAGCCTCACCCCTCCCCTGCCAATACTCCTCATCAACAATTTCACACTCCAATCCCTACCTCACCACCTGCTGCACAAGCCTCCCCTCCTTCACCACCTGTTGTACTAGTCCCTCAGCCTATCCCCAGATCTATTCAAATAGCCCCTTCAGTCTCTAAATCTCCCTCACTCTTACAATCTTATCCCCAGCCTTCAAAACATGTAGCACCCTCAAATTTACCTATTCCTGTTCCAATTTCAGATTTGGAAATTGCTATACCCTGGACCCTACCACCTGAAACTCATGACTTAGTAGCAAACGTACACCCCATGGTGACAAGAAGCAAGATTAGCTCCTTGAGGCCAAGAGCCTTTCAAGCCTCAGTAGAACTCTGTTCTGTGTAGCAGGCCCTGGCTGATCCTGTCTGGAAACAAGCTATGGATGTTGAATTTGAAGCTCTGTAGCGAAACAACACCTGAAAGCTTGTTCCCTACTTCCCTTGCCAGCTGGCAGAGAAGCCATAGGCAGCAAATGGGTCTTTTGTGTTAAGTACAATGCAGATGGAAGTCTTCAGAAGCATCAAGCATGCCTAGGCTTGGCAGTATGGACCCTATCCGCGAGTACCCAACCTGACCCAACCCGGTCGGGTAGAGTTGCCAAACCGATTCACTGTGGGTAGGGTTGGCCTGCGGAGCAGGTAGGGTGCGGGTTGAGCCTCAACCCTACCCGCCCTACCCGCACCCCCTATAATATGTGTTATATATGTTTTAAAATGTTATATATGGGAGTTGAACCAAGGATCTTAAGCATGTGCAAAAGGTTCTTAGCGACTGAACCAAATTTATAAATTTGTAAATTTTATTCATTTATTTGATGGTTATGTTGTGTATGAGATACTTGTATTATTTATGAGATACTTGTATCATTATAATGTTTTTTTTTGTCAACCCGCAGGTAAAGTCGAATACCCGCGGGTTGAGCGCGGGTAGGGTTAGGGTTGGGTATTTCTCAACCCGCGAGTAGGGTAGGGTTAGGGTTGGGTTCAAACCCTACCCTACCCTACCCATTGCCACCCCTAAGCACACCTTGTTGCTCAAGACTTCTCCCAAAGACCTGGCTTCGATTTGACTGAGACTTACAATTTAGTGGTGAAGCCAACATCAATTCGAATTATCCTTTCCACAACACTAGCTAGAGTCTGGTCAATCAGGCAAGTTGACGTGAACAATACCTTTCTACATGGAGAGCTTGCTGATGATGTCTATATGAAGCAGCCGTACATCTTAAGCAATAGTAACTTGGTGTACAAGCTTACAAAAGCATTCTATGGCCTGAAGCATGCACTCAGAGCTTGGTATCACAAGCTATCCTCAGCACTTCAGAAACTTGGCTTCTCACCAACCAAGTAGGATGTCTTAGTATTTGTGCAGCAATCAGAGACCTCTCTCACCTATTTTTTAATATATGTTGATGACATTATTGTCACTAGAAATTGCCTTGCAGTGTTCACTGCAGTCACTCAAAGATTTAACTCAGCCTTTGCATTGAAGGACATAAGTGAGTTGTATTACTTTCTGGGAATTCAAGCAACCAGGATTGGGGACAAAGGACTGATAATATCCCAAGGCAAGTATGTGCAGGACTTGCTTGCAAAAGCTGGCATGAGTAATTGCAAGCCGTGTGCCACACCTCTACCTTCCACCCTTAGAATCCAGGCTTTGGGAGGAGAAGTGTTTGATAATCCTCATCTCTATTGCTCTTCAATATCTCACTGTGACACAACCAGACCTGGCTTACAGTGTAAATAAGGTGGCTCAGTTTATGCAAACACCTTTAGAAGCACATTGAAAATTGGTCAAGAGAATCTTATGATATGTTAGTGGCACAGCTGCAAATGGCTTGAAAATTCACAAGAACCCATCTTTGAAGATTACAGCCTAATGTGATTCGGACTGGGTTGGGGATCCAAATGCTAAGAAGTCAGTTGGTGGATTCTATGTCTTTCTGGGACGAAATATGGTATCGTGGCAGTCAAAGAAGCAGGGAGTGGTGGCCAGATCAAGCACAGAGGCCGAGTACAGGGCACTAGCAGACCTTGTGGCAAAGCTGATTTGGATCAAAGGCCTAATAAGTGAGCTGAAGTGGTCGATTCCAGAAGCACCTATGGCATACTGTGATCATCAAAGTATTGTGTTCCTAGCAGCAAATCCGATATTACATTAAAAAATAAAGCACTTTGAGATAAACGTGCACTTTGTAAGAGACTATATCACAAGCAAAGTGGTTCAAGTAAGTCATGTCCCCAGTTTAGTCTAAATCGCAGACACCTTCACCAAGGCTCTTCCTTCTACAGCTTTCACCCAGCTTCGGGACCAACTTAAAGTGCAGAATCTGAAAAACTCAACAACTCCAACTTGACAGGGTCATGATAAAGAATGTGAAGCATAGAAATGTGAGGGTCATATAAAAATACATGTATAAGTTCAGCATGTATGAATATATGAGTTTAGTGGAGTAATAGGTAGTTAAAGTTAGTTGTTTCTAGATTTTTTATGAGTTAGTTACTTCCCAACTTTTTCCTGTTCTATTATGCTGAGCTGGCAAAAGTAGTTAGTGCTCAACCAACTCAGATCACACATATAATCTGTAATTATAACTGCAATAATAACTAGAATAGAATCACTCATTCTCTTTTTCAATTCTTCTCTTTTTCATTCTCAACTCTTCACAACTTAGCTCTCTTTTTTCTGCTGCACGTCTTTAATATCCTTTCACTAATGTTAAAATTTTTTAAAAGGATAAAAAATTCAAAAAAAAAAATTTTTTATTTAGTTTTACTGTTTTATTATTTTATTTTTTACTGTATATCTTAATTTCAGAGATAAAAAATTTAATTATTTTATTTGATAGATTATTAACACTTGAGAAAATTAAAAGAAGTTCATGCATCCATATAAATAAAAAGGGATTTGGATCCTCTAAAGTTTGAATTTTACATTAGAGAGTAAAGTGTGATCTTCTACCCTTGATTGGTTTCTCTTTCATATTTATTTTTGGTCCCACATATGAAATAAATGGTGAGAGATCACACTTTACTCTCTAAGGTGAAATTCAAACTTTAGAGGATCTGAATCCAATAAAAAGTACTGATTCAACTCTAATAGTATAACTAACTTGAGAAATTAATTTGTCAGAATTATTTCTAGTTGACAGAAGTTAATTTGAGATAAATTAATTAGCTCAAATCAAATTAATATAACTTACATTAGGTGTAAGCAGTATATAGTTGTAGATAATAAGCACCAATGTAAGTTGGCAAGTTTTTCACTTATATGAATGTCTATCATATACAACTGCACCATTTGCACCTAATATAACGGTTAATATCTCTAATTAACTTCTGCCAGTTACACAGAATTCTAACAAACTAATTTTTCAAATTAATTACACTGTTAAAATTGAGTCAACATCTTCTATTTATATTAAACTTTTAAGGATTTAACTAACATGTACTCTAAAAATATACAATAAATTTATTATTAATAAAAAAATTTTTGTAATATAAAAAATCAAACTTTTAATATATTTATTTTATCTTCATTAAAATAAAACATTTAAAATTTTCCCCAACTTTCAACACAACTCAAAGTCCAAGACAATGAACATATTAAAAAAGTATAATTTATTATTATTTTTGGTATAATTATCAATAATTAAACGGATCAATACTACACTATTTTTTATAACTCAAAAACGACCTACACCCGTCTTTTATTTCTAAAATGTTTTGCTATTTTTTTCCTGCCAAATATTTTAAATAATTATAAAAAAACCTACCAGCCACTTTTTATGCTCAAAACTACAACTAGATATTCTAATCCAACTCTCAAAAAGCTCTTTAACACTCCCCGAAATAACCTAAGTTCTACCAACACACATCAACCAAATACACTACACCTGTCACATAAACTCACAGCAAGAAAAAAAAGTGATGCATAAATTCTACATATTTTTTGCACAAAATACAAATATTATCATTCTGATGAATAATTCATAACCTATTCAATCTTTCTTTTGTATTAACCCTTCCTACTAAAATAAATTATGCAAAAAGTTCTTCTTTTGGAGGAACCAATCCTCTCCATATGATACTAACTAGTGAAATTGTAGTAATATCCTCTAAGATAGACTCTTTTTATAATATCTACACAAAATTGTTAGTAGAAAAAATATCTATTCTGTTAAAGATAGAATTTTTCTTTCCCCCAAAAATTTTTATTTATTGATAAGTTTTTTTTTTAATAAACGTTGATTCATATTTTGTAATATTCAAAAGAAGGGTCCATTTTCATAATTTTAACCTAAGTGATGATTGATTAGTATTTTATCTGTTTCAAAATATATTAATTATATGGTAAATTTTATTCAGTTATTTTTTTAATAAAAAATAAATTACGTTTTATGATAAATTTAATAATTATTAGATAAAATAAATTATGTCATTAAAATGATTAATATTAACTCTTAATTTAACTTAAATTTTAACAACTAAACTATTTTTTTGGGTGACAATAACCAAACTAATTAATTATAATAAAACCACTTGAACTTTATACTTATAAATTTACACAATTTTTATATCAATTTTATTAACAATTGTAAAATTTATCTTTATTACTCAATTAACATATTATCTATTTTTTAAATTTGAAATTTGTGATTCGGCCTTTTTTTTATTTGTTCTTTTTAGTTTTTCAGTTTTTTTTTGGTTATATTGTTAGATCTAATTAATATATATGTAGTTTCAAAAATAAGATCTCTTTTGTAACTCTTATAATTTCTAAAAAATGCTTTATTATATATATTTAATTTGTTTAATTGTTAATAAGAAGTAATATTAACCATGATGATATAATTCATTTTATCCAATAATTATTAAATAGATTATAGGGTATAATTTACCCTTTATTTAAAAGAGAATTGAATATAATTAATTATATTCCTCTGAAAAACAAATTTTCTTAAATTTCAAAAAATATCTATGCATTTTAATCTCGATATAACTTTTAACATTCATAATTTAATTGAGTGGTCTAGGAGTAATATTATTGTTGAATTTTATACATATTAAGTTGAATATTGACAATAAATCAACAATGCAGGTACATACTATTTAAACATATATTATATATAAATGATATGGGTGGTCAGTGGTCTAGTTTGCCTCCTGTCGCCGTTTGCTGTCTGCGCAGATTAATTGTACGAATATCATCATGTTCACATACATGGTAACATGGATTACATTTAATGGCATTGCATTATCGAAAGAAAATAAGAAAAATCAATCAGTAATGACATTGACATATGGGTGCCCACAAATTTCAAAAAACCTTTATTGACACGAAATTAATTTTTAGAAGTTGCTTTGGCTTATAGCGGCGGTTAGCGAGAATCTATATAAGGCGCAGACAACAATTGTGTTGATCATAGTCATAATAACAACATACATAGTTCTAACTTAGAGAGCTACTTGTTCATATGTCTACAGATCAAATGGCTCTTGTTATACAAGTTAGAGCTTCTTCGCTTTCAAGCTCAATTCATCATCCTCGACACAATTCCATGCATCCACCATGGAACTTGTCGCTACAAACATCTAAAGGCCAAGGGACCATTATGCTTAGTAAAAAATTATCCATCAATTCCGTTCTTCTTCGTGAGAAGGTGCCCTTTGATTAAACTCTCTCTAAGATTTTTATTTTACTTTCTTTGGGTAAATTAAAGTCCCTCCAAGTATTTCCATACTTGATTTATGGAAGAAGCAAACTTTTAATAACTATTTCCTTTTTATCATGGTTTTTATATACATTATAGATATGTTTAAAAAAATAATATATCTGTCGATAAATAATTGATTAGCGTAATAGATATTATAGTAATCTCGAATTCGAGTCTCAAGTAAAAAAAAAAATCAAATTACCTTCCAGTGAAATCTCGGATGCTCAAATAAAATTAATTATTTTTGATAAATAAAAAAAAGAAAATAAATTTAATATATTAATTATATTTAAAATATTATTCGTACACCAAATCAATCATTAAAATCAGTTACTAATGTAATTGTATATAAATATATATATAATTTAATTTATTTTTAATATATATTTTATATTCTAATATGTATTTTATACTAATGATTGATTTTAGTAGCTGATTAGCATAGTCGTTTACTACTTTTTAATGCATCCAAATTGGTAATACAAAGGCACTACTGGTTATATAGAAGAAAAGGATGAGCTAATATTCATGGTCAATTAACTATATTAATTTTTGGTTTCAAAGGTGACAAGGCCTTAATTTCCTTTTCTGCAGTTAATTATTTTCCTATTTTGGTTTGGTTTTGATGTTGGGGTGATAGGTGGAGTGTCTTGAAAGTAATGATAGGAAGAAAAGCTTGGAGCAGGTGAAGAAAGAAGGGCAAGAAGCATTGCTAAAAAAGTCAAGTGATCCGGTGGGAACAATGAAAATAATTGATAGCATTCAAGAGCTGGGAATTGGGCACCATTTTGAAGAAGAGATTAATGCACTTCTTGGAAAGATATGCCACTGGGATGCCTCACAAGACCTATTTGCCACATCCCTTCAATTTCGCCTCCTCAGGCACAATGGCTGGACCACGTTTCCTGGTATGTATTACCTTTATTCAACTAATTAATTAATTAATTTGCATTCGGCATGTTGATAAATAATAATTGAGGAATGCTATATATGTTATATCTTTATCATTATGTATTTTTTTTATATATTTTCTATTTTTATATTAAAAATAATATATAAGAAATCTAAAAAATAAAATTTTTTTATTTTGTTTTATACTTAAAATTTTTTTTATTGACAAAAATCGAATTCTAAATTTTTAGATCATAGCAATTTTAATATTGAATGGTAAAATTAATTCAAAAAATTTAAACAAATAGACATACATTCATGTTCTATTCAAATTAAATATTTGACTGTACCTATGATATAATAAGATGAATTATTATTGTTTGACGGCAGAGAATTTCAACAAGTTTTTGGACAAGAGTGGAAATTTCAAGGAATCACTGAGCAGAGACATAGGTGGCGTGCTAAGTTTGTACGAGGCATCATTTCTAGGTGCTGAAGGTGAAGGAGTGTTACAACAAGCCATGGACTTCTCAAGAGGCCATCTTCACCAATCAATCCCTCACATGGCTCCTGAATTAGGAAGACAAGTTAGCAGAGCCTTAAGGCTTCCAAGGCACCTTCAAATGGAGAGGTTAGAAGCCAAGAATTACATGGACCAATACAGCCGTACAACAACCAAAATACCAGCTCTTTTGGAATTGGCCAAGTTGGATTATGACATGCTTCAATCATTGTACAAAAGAGAATTAGGAGAAATCACCAGGTCACACTCTAATTTTAAATTTAATACAATATATAATCTAAAGTATATTTACTTTGAAATGCTTATATAATTGATGTGACAATTTATTTGTTTGCATTTGTTTAGGTGGTGGAAGGAATTAGGACTAATTGAGAGCCTTGGTTTTGCTAGAGATAGACCGTCAGAGTGCTTTCTATGGACAGTGGGGATTTTCCCAGAACCACGTTATTCCAACTGCCGTATTGAACTTACTAAAACAGTATGCATTTTGCTTGTTATGGATGATATCTTCGATACTTATGGCTCTTTCGATGATCTTGTTCTTTTCGTCAAGGCAATCAAAAGGTATGTGCCAATTAAGAGCAATATTTTTCTGCTTAATATTTTGAAACGAACCAAGTACTTTTTTATTTATAGATGGGATCTTGATGCAATGGAGCAGCTACCTGAATACATGAAAATATGCTACATGGCATTATATAACACAACTCACGAAATTGCATACAAAATTCAGAAAGAGCGTGGACTAACCGCTGTTGCCTACTTGAAAAAAACGGTGAGAATCCCAAGAATAAAACATATATACACAAGATACGTTTAATTTAAGATTCTAATTAACGAAAGGTTGATGCATGATTATATTATTATTTTGTTCAGTGGATAGACATATTTGAAGCATTTCTTGAGGAAGCCAAATGGTTCAACCAGGGTTACGTGCCATCTTTTAGGGAATATCTGGACAACGGGGTGATTTCCGCAGGATCTTACATGGCCATGACGCATGCAACTTTCCTCGTTGGTGATGGTATCTCAAAGGATACTCTTTCATTGATGAAGACATATCCTAGGCTCTTCTCTTGTTCTGGCGAAATTCTTCGTTTTTGGGACGACCTAGGAACTTCAACGGTACCTCATTCATCTTATACTTTATCACTCTATATACTCATTAAGTAAATTTAATAGTTGAAAACTGTTAAATACGTCATCTAATTTTCTCAATTATTAGTTTTATATAAAGACAACTTACTTAGTGATTAATTTACATAATTTTTTAAAATCCTAATTGCATTATTCATGTTGTTCAGGAAGAACAAGAGAGAGGGGATAATGCTTGCAGCATACAGTGCTACATGAGGGAAAATAATGGTTGTGATGAGAATGAAGCAAGAAAACATATAAGGGGGCTCATAGGGAAGCTGTGGTTAGAGTTGAATGGTGTAGCCATGAACACGACCGCTCTGCCTTCTTCAATAGTGAAAGCTTGTTTCAACATGGCAAGAACTGCTCAGGTCATATATCAGCATGGCGATGACAAAAGCACATACACAGTTGATGACTACGTCCAAACATTGTTCTTCACACCCTCTGCTATCTAGCTATGTAGTGCATGAATCAAGTGATGATTGTTCACCACTAATTAACTAGTATGTTATTTTTAGGATTCTAATTTTTTTTATATATATTTCTTTAGTCTATTTTGAAATGCGTTATGATTTCCTTAATTCATAGTGTATTTGAAATTTTAATAAGAAATTGTATCTAATTTTTTGTTAATTGAGAGTTTTAATCTATTCTTTTATTAATATTTTAGATTAATATACTTTAATATACATGAATTAGTTAAGATGAATAAATAATATATTAAAAGATGACAATGAAAAGTTAGAAAGAATGGTTATTACTAAAATGAGATAACTTATCCTATTTTCGGTAAAAGAGAATCAATCAATATATAAAGTCAAACGGTTGATTGAGCTTTAGGCTATGTCAGCCAATTCAATATTATTTGCAATATTCAATCCAATTGCACACGCCTAAGTTCCAACTTCTAACCGGTACATGTAAAAATTAAAATTGACCATTATGCTTTTTGAGTGTTTGACCAAGGTATGTTGCTTTTGTTTCGTTTGTCTATTTGGCCACGGAATATTGCTTACTTGCTTTGTTTGACTATTTGACTATTTGTATTGTCAATTTGGTAAGGCTAAATTTAGGATCAAGTTCCAAAAGAAAAGGAAAACAATATGGATACTATTAACAAATCGGCGCCCAAGATAAGAGGGAAAAACATTTTTCCTAGTTGGTGCGAGGTTGAATTTTCGTAAGCATGATCTAGTAGTTGACCAGATGTAACGTAGATTAAAGCGTGTTTTATTGTCGTGGACTCTCTCCAAGTTTTTTCTTGGTCAACTATTGACATTTTTGTGCACAAGGTAGACAATGACATGTATGACTTGGAGGTTCCGTAATTCACCCACTGCACTGCAGGAACCAAACCCAGATAGACCTGGGCCCTGGACCCTTCATTACATCTAATCAATAGACCCATATGATTTGTCCAAAAAAAAGAGGCCCATATGGTTCCCCCAGATAATAACTAGAAATACTTGCTTATTTGACCCAAAAGAAAAAAGAAATGCTTGCCTATCATCATAATTTTACTATCCAATAGTGTGTGTGAATTTTGTTTTGAGTTCAAAATTATTTATTTTAAATTATTTAATTACTACTAAAATATTATTATCTCTTTAATATTTAATTTCAGAGCAGACATATAAATATTTAAATTTATGGGGTCTATCTAATTTGGTGAAAAGAAGATCGCTACTAATGGATCTGAGACGGTGGGGATCCGAGGCTAAATTATGATTTGATGAGGTGGTGCAGTAAGAAGAAGACAAGGGAGAAATGCTAATGAAGATGGATGTTTGGTTGGCCAATTGCATGCCACTTTCCATCTTTGAGATTGAGAAGAAAACCCTGCCTATTGAGATCAGAGCATAGCAGGCACCAAATTCCATGACATCAACAGGAAATGATCTAAGCAGACGTAACCCTCACGTGCCACACCTTATTTTTGGTTTTTTTTTTTTTATTAGCTCCCAACTACCCCAAATTATTTTTTATACTGGGGATGTAAATGGTATTTTTTAAGATTATAGATGATAAAAATGTTATTTTTAAATGTGAAATTCTTTTATTTAAAATATGAAATCGGACCCTCCGATTTATTTAGAAAAAAAAATCGGATCATACGATTTATTAGAACAAAAATCGAACCCTCCGATTTGATATTAAAAAAATTTTAAAAATTAACTTACAAAGTAATCAGCCCTACAATTACTTATTTCCATATCAAAATAAAATCACATGCATCACCAGCAAAATTGAATTGCACACATTTATTTTCTATAACAAAAATTTTTAGCCCCCAAACTATGGTTAATATATTTTTTAATGGATTAGAAGAGTGTATTATATATAATTATAAAGAATTAATGTATTTTTTTATGAATATGAAGATAATTTTTTTAAAATTAAAAACTATAAATTGAAGGTTTAGATTTGGCTGAAAATAAAAGACTGAGGTTTAGATTTTAGATAGAGGTAGAAACTTGAGATTTTAATTTGTAGAGGAGTGTTAGGAAAGTTATTAAATTTTGTGATTTGTAGCTATTAATTAATTATTATTGGTGTTTTTAATAGTGTGAAATTCTATTTAATAGTGTAGAATTATTTACTTTTTTTGTTAGTTAAGTACTCACTAAATTTTAATAAAAGTGCTAGTTCCTAAATTTTTTCGTAATTTATATAGAATAAAAAAAAATTTTTTAGAATAAATCAATGGATCGATTTTAGATAAAAAAAAAATTTCAAAAAACCTAACTTAAGAGGTCTAATTTACATGTTCAAAAAAAAAAACAAAAAAAATTTTAAAAAACCTAACTTAAAAGGTCTAATTTACATGTTTAATTTTTTTTTTGCATTATAAATCGGAATATTAAATTTATAAACTTATAAAAAAAATTACAAATCTATCCGTCCGATTTATAATATTTACACAATACAAAAAAATAAAAAGCCCCCAACTACTATATATGATACTAGTACTGTTAATTTCCTACTTCAGTCGGCTAATTTTTTTTGGATATGCAGATTCTGTGTGTGTTGTGCATAGGTGTGAAGGTGGGTGGTGCTAGACATGAATGTGGGATAATTTTTTTTGAACTATAAAGTAAAAAAATCGGACTGTGCGATTTTTTTGTTAAAAAAATTTTGAACATAAATCGGATGGTCCGATTTGTGAGGGAGGAAAAATCGGATGGTCCGATTTGTACTTTTAAAATTTTTTTATTTTGAAAACAAAAATCGGATGGTCCGATTTCAATATTAAATTTTTTTAATTGTTTAAAATACAAATAGGACGGTCCGATTTGTATAATGCAATTTTTTTTAATTTTTTAAACACAAATCAAACAGTCCGATTTGTTCTTAACACCACAACTACGTAAAATACTCCTACACTCCATAATTCTATCCTACACCATTCCTTCTCTCATATCTAAATTAAAAATTGACTTCAGTGATGTAGAGATCATTAGTATAATATAAAGAAAGGAATTATTTTATCTAAGTATACATGTTATTTGATTATAAATGGATGTAACTGAGATAATATTATTTATATTTATGGTGTTGGCTTCGCTTCTATAAAATAACATTGGTTTCACCACTCATCGTCATTTTTTTCAAAATGGAATAAAATTACAACAATACAAAGTTATGCATCATTTCATTTTGCCTTTTGTTTATTTTTCATTTGATCCAACTTTTTTAATTGGATGTTCTGTTTGATCTTTTTTTTAATATTCAAATTACTTGAAATTTTATTTAACCATGTTTTTAACAACGAATGCTACTCATTTTTTTATATTCTTATTCTTTATTCTATCTATATATATTTGACCGCGCTTATCCAACTATTTACTATTTAACATAAATAAAAATATACAAATTAAATTCAAATGAGTTTTCATTAAAAAAATATTTTATATTTTAATGTTATTGAAAATTTAATAGATAAAGAAAATATAAATATATATAAAAAATATTATTTATATAACAAAATTAATTTTAGTATATAGATAATATAGTTAAAATATATAAATATAAATTCAATACAAACAACATAACACAGCTAGAAATATAACCTTCAAATTAGAGATGGCAATAGCGATCGAGTTTTACAAATTTTGAGATTAGGGTCTAGGGAGACCAGGAACGTAACGTGACTCGTTAAAATTTGAATAAATTATCATTTAATAATTTTTAATATTAAACTTTAAATAAAAACAATTTCATATAAAATTTTCAATTATTTATATCCACCGTTCTATAGTTCCCTGATACTACCAAGTTTAATTCATTGATGCAGTACAACTAGTATTTAAATATAGGTGGCAACTTCTGCTGGGATGCATGGATTGAATACAAATTAAAAGAAGGGACTGAGGTTGATGATCGCATTCACTTCAATTTCGTATCATCAATTCATCATCTTCAATTCACAAGGAAAAAAATGCCTTCTTTTCTTTTGTTAGTGCTTCTGAAATATTATATCAAATGCATTGCACCAATACATAATAAATATATAACTTCCCCACAAGCTACTTCCCTGCAGGTAACAACATTACATCACCATTCACCACCATCCTGCTACAAGAAACCAACCATCAATGCAATTCAATTGGATTCAGTACTTTGATTTTTACTGTTGATGTGAGGTATCAATCCCACTCATCATACTTCAAAAATTCACGCATGTACCTACATCAATACGTGAAATTTAGTTCATTATTTAGTCATCAATTAATAAATCAAAATATTACAATCATAATTCTTTTCATGCTTTTCTGACATATTTCAGTACATTGGTTGGTAAATATATATAACATAAGAAAAAACTAAATTTTGATTACAAGATACATTATTGTGCTTTATCAAATCTTTTATAGTAACGTTATATTAAGTTATTATACGGCCGTTTGTTCTTATAGTTTCGTGATTAATATTTGCTAAGTTGGAATTCAAAACAACTCAACGGTAAATTTGTACGGGGAATACTTGCATGGTTAGAAATATCTTGTGCTATTTGGCCCCTTTCGTTTCGTTTCTTATGGTACAGATAAATTGGTAATACATAGTCACATACGAACATGATTACAGATTTTAGGAAGTTTTTAACAGCTGCACTGTAAGAAACTTTTCAAGACATGTACAGTGCTTCCAATAAAGAGTGGTTGAGCACTATGCTTTATGGATTTGCGCGACCACGTCTTTATCGAACAATTCGTAAGATGGAAGAAAGCTACGACCCGTACAATCTTTATAATACGGCCAACAAAAGACAGGTAACATTTCCAAATACCAGCTTGTCAAAAAAATTCCATTTTATATTCCATAGTATATCTTCAATTCAGAAATTATTTTTAATATGAAAATAGAGATGGTGTTTTAGTTGAGTATTGATATTTGAAGTGTATTATAATATTGTGGAAAGGTGAAAACTCAGCTAAAGTCGACTTTACGTAAAGTTGATACTTGAAAATTATTGGATGAAAATTTAGTCAAGTCAGTCAAATTATTAAACAACTCTCAACGTCGACTTCACCTGAGTTTCTACCTTGTGGAAATTATGCAACATGCCTCCCACATGTTTCAATACGCCCTCACGTGTTGGCTAAAATGTTACAACGTATCCAACACGCTTGGTTAAAAAGTTACTACGTATCCAACATGCTTCTCACGTGTTGATTTTCTACTCAAAAAATCCACTCACCTGGAATTATACCAAATACACATATTTTCAACAAAAACACTAATACTTTTTTCATATAAAAAAAATCAGCTTCTTCAATTTCGGGACACTTAATTTAAACAAAAAAAAAACTCGTTAATTTAAAAAAGGAAAAGTATATGGAGCAAAAGGTTACCATCCAAAAATTAAACAAAACTATTTTAATTTATATTAATAATTAATTAATTTTAAATTTTTCAAATTCAAAATTAAAAAATTTAAAATTGATTAGGTAAACCTAATTAAATCCTATAAAAACCTTCATCTTCTCTCTTACATTAACCTACCCATCTCTAACAATCACATACACAAACCCCTCTCTCTCATCGTCAGGCCCTCCGTCGCATCTACCCTAACGCCTACTGTCGGCGCCCACCGCAAGATCGATGTAACCGTCGACCTCTCTGATGAGAGCGCCCACGCCGTTCGCTGGGCGGTCCACCACTAAATGTGGCATAATAAGAACTTGTCCACACTTTCCTTTGATCTTATGATGCAGGAATCTTGGGTCCATATCTCATTGTTGCTTCATTGATTGCACTATTTTATCTTCTCAAAATATCAGCAACAAAGCCAGGAATGTTTGACACATATCAGGCCTATTACCATAGCATTTTGTTCTGAAAACCGAATAGAACTCGTCTATTCAGCCACCATGATCTAGACAAAACCACCAAAGATTTTGAAGAAGGACAGAAGCTTATGAATGGAGCAGCCGGGTCGATTTTCGTCGAAGTTCTGGGCGATGGATCCCACATAGCAGTTCAGAAGCTAAAATGTGAGAATGAGAAGGACATAATCCTAGTTGTATCACAAATTGATATTCTATCAAACATTGTGCATAGGAACATGGCTTGTGTTCTTGGGATATTAGGTGCCTTTTTGATAATTAAAGAGACTGCAAACTATACACTTGATCTTAGCCAAAAAGAGTCCTTGAACAATTATAGAAATATAAAAAAAACATTCATTTAATATGAAAAAAAACATCCTAATACTTAACAAAAAAAATATCCAGTTACATTTTAGCAAAAATAATTAAATATCTATAAAATTAAAATAAATTATAAAATTTTTAAAGAAATAGAGACATTCACACTTGTAATACAAAAAATTCAAAAAATATATAAAAGAACATCTATTTAGTATGAAAAAGAAACATTCTGATATTTAGAAGAAGAAACATCCATATATATTAACTCGTAGAAATTTCGGATTCACCCGAAAGTATTTGACTAATTTTTTGCTAATACCCTTTTAATTTCCTAACACTACTCTTTAAAAAAAGAAAAAAAACTCGGTTGTTTCACTTGCAAGTTGCAATTGCATAACAGCATAACCCTAAAGACGTAAGATATGGTTTCGTATTTTAAATTGTTTGTTGAGCCGTAGATGGGTTGAGAGGGAACAAGATTGTGATTATAAAAGTTAATGGACCCTAAACGCAAGTTGGCACAGATAGATGAGGGTCTGTGTTCCTTAACCATCTCTTCCGGGTTCGATACTCACTGGAGGATGGGAATAGAGTTTGCTTGCTTGGGAGGGTCGCCCACTTTATATCCCTCTACAGTACCCGAGGGATTAGTCATTGGGCTTCCGGCCAGTGGCAGAGCTTAGTTCAGACAAGGGGTGGCCACGGCCCCCCCAAATTTTTATTAAAAAAATTAGTAATACTTTTTCAAAAAATAAAAAATAGTTTAGTTGGCTCAAATATTTTATTATGACTTAAAATACCAAAGTTCAATCTTCATCTTTTGCTTTTATTGCACAATAGTTTTTAGTTTTAAACATTCAAAACATATCGAATTTGGACTGAATTGAGTGTATTCACATTTCGCACCTCTCTATTCAATAAGCAACACTCCCTCTCTACCTTTGAGTTCAAATATAAAAAATTAGATATTTTTTATTTATGTAATTTAATATTATTTTATATTTTACTGTTTATTTAATTTAATTTTTTTATATGATAAAAAATATTAGAATATTCAATAAGTATTGATATTATTGTATTTGTATAAATTAATAAAAAATTTAATAAATATTATAAATTTTAATATTTGTCCTTTTAACTTCTTTTTACATATTTTACCGGATATATATTTAAATTTTTATATAAAATAATCATAAAAAATCAAAGAGTTGATGATGCATTTTTTAAGAGGAAGGCTAATATTCAAGAAGGAAAACATATAACTTTTACAATATCAACACATGTAGATAGTTTTTCTACTTTAATTAATCACGAAGAAAGTAAGATACAACTTTCAAAAGTTTAAAGAGTTGTATCTAATGAGTTTGACCTTAATTCTTTAGAACGATACCCTGAAAATAGCTTCAAATTTGGCAATATCACCCAAATCAAAGAGATGAAGTTAGACGAGTTTATCTTAAATGGATCCATATCAAAAATATTTTGACAATTATTTTCTATTTGGCCCCCCCAAAATTTCGTTTCAAGCTCCGCCACTGCTTCCGGCCTGATGGATATCTGGTGCAAACCAAAAAAATAAAAGTTAATGGAGAAGTGGTTTTGCAAAACCCGACCCCAATCTGCGAGTCCCACTTGCCAATTCCCAATATGATCACTGTCATTTATTCTTGTTTAAGGTTAGAGAAATCACAAATCTCCATCGGTTTTAGTGGCCCACCGCAAAACATTCACTGCAATAATATCCTTTTAATTAATTAGTAGCATTATTTTAGTACTGCATAATGAAGGAAACATTAAGAGTAGTGTCTTCTACTAATTTCAACTTAGTGATAAACCACACCATTAGCTCACGTGCTTATTAATAATTTATACAGCGAAACTCAAGTCACCACTAATCAACTTGAAATACTAACATGATACATTGATTTGTCAAGAAGTCAGAACACAATTATAGTACTAACACTTTACAATTATATTTAGAATTTAACCAATATGTGTTTTTAGAGTATATGATAAATTTATTATTAATAAAAATTTTTAAATATTTTTATTTAATAAATATAATAATTTTGATATGGGAAAGGTGTTGGTGTTTTTCAACGTTATGGGGGTTTGGGGTGTTTGACGGAGATGTGACGGCGCTGTTAAGGAAATCGGTGGCACCGATGGGGGGAAGGAAATCGGTGGGACCGATTTCTAGGAAGGGGAAGTGCTGAAATCGGTGGCACCGATTGGTGACCTCTTGCCACACGTCGCGCATGCAGCTGGCTCTCCTGGGTGGCCCGTGACCCTTATCTGTATTTCACCCACCGTATACCCCTATCTCTTTCACTCTCCAACACTCTCTCTTTCACTCTCAACTTTCCCTTTCTATTTACTCTCAACCCCACTCCTTCACCATTGTTGGACCACCACAGCTCAGGGGAAAAATAAAATAAAAATGCCAAAAAAAGGAAAACTAAGGAAGTAATTCAACCGGAGCTTCATATTGTTAATTATCTTGGAGATCCAAATCATGTAAGTTTTTTTTTTAATAATTTTATTTAATGATAATAATAGTGATAATTTTAGATTTTATTAACAGTATATATTGTAATGACACTAAGTAGAAATTAGAAATTAAACATATATGTATGTATTTTATTATTAGGTGGTTAGAAATAGAAATAAAAATAGGAATAAACCTTGTATGTATGTATGTATGGAGATGAGATGAATGTTTGTTTGTTTGTACCGGTGATGAAGATGAAGCCCTGGGTAATGTATATTATTTAAAAAAAAGAAAAAAGAAATGTTTAAAAAAATAGTACATGAAAGAAAAAAAAAAGTAAGATCTGTACATAATAAATTGGAATAGGAAGATATTGATATATTGTTGTTGTTATTATCAGGATTAGTAATCGAATTTAATTAATTATTACGATTAATAATAAAAATTTTATTAGTTATTTTATTTATGATCGTTAATTATTATGATTAATAATAAAATTAGTATATATACTGTTTGAATAATAATAATAATAATAAATTAGTATGTTGTTTGGTTTATATAAATAATAATAATAATAATAATAATAATAATAATAATAATAATAATAATAATAATATTTAATATATTAGTATGCTTTTTTTATACGAATAATAATAATAATAACAATAATAATAATCATAATAATAGAGAAATTAGTATGTATGCTGTTTGAATAATAATAATAATAATAATAATAATAATAATAATAATAATAATAATAATAATCAGAAATTAGTATGCTGCCTGTTTTTTTATTTGAATAATAATAATAATAACAATAATAATAATCATAATAATAGAAAAATTAGTATACTGTTTTTTTATATGAATAGTAATAACGGACATGTTTGAATTGCTATTATGCTGGGAATTAGTTTTAATGGATATGTTAAGCATACTTGTGTTTTTGAATAATATAGTTATATTATATTTGTTCTTATACTGGAAAATGTGGTATTGTAGGCTTCAAGGATGTTGATGTGCGATCATTTACACCCGCCGGATCCATATAACCAAATTGTTGAGGCACAGTTACGCGAGACTGGATTTTATTATGTATCCCAAATTGGAGTTATTAAAGGCCAGTCAGCAATGATTAATGCTCTGATCGAGAGATGGCGGCCCGAGACTCATACTTTCTATTTTCCGGTTGGTGAGTGTGCCGTGACCTTGGAGGATGTGGCGGTAATTCTCAGTCTGCAAACAAATGGTCTTCCGGTTACAGGTCCGACCATGAGTAGCTTTGAGGCATTGGAAGCCGAGTGCAGTGACTGGGAGATTGCGTGCCTCAGCTCTTTTCCTAGTGAACAACTCATTCAGTCTGTAAAATATCGCCTTAACAAGTGCAGTGACTGGGAGATTGCGTGCACCCTTTAAGACGGAGTTGATACATTCCACAAGATTGGTGGTCATATGACCCCATCGGTAACCACCATCAAATGCCAAAGAATACTGCTCACGAGGGATCCGATCAAGCCAATTGGTGTAAGCCTCACCCCGTTCCTTTAATCGTTCATAGCGCATCTGGTACTCCCTGGTCGTCCTTGAGTATCCTATGAAAAACATTCAGTCAACTATGAACACCAGTCTATTTGATCGTGCTTACAATAAATTAAAAGTTCATTGTATACAAACTTACCAATGTTGACGATAAGCTTCTGCAAGTAAGGTGCTTTAAACTTCCTCAAGAAGTTGGACTCAATATGCCGGATACAAAACATATGGAAAGCCCTTGGAGGAGACCACGCCCCATTACTTCGTTCAATAGCTGACCTAATCGAATCGTGTCGATCGGAGATTAGTCCGACACCATCACGGGTCACCACATGTTGACGCAGGTTGCTCAGAAAAAAGTGCCATGCATCAGAAGTCTCTCCCTCCACTATGGCAAATGCAATAGGCACGATGTTGTTATTACCATCTTGTGACACTGCAACCAATAAACAACCCTTGTATTTTCCATACAAATGAGTCCCGTCCACCTGCACCACTGGCTTGCAGTGTCTGAAGGCCCTTATACAGGGGTAATAACTCCAGAAGACTCTATGTAGAACACGTATATCAGGAACCAAATCATCCCCCTGGTAAGCTGGCATTGTTTCAAAGTGAACCACTGCTGATGGCTCTTTGTGGCACATGGCCTCAAACCATATCGGCAAAGCTTCATACGATGCTTCCCAACTTCCAAAAATTGATTCGACCGCCTGCTGCTTTGCTAACCAAGCCTTGCGATAACTGATGGTGTAGTTAAACTTTGACTGGATATCAGCAATTACAGATTTTACCTTTATAGACGGGTCAACCTCTACCAACGGCTTTATTGCTTCTGCAACTGTCTTGGAATCCAGCTTCGAATGGTCTTGAGAAATAGTAGACCTGGTACAAGTATGACTTCCATTGTACCTCCTTATCTCCCAACAGTACTTCTTTTGCATTTTGGTTATCCTGATCAACCAGTCACAACCATTCCCATATTCTATACATTTGGCATAGAATGTCGTCGGTTCCGACTCATATACCCGATAGTCCACACCTCTCCGGATGGTATAATCTTTCATTGCCTTGATTACTGCCTCCCTTGAGCTAAATTCCATCCCCACTGTGAACTCACCATCCGCCACAACAGGAAGGGCTACATACATCAAAAGTAATAAATGCTTCATTATGTACTCAGTAAGAAGTCCTTCGTTACAACTCAATTAATAAACATACTTTACTAGGTAAGATCGTTATAGTCTTATTTTTCGCTATTCCATCTACGTAAACAACAATTAAATATTATTCACAACAAAGAACTATTAATTAATAAAAAAAATCAAACGCTATGCTCACAAATGCCTGGTCACATATCACATACATTACTCATCTGACTTATCGATCTGCTACTTCAGAGATTCACGTAGCTAGCTAGGTTTACGCACCTGGATTCATATATCGCGGAAACTCCGGTGCGTGCATAGCCCCCAAATCCAACGACCGCATGAAAGAAGGCTCTTGAAACGGATGCGGGTTTGCTAGTGCATTTGCAACTTCCGCCACATCTGCGTTCATGGCGCCAACAGCTGCTTCTTCGTCCTCACCTGGACCGACGATCTCATAGTTACTTTCAAATTCATCTTCGCTTTCACTATTATAATCTTCCAACTCAATGTTACGGTCCGCTTCAGATTGCTCAAACTCAATATATAACTCGATGCACGATATTCGGTGGCGATTTTCCATGTACATTGAAAACATTTCCTGCATACTCGCTTCGTCCATCACATACTTGGTCTGAAATTGAACAAACCCGCCAAACACAGGTAAAGGATACCTGTACAAAATACACGATATTCTCCTACATCTTTGCGTGCCTATCTTCTCACAAATCACACCTTTCAACTCCTCAAATGACAATGTGAACGGAATAACAACATCTAATGGATTTTCACACACAAATTGAACTCCCTCATATGTTTGTAATAAGATCTGTCCGTAATAATAAATCTTCAATACAACTCTATCATCCATAACACTATCTATTCCCAGCCTCACAGAAATTTTTTTTACAAAAATGAAAGAGAAGAATCAGAGAAGAGAAGAGAAGAGAGGAGAAGAGGATGAACATTAGCGGACGAGGAAGAAATGGGGCTTCTGTGATACCACCATCCGCTTTTTGTGTTGACTAAGGGCAAATCGGAGGAACCGACCGCTGCACACCCAAATCGGTGGGTCCGATTGGTGCACCCCGGATTAAAATAAAATTAGACCACCCACAAATCGGTGGCACCGATTTCATACCCAACAGCTTCCCCTTCCACAAATCGGTCCCACCGATTTCACCTCTCACTCACACAAATCGGTGCTACCGGTTTCTCCCACTTCAAATCGGTGCCACCGATTTCTTCCCCCAAAATTCCAAAAACGCCTCATAACAGTGTAAATCACCCATAATCATCATAATCCAGCATAACTCACACCCCAATATCATATTTAAAAAAATCTGCCTAAAGATAAACTCTTATATTTATTTTGTATTTTACGATTATATGTATGTAGAATTGTAGATTGTAGAGTGTAGCAGTACTAGTGGGAGTGCTCTACTGTCTATCTACACATTCCCAATAAATCAGTGCACGGATCTCAAGGTCCAGAAATAATGCATCTATATTCATTGTTAGTAAGTGGGAGAGGGAATTGATGAGTGAATATAAAAAGGAAAAGTTCGTGACTTTTTGGTAGTATAAATTCTGCACAATCCAGCTGGAAATGGCGTCATCAAAAGGAGTAAAAAATCGAAAATGTTTCTCTAAAATAAAGTTGAATTATTGTTAATTTTATCATGTATATTATGCTTAAATTCTATTATTTTAATTTGAAAATAATTAAATTTTATTTTTATTTTACTAATTTTTTACTTTGGAAATTTTGATTAAAAAAAAGAGACACAGAGCAGATTAAGGGGAAAGGGGAAACCCCCACAAGCCCGCCCCGAACCTGAGTACCATAATCAAAAATCAAAATGCTTGATATATATATATTCTGTTCTTTCTTTTAAAACAGAAGTTTGGATTATTGTATAATTTTGTACTTTTGTGTGTTAGAAGTGATTAATAAAAAAATATACACAAAAATAATACCTATCAAAAATTCATTTTTATTTTAAATAGTTATTAAAATTAAAAGAGACGGTACTTTACAATAGGAGCTGTTAACTTAGCATTTGTGGAAGCAGAAAGCATTCAATTTGATGATGGGTTAATGAGAGGCCGCGAGTGGGCCTGTTTTCCTTTCATTACGCGCGCGTGGTGGATCAATCGCGCATGTTTTTGCGTTTTGAAATGAATATATATATATAAGGATGTGGATCCAACGGCTGCGAGAAAAAGCAGGCTATTTTTAAAAGGTGACAGCTGTGCATGGAACACCACCAGCTGTAATTTTCCACGTGGTAAGATTCTATTGGATGAGATCTGGCATCATTCTTTATGGATTGTAAAAGGTGGGCCCCATATCCTTTAAACAGCTTTGGCCAGCTATGACGTTTCATCCCTGCACACAGTAACGGCTACATTTTTAACCCAACCTCAAATGTTTCATGGCTATCATAATTCTCAACTACTACACTTTAAATTTTTTCGTGCTCAATTATTATTCTTTTAAATTGAGACATTTATCCTGGGCTGAATAAAAGTTTAAGTGCGCCTATAAATGAACTGTTAGCAGCAGTTTTAAAAATGAACATTAAAAATCTAACTATAGATTAAATGGTTAGTGAGATGTTAATCGTAGTATTATTGCCAAAAATATAGAATACGAGTGTAACTAAAGATATATGAAACTATTGATATGCACAAATGCACAATTGCACTCACAACGTTGTTATGATAGCACTTTAAGTAATGGTATCGTGGCAATAATTGTAGTAGGATCAATTGTTCTTGATTACATTGAAAAAAATCAATTGCTTTTCTACTGTTATAAAATTCGGTAATCATAGCACATTAGTAATCTTATATCTTATATAATCATAATGATAAAAGTAATGGTGATTTTATTTTATGAATTTAACTAATATATACTTTAACAACACATAATAAAATTATTGTAAATACAATATTTTAAATTTTTATTTTAGTAAATGTATAATAAGTACGATAACAAATGGTGACATATATATATATATATATATTTTATCAATGAATAGTTTAAAACAAAATACAATTGTCCATATTTTATTATTTATAGTAGTGTATATTTCGTTTTTGTTACATGAATATAAAAATAATGTAATTTTAGATAGTGAAATTTTTATTATTTTTGAGTTTTTATATAATATTTATCAAATACTCTTTATTTGCATGTATAGACACTCCAATCAAATTTTAACTGAAGAATTAATAGAAGAATATCACGTATCTATTATTTATTATAATAAAAAAATTAAATTAATACATTTTTTAAATAACTAATTAATTCGAAGTCAGAATTTTTAAAGATATAATCGTTACTTTACTCATTTTTTTAATTGATAGCCTTTTCATTTATCTTAAGCATATATTAGTTAAGCTCTTTTTTTTAAGAACATATGTATATTTAATGTTGAAATGCAATCTTGTTCAACATATTAAAAGGTGGATTGCAAACATGGCTTTTTCTAATACCAATTTTTCCATATTGCAAATTATTCAAACAGTACAGATAATGCATAATAGTTCATTAGTCAATAAAACCATCTAGCGGAACACAAATCAATAAACTAAAAATGTTTTGCATTAAAAATGGAATTATATAACATTTTTCATATGTAATACTTGCTTCAAATATTAGATCACTAGTTTATACATGAGTTCATTAAGTCACCAAAAAAAATACATGAGTTCATTAAATGTGCCCCAAAAAAAAATTACCTAGCTCGTCATAATTTAGAATTAGTTGAGTCTCTTAAAATTAATAGTAATAAAGGAAAGTAGTAACTAATAAGTAGTAATTTTGCGTGAATTTCTTTTATCCATCCGTTTCTTGGAATTTGAAATCCAATGTGGCAAATGACGTGGCATAGAACACCGTTACGTGGATATGGTTCAGAATGCGGCCTATAAATAGAACTCAACACCAACACCAGTCTCATGTGAGCCCTCTCACACACACACAGTGAAGGCATTTCAGAAATTCCCTCTTTTCTTCTTCTCATATTTCTTTCTATCTCTCTTCAACATAACAATGTCTAAGATGTCTAGTCTCTTGGGATTCTTTGTGGGTCTAGTTTTGGTGGGGGTTGTTGCCTCTTCCAAGTTTGAAGAACTCTACCAACCTGCTTGGGCCTTGGATCATTTCATCCACGATGGCGAACTCATTAAACTCAAGCTTGATAACTATTCAGGTCATTATCCCATCCTTTATTTTTTATTAAACTAATGCCATTTGGATATTTGTGTGTTAGAGTTATAATGTGATATTTTTTGGGACATTGTAGGTGCTGGTTTTGGATCAAAGAGCAAATATATGTTTGGGAAAGTGAGCATCCAACTTAAGCTTGTGGAGGGTGACTCTGCTGGAACCGTTACTGCTTTCTATGTAAGTGAAATAAAAAATAAATAAATATTTGATTTGCTAACCTCTCATATAGAGATTTTAGTACTTCACTCTTTATTTATCTATGGGTCCCTATTCTATAGGCAGTATTTAATTTTTCATGCGATTTAGCTCAATACATTGAATTTTACTCAAGTGCGGACAACTCTAAAATGAATCCATGAATAGACTAATACCAGAGCTATTTAGTGTCAGCTACCTACTCCTTTTTTTGACAACGTGATTTACCATAAATCCGATTCATTATTAATGCAATCCATCAAACCAACCAAAGAATATATTGCTTACAAGTTAACTTATTATATTGGCAGATGTCATCGGAGGGTCCAAATCACAACGAATTTGATTTTGAGTTCTTGGGGAACACTACTGGTGAGCCTTATTCGGTGCAGACGAATGTGTATGTGAATGGTGTTGGTAACAGGGAGCAGAGACTCGACCTATGGTTCGATCCCACCAAGGACTTCCACACCTACTCTATCTTCTGGAATCAACGCCAAGTTGTGTAAGCACCAATCACCATCAAGCCATATATGTTAACATTATTATTTAATGCACATGCATTGGAGATGTTATTATTTTCCATGAGGTGGGAAAAAACAAAAAAGAAATAAAGCACAAGGGAAATTAAAATGGTACTGAAAAAGCTGTAGAAAGAGGACACGAAATTGCATGCTTTTGATAAGTGGTGTTTGAAGCATGGTTAGGCTTGGTGTCATTGTGTGTCCCCTTTGGGTCATGGGAATCTTTGTGCAATTACCAATATAGCCATGTAACCTTTTAATTTCGTATTTGGCAGGTTCCTAGTGGACGATACGCCAATAAGGGTGCACACAAACCTTGAACACAAGGGAATCCCTTTCCCTAAAGACCAAGCAATGGGAGTGTACAGCTCAATATGGAACGCAGATGATTGGGCCACACAGGGTGGTAGGGTGAAGACAGATTGGAGCCATGCACCATTCGTTGCCACATACAAGGACTTCACGATTGACGCGTGTGAGTGCCCAGTGGGAGTGTCATCGTCATCAGTGGCCCCGGAAAATGCTAAGAGGTGCAGTAGCAGCGAGGATAAGAAGTATTGGTGGGATGAACCAACTATGTCGGAGTTGAACGTTCACCAGAGCCACCAGCTTATGTGGGTTAGGGCTAACCATATGGTCTATGACTATTGCACTGATACTGCTAGGTTCCCAGTCACACCCGCTGAGTGTGTCCACCACCGCCACTAACCATGTTGTTCCCTCTCATCAACCTTGTAATATTATTTTTAGCTACTAGCTAGCTAGCTCTTAATGTTAATTCTTTTATTTTCCTCCTTTGCAATTTGCATACATAGAATCTTATTTTAAAAATAAATATAAATAATCTTGGAGAGGACTAAATAATAATAGGGAGTGGTGAGATTGAGATGTTCCGCATTGGGGTACCACAACAACAAGAGCTAAGACTCACGGGTTGCCTTTGGGGACCCAAGAAGATTAGAATAATATTGTTCGATCGTGGAATGAAGGCTACAGGGTACAGAGGGAATAGAGTTGTTGTATGTTGTATTGAAGGTAACAAATAATTGAGGGACGGTCCCAACTCCCAAGGATTTAACTCTATATACTCTCTATATTATTCTAGGGAGCTGTAAACATGAAGCTGGAATAACAAGATTAACACCATAATTAAGGTTCGTGTGATTTGAAAAAAAAAAATCATGGATTTATGGAGATATTTAGTGGGAAGCCTCTTTCATATATATCGGTTTATTTCATGACACTTCTAGTTCTCGTATATATGTTCTTTTTTTATCCCTAACAAAAACTATCCTAAGTTCCTAACACAACAATGAAAATAAGCGCAACCTTGTAGCTAATGTTAGTGTCTAATTTCGTAGGAGCATAATTCTTTTTAGAAACTATATATTTTTAGGTGAAAACTCGGTGCAGTAGTCAAATCAGTCAAATCATCTAACCGTTTTAAATTATCAAGTATCAACTATACGTAAAGTCGACTGCACCTGAATTTTCACTATATTTTTATCATTAATTTTTACAAATATGTGTAAGAATTACTTAAGATGGAGATAAACATGCATGTTTTATAGTTTAGCGACCTCTAAAATATCCAACAATAATGGGGAGAAAAAGTTCGAAAGCGATAGCATTACAAAAATAATTTAAAAGTGGGTAAATACCCTTTCCGTCTCCTGGGCATTTTAAATTGGGACATGTCGCATCTTTATCATCCAAAAACTTCAACCAGGTCCTCAACAATTAACATTAGTGGACGTATCGACCCCTGTGACCGGTTGCCAACAGATTACCTGGATGACGTGTCAGGTGGAGGCTGGGTTATCAAATGTATGTGCCACGTGTCACTAGAAATTGTTGCAGGGACTAAAAACCTCCTCCCTGCCCAAACTGTTCTCAGCCCCACCGGCAACACCCTCCACCCACCACCCCTCCCCATCACTCCTCCACCACCGCCACCGCCGCCACCACTACAACCGCCTCACAACCTTCGCAACATGTGAATCCTCCACCTCTTCTTCTTCCTCCACAACCTCCCAAAGCTTCACCCAATGGAGGTTCTCTCTCCCGACAACACCTTCCACCACCACCACCACTACTCCTCCACCACAACAACCACCACCAACGCCACCACCGCTTCTACTTCCCAACAATAAAGCCAACTTCTTCAGCCATTAGAGGGATCACATCAATAAAGCCAACTTCTTCAGCCATTAGAGCCAACCTTGCTGCTCTTGCAATGACTCTCCATGGCCTCTTCTGCTGTGCAGCCACCATAATAGATTGCTCAATGAGTTCCCTTCATCATAAAAAATTGTCAACTCCCTCTTCTTCAATGCACCTTCATTATCATAAATTCCTTCCATTGCATAAACCAACCACTTCAATTTTTCTAAAACACCATCTTTATTCAAACAAGGCATAGTTCACTCTACAACCTCTTTCACAAAACCAACGTTGAAAAACAAGACCTCAGTAATAGGCAGCAATGGAAGAACATGAAAGGCAAGTGTATTCCATTTAACTCTATTTTCCCTGTTGTTAGAATATAGAATCTCCATTAACCTATTCTCCTTTGTAAACTTCTCAAACTTTTCATCATCCCTCTTTAAATGGCCCCACATTTGAGCAGCATGAATTTCCAATGCTGCAAGAGTTGAACCAATATTACTCTAACAAAAAAATATTGTTGGGAAGGTTGTGAGGCAGTGGTAGTGAGTTAAAAATTTATTTTAGTTATATACAGGATCAATAATCATGTTCCGAACATGTATAAAGGCAACTATATGTAAATTCAGATTTTTTTTTGTCTTTAATATTTTTATTTTTAAAATTTTATAAAGAAAAGAAGACAATAAAAATAATAAAATTTTATTTTTTATTTTTATTATAATTTTTTACAAAAGATACACAAATCGAAAGGTTCGATTTTTATATTTCAAATTTTTTAATTTTTTTTTAACAAAAATTCCTCAGTTGAATTTCTGTATGCTCACAAATTATTCTGTCTAATTTCTGTATTCTCACAAATCGGACGGTCCGATTTTTGTTTATCTAATTAAATGATTCCATATTTGAGAATAACACCCCATCAACCCACATTTTAAAAAAATACCGTTGTTACTCCAATATCAAAAACAAAATCTGCACATTAAAATCTGAGATTGAAAGTGATAAATAGGTATCCATATTTTGCATGTCTTCAAAATTTTTCTTAGGTCGTCCGACACTCCAACTGGAAAATAAAACATGTGATAACAATATTTCATCATTTACTACTAAACTAAAGAAAGGGGCTTATTGTGTGGGCCAGGGAATTAAAACAACTTTAAAGTGAGATAGATGTGAAAGGATATGATGGGTTTGTCCATCAATGGAAATGGATGGATATGGCCCATCCTGAATGGGATGACATGAAAAAGTTGATTGCGTCTTTAATTCAGTCAAATGATTTCATTGATGGTCCTCTTCCTCTATAACCAGTAATTGATTTGATAAGCTCTGGGCACAAAAGAAAATAATAGCGAACTTCTATACTAAAATGCAATCATTTTGTAAATTCCACTAAGGCTGGTTGTGCATCATTTATTTTATGATAACAGGGTGGCTTTCACTGACCAAAAAGAAAAAAACTAGGGTGGCTTTTACTTTTTTTTTTATTAATTTCTGGTATAAATTTCCTTCAAAATTATTTTGCCTCCTTATTTTTATTTTCTTAAATTTATTATTTAATGTTTAAAAGAAAGTAGAAAGAAAAGATGTATAATGGGTCAATTTTAGTTTGAGAGTGTGACATGTGGGCTTATATGGATATGACAGATCCAGAAGCCCTTTTCCCATCGACGTAGAACCAAGGAGGACGGATCCAAAAAGAATATCTCCGCAGAGACAGATACTAAAAAGCAAATACAAAGACATATATCCTGTTAACTTGGAAATAGCTACTCTCCTAAAGCAAATTAAATACCATGGTTAATACATTCTTGATTCATTTGTTGTCTTTGCTTTTTGGTCCCGGAAATTATAATAATGAACTCACATTTTGATAAACCTATACCAAATTTTTAAATTAAAAAAAAAATCATATTAACAAGTTTATAAGTATATTAGATTGTTATGCCATTTTATATTCTATTCTTTTTCTATCACAAAAAATATTCACCATATTTTTTTAGGATAAATAACATAAATAAATTAAATTACCTCCAATATTATACCAATATCTATATGTTTCGTTATAAAATTATGTAAATCAAAGCTATATAATTTAACAATAAATTTATGTAACTTAAATCCACTTGATTCGATTTAGCTAGTGTAGTTGTAAATCAAAATAGATTGATTCAATTTACTAAAAATAGTATTTGTGACATAATTTGAAATAAGTTGTTTTAATTTAATGCTTTTGATAAATCCTATTAAATTGAATCAATATTCTATAAATCGAATTCAGCTAATTCTATTTACTAAGGAATATAAGTTATATAAATAAGATAAGAATGTTAGGTTTTTATTAGAGTAGAATTCACAATGACTAGTGAAAATAGTTTTTTAGTTTTTGTATACTAGAGATGAACGATTAAAAAAAAATGCGAGAGGGAATAAAATTTATTAACAAGGATTCGTTGAGTGTATTTACCGAACCTTTTACAAGTTTTGTTTAGTTTTAGAATACTATAATCCAAAAATTGGAACTGCATAGCATGAAACAGATGAAAAAATTATTTTATAAAATTTCGATTTCTGTTGTTCAAGATTGGGTTAAATACAACTCATTTGTAATAGATAGTGACGATGATTTACAAGTTTTGTTTCATTATCGTCTTGCAAGTTTTGTTTCACTATCATCGTCAGCTTCTAGAGGTGAGAACCCATGAATTATTTGCCAAGCTTGGGAATGTGGCTTTTAGTTTAGGAGGATTGAATCAGAATCATCAATTAGTAGCAATGATAATAGCCTCTAGTTCAACCCTTGTTGTTGCCTTTTTATCTGTGCCTATAATTGCATCTGTGGCAATTTTAGTGGCATCTCTGTCCTTCACAACTGATATAAACCGCAATGATATTGGAGAATTAGGTGATAATCAATCTTTCAGTGAGCTTGCTATTGATACTCTTGTTATGATCTCAGTTTCAGGAGAGTTTAGAGAACCAAAAAGCGTAGAAGATGTACTGCAAGATGATGATGTGGAGCCCGCTATGATTGATGAGGATAACAATGATGATCTAGAGAGAAATATTTCACTTGGGGTGGTGGAGCACCGAACTCGAAAACTTAGTAATATTCCCTGCACTTTTCGACTTTAGATTTGGAGGTCATGACACAGTATGGGTTTTTGGATGTAGAATTTAAATCTAGGGCCAGAGATACACAGGATACACTAGGTCTACCTGAGCTCCAAGTTAGTCAACAAATTTAGAATAAAGAAAAAGTCGTCTTAAGTGTAAAGACTTATAGCATCCGCCGTGGGGTTGAGTACAGAGTGCTGGAATCAGCTCATGTCAAGTGCCATGGAAAGTGTAAGGAGTTTGGAAACGGTTGTAGATGGTTGATTCAAATCACTCTTTGCCAGCGTAAGAATATATGGGAGATCAGACGGTATAATAAACCTTGTACATGTCTGGTCACATCGATATCTAGTGATCAATGGAAGCTTGATTATCATGTGATACCTGCTTTCATCCTTCCTATGATCAGAGTTAATGCAACTGTGTCGATCAAGGTACTACAGAATGCAACAGAAGCACATTTTGGACTTAGACCGACTTACAAGAAGATTTTGTTGGCTAAGCAAAAGGCAGTTATCATACTCCACTTATCATACCGGAATCTCTGACCCTCGTCTCGATATTGAGTCCACTTATCATACTCCATCATGCTTAGCCAAACCACTATAAGAAAAATGTTGAGTACCATAGAATTTACTGGTGAATTTATCAAAAAATCTGCCGGCAATAAGTTTATTATCGGAATAAATCAGACGGTATAAACCTCGTCGATAATTGTTTACCGACGGATTTAGTAGCGGATATTAACTTTTAATTGGTGAAATTCTGGATCTTGTTACCATCGGATTTATCCCCAATAAATTCGACGGTAATCTTAAATTTTAATTTTAATTTAAAAATTTAATATATAATTTTTAATGTTTAAATTCAATAATTTTTAAACAAACAAAAATTTAAATTTTACAATTTTTCATAATAGTTTATCTATAATTTTTCGTTAAAAGTTCATAAATAAGTTCACACATCAAATTTTAATAATAAAGAAGAAAAATAATAATTACTCATGTATGAAAAAAAAGTAGCGCTATAAACATATACTCGAAATCCAGAAAAGATGAACTAACATAAGGTTCGATATGAAAAACAAGATACCTCATGATGGCTAAGTAAATTATATAGTTGAAACTCTTTAGACAATAAAATACTGAAAAGAAAAATTAATTATACAAATTGTATATCTATCTAAGATTCCAACTAGTTCACTAACATGCATATGCATGTCTCTTAAATGGTATATTTATTTAAACTTATACAATTTCAGCAACTTATAAACTTAGTTGGAGGTTTTGCAACATAAACCTACTGTCTACAAGCGCATTTTTTGGAATAGCATACTGTACACCTTCAATTATAAACTATATACATAATCAACACATAAACTATGAACGTAATCAACACACAAATTATAATAAAAAAACAAATCAAAGTTCATATATTCAAATGAGTGAATTGCAACAAACTTAGTAAAATAACAACAATCAACTCAGCAAAATTAATTTAGAAAATAATTAATTCAGACAACAATAAACTTAAAAAATTAACAACAATCAACAATGTTACTTACCAGCGGCGATGACAACGTGCTGAGCTGCAACGACAATGTGGCTTACCAGTGGCGATGGCAGACACAACCTTTTTCAATTGACCAGAGGGAGAGAGATAAGAAGAGAGAGAGAGAGAGAGAGAGAGAGAGAGAGAGAGAGAGAGAGTTTGCATCGTTGCCCAAACGACGCGTTTCACTAAATTCTGTTATCGTCAAAATTTTCTGATGATAAATTTGGTGCTAATAAAATTAATTTTCACGCCTTTTCTTACTATCGGATTTAGCGGCAAAATTTTAAATTCAACGGTAACTTATTTGAGGGACGAATTTTCACTCGTAACTGTCGAAAAATCCGTTGCTAAATCCGTCAGTAATGTCCATCCCTAAATCCTCATGTAAGTCAATCTAAATCTAAATCTAAAATCAGTGAACCAAACCCTCATGTAAGTCAATCTAAATCTAAAATATGCCTCTGTTACATTTTGTAGTACCTTGATCGACACAACCGCATCAGTTCTAATAATAGGAAGGATGAAAACAGATATCACATGATAATCAAGCTTCTTGTGATAACTAGATATCGACGTGGCCAGACATATCTGAGGTCTATTATACCGTCTTACCTCCCAATACCCTTATGCTGGCAAAGAGTGATCTGAATCAACCATCTACCACCATTTCCAAACTCCTTATACTTTTCATGGTAATTGGTATGATCTGACTCTAGCGCTCTTTATTCAACCTCACGACGGATGCTATAAGCCTTTACACTTAAGATGACTTCCTCTTTATTCTGAAACTGCTAACCAGCTGATGTGAGAGAAATCATCGGTTAAGAATTTTCACAAAATAATTCCGTTGAAGTATATTTCCAAACCAACAAATAACCCTCAATCAAAGTTTAATTTGTTTGTCACTTGTACAAACTCAATAAAAACCAAGAGTATTTAAACCTCGGGTCATCTCTCAAGGAATTATAGGAAAGTGTGCATATTATTGGTTATGGAAAAGTATTTTTGGGATTTTGGAATAAGAGACAAGAAATGTAAATAACAAGAAAGTAAAGCTACAACTACGAAAGGTCTTGGCAAGGAGTGAGAATTGGAATTCCTATCATCTTTATCATCCTCAATTGTGATGGTAATTGTCTTTTGCTCTCACTTGGTTATCCTCTAACATTTGAAGGAAAGTCAAGTGAGCAAAATTGACTCTAATCCACAAGTCCTAATCAAAGACTAGCTTTAGGAAATTCAAGCCAATTAGCAATCCTCAATCACCAATCAACGAAAAATTTGATAACTCAAGAGTCTCTAATCACATAACTCAAGCCAAGAGCACAAAATTCTACACTAAAACTCCATCAAGCATTTTATGAAACACTTGGAAGGCATAAAAAGAAAGTATGGTAAAATAGCAAGAAATATAAAATCTAAAATTACCAAATGCAAGGAAACAATAATAACAACTCAATTAAACAATAAGAAACATAAAAATATAAATTAAATTAATGGAAATTAAAATCAACAAGAGTGCTCAAAAACATAAAAATGACATAAAAGGAAAATTAATAATGTAAACTAAGAGAAGCAAGATGTAGCAACAAAAAATTGCAAGAAAAACTAAATCAAGGCAACAATTAAACCTAAATCTAATAGAAATCTAATCTAATCTATCCTAATTCTAGAGAGAAGAGAGAGCTTCTCTCTCTAGAATATGACCTAAAGCGTGATTCTATTCTACTCCTAATTGCTCTCCCTTGTTTCCTCTTGAATTCTACTTGAAATAGTTTCAAAAATGAGTTGGATTGGGTTTTGGAGGCCCAGAATTCACCCCCAGCGTATTGTATTAAATAAGGTCACGTGCTGCTTGTCACGCGTATGCGTGATCGCATGACAGATTTCCAAACTTCATTTCTTCGTGAATTTTCTCCACTTTTACATGCTTTTTCTTCATTCCTTTAATCCAATCTTTGCCTTATAAACCTAGAATCACTCAACAAACATATCAAGGCATCGAATGGAATTAAAGTGAATTAAATTTAACAATTTTAAGGTCTAAAAAGCATGTTTTCACTTTTAAGCACAATTTAGGAGAAAGTTACAAAACCATGCTATTTCATTGAATAAATGTGAGAAAATTTGATAAAATCCACTAAATTCAACACAAGATAAACCCTAAAAATGGGGTTTATCACCAGCTTGGAACTCAGCTAGACCTGTTGTATTCCGTATATCTCTGGCCCCAAATTCAGATTCTACATCGGAAAACCCTCTGCTATGTCATGGCCTCCAAGTCTAAAGTCAAAAAGTGTGAGGGGTATTGCTGAATTTCCGAACTCGATGCTACACTACCCCCGACTGGAATACTCCTCCATAGACCATTGTTGCTATCCTCATCAATCATGGCAGGCTCCACATCATCGTCATCCCGCAGTACATCTTTGATGGCATCTGGTTCTCCACCCTCCCCTGAAATCGGGATCATAACAGGAATACCCACTATCGTAATAGCAAGCTAACCGAAAGATCGAATATCACCTATTTGTCCATCACCATCGCGGTTAGATCAGCTGTAAAGGACGGAGATGTCACCAAAACTTTCCCAGGTGCAATGACAAGCACAGAGATGAAGAGGCACCAACAGACATTGAACTAGAGGCTCCTGACATGACTACAGATTAAGGATTCTGATTCAATCCTCTTGATCTACAGACCACATCTCCAAGCTTGCTAATATCTCATGGGTTCTTACCTCAGAAAATTGACGACGACAGTAAAATAAAACTTGAAAATCTTCGTCACTGTCTATTACAAAGGAGTTGTACTTCACACCATCTCGAACAATAGAAATTAGAATTCTATACTTTTTCACATGTTTCATGCTATGCAGTTCTACTTTTTGGATTATAGTACTCTAAAAATTAAAAAAAAACTCGTAGATGGATTGATAAAGACGTTCAGCGAATCCTTATCTGTAAAATTTTTATTTTCTCTTGCATTTTTTCTTAATGGCCCCTCTGTAGTGTATAAGAACTAAAAAACTATCCTCACTAGCCATTGTGAATGCCAGTCTAATGAAGAATTCAATGTTTTGCTCATATTTACATACCTTAGACTCATACCCTAAATCGAATTATCTGAACTCGATTTGTTTTGGCTCATCGTGTTAAATAAATTGAATCTATTAGACTTGATTTACTTGGTTTTAGTAATATGTAGTAAATCGAAACAAACAATTTTGAATTACCTCACTAAAGTTCATTCTCTTGTAATCGAATCTGCTTCATTTGATTTACTACTCATACATGTAAATTGAATCTGTTTCATTCGATTTACATAGAGGAGCCTTAAATCAATTTTTTTGTGATTGTAACTAAAAAAGAAAAATAAGAGGCACAAGGAACACGGAACAAGAACCTTAAAATAACTAATGCATCATGTCCTGAAGAAGAAGTAATTGAAGACACTTCTATGGCACCAGACAAACAATTCGCCATTCTCTGAATCAACACCAGTCATGACCTGCCTTAGTATGAGCAGAAAAATCTCTCAACAAAAGGAAGGCATCAAGGCAATCAGTCTCGCAATAAACATCTTTAAAACCTGCTTCCCAAGCCAACAATAATCCTCTCCAAATAGCAAATAATTCACCCTGAAGAATACTGGAAGGGGGAATAATACCAGCATAACCTGTCTTTCACACACCATTCTAATCTCAGATAACACAACCGAAGCCAATAGCACCATCATCATCAAGTTTTCCAGCATCACAATTGACTGTGACAGAGCCATGGGAAGGGGGGATCCAGTTCAGAATTAAAGGAGATATGCAGGAAGTTTGTTGCAAGGTAAAAATCTTGTGTAACTCATTCTCAGAGGCATAGATTAGAGCAACCACCTTACCCGGAGTCCAAGGATCCAAAGGATTGAAAATAGCGTTGTTTCTCTCCCTCCATATCCACCAAAGAGAAGAGAAGAAGCGATATGAATTACGATTCTTATCTCTCAAAATCCAAGGTAATAAATCAAGGTTCACCTTATCATAATTCAACCTTTGCCAAATATCGCGAGACATAGGACAGTCATGAAGGCAGTGAAGCACAGTTTCAGGGTTAGAATTGCACCGAGGACAAAGATCCGAAGAGGTAAGGCTTCTCCGAAAAAGAAAGGAAGTAGTAGGTAACCCTTGATGGAGAGAAAGCCACACTAACAACTTATACCTTTTAGGAACCTTCAGGCGCCAAAGCCACAACTCATTGCTTTGATAATCCCAATTTAAGTTCCTCTTGCACACCCGATAATATCCCCATTTGAGGTGTAAATCTTTGAAGAGAATGCATTCCAAAATCAACCAGTGCTACTTCCAACTTGAAGGTCCAGATTATAGCCCAGAATATTTTTGTCTCACATCCTCTGGAATTATGGTGCAAACCTGATTCAAATTCCAAGTACCATTCTCCCATAAATCCTGAAGTCTTAGCTCAATATCCAAGATGTGGACAAAGGGAAGAACGTCTACAAGGACCCTTCAAATCTCCAACCATCATACTAGAAGGATTGATGAGGAGGACCAGTACTCCAGGAATAGCCATCTTGCAAGACTTAGAAGGCATTATAAATACCCTTCCAAGAAGGGGAAGCATTATTAGAAAAAAAGAGAGTTTTCACCTCCCTATTTGAAATGTATTTATGTGTGACAAGTCAAACATAGTTTCTCCGGTGAATTGTGAAGGTGCCAAATAAGCTTACCTAGAAGGGCAATATTAGACCATCGAGGATACCTTACTCCAAAACCACCATATTTTTTAAGGGTGATTATCGGCTTCCAATTAACAAAACTCATCCATCTCCCATCAACCTGCCCTTTCCAGAGGAATATGCGCATCATGGAAGAGATGTCATTATGAACACCCACTAAAAAGAGAGACACTTGCATGTTATAAATAGGGATAGATGAGGCCACTGAAGTGATGAGACACAATCTACCCGCTTTGTTAAGGATCCTGCCTTTCAAGCCAGCAAGACGCCCTCTAATCTTGTTCAGGATTTTATTAAAAGTAACCCTGGTCATCTTCGAGTGACTCAAATTCACACTAAGATATTTCCCTAAGTCTTGGGTGAATCGGATGGAAGATACCCCAGTGAATAAATATTTTCTTCTATTGCTGACATTGTTGGAACACAAAACTTTAGACTTTTCAAGGTTGATCTTCATGCACGAAGCTTTACAAAAGTTGCTAAGAGTGCTCATCACAACTTGCACTTGAGCTTTTTTTGCTTTACAAAACAACAACAGATCATTAGCGAACATAAAGTGCAATATTCTCGGACCACCTCTAGAAATAGCTACCGGATCCCAACACCCATTGTCCACTAACTTGGAAATATAACAGGCAAGCTGCTCCATACAAATGATAAATAAATATGGGGACATGAGGTCACCCTGACAAAGTGCTCTGTTAGGAGAAAAATTATCGAGTCTAGAACCATTTTAAATGATGGATAGAGAAGAAGCTTTGACACAAGACATAATAAGCCTAACCGAGGGGGCAGGAAAACCAAAACTCATCAGGAAATGCTCAAGAAACCCTCAGTCAACTCTATCATATGCTTTTCCTAAATCAATCTTAAAGGCCAACATACCTTTTTTTGACTTCGTATGCTTCATAAAATGCAGCACTTCTTGGGCAATAATGATAATATCCGGAGTGCCCCTTTTCGGGATAAAATCACCCTGGAGGGGGCTGATGATCTCTTCCAAGAAGGGTCGTAAGTGATTAACCAACACCTTCGTAAGGACTTTGTATACCATATTACTTAGGCTAATGGGCCTGAAATCCTTCATAAATGTTGGCGCTTCTATCTTAGGAATCAAAATATTGAGAGTCTTTATAAGTTTCGAGTTAAGGTACCCATCCGCAAAGGCCATTCTAACCAAATGCTAGACATCTGCTCTAATAATATTCTAATATTCCTTGAAAAAGTAGGCTTGAAAGCGATCTGGCCCTGGAACCTTAAAGGAGCTCATGCCAAAGACAGACGCTTTGACCTCGGAGAAAGAAGCTGGAGCAGTGAGATTCTCACAGGAATTCGGGCTAAGAGTCGAAAGAAGGACATCACCCATGCAGTCCAAATCAATATCTTCCACATAGCAAAAAAGGTTCTTGAAAAAAGAAACAACTTCAGCTTGAAGAACAGAAGAGTCAGAAGACCACGTACTGTCACCCACAAACATCCCCTTAATTTTGTTGTTCTTCCTGTTAATCACTGATTGCAAGTAAAAAAATTTTGTATTACAGTCTCCAAATTTAACCCGTTGCTCCCGAGATTTCTGAAACCAAAAAAGCTCTTCTTGCAGGAAAATTCGATTATAGTCATCATTAAGCTCCTTTTCTTTAACCCTAAAGGAAAGAATATCAACCTCTTCTAGACGCCTCTGAATCTTACTAATATATCTCTCAAGCTCCTTTTTCTTAGCAACCTTTGAATTCAATTCCAAAGAATCATCCTAAACATGTTGCAGCTTGGAGGAAAAGCAAGAAGACCTGGGATGCCAAGCTTCCTTAACAACATTTACTATAAGAAAAATACCCATTCAACCACACTTTTTTTAAGCTACATTTGAAAAGCATAGCCTATTCTGTGAATACAGAATAGGCTACGCTTTTCTCCGTGTTGCCTTTTTATAAGAGAAAAGGATACAAAAATGCGGCATCATTTAAAAAGCGTAGCCTTAGGTATTATAGAAATCACTTATAAAGCGTAGCCGTAGGTTGATATCTATAGGTTCACTTTTCGTATCAAAGAGGACGCTTTTAGAGGGTAGCCTATTTGTTAAGTTTAGGGTGCATTTTAAAAGTGATGCCTAATGTATCTAGAGCCAAAAACTTGAGACTAAGTAAATTTTTCCCTCTTTTTCCTGAAAGCAAACTGATGACACTTAGTAAAATTTTTGTCCATTCCTCTTTTTTCACTCTTGGTCTCGCCATTGAACCTCTCACTCTCGCCATTGACCCTCACACTACAAGAAGAAACCCTCTCGCTCTCACCATTGACCATCGTCGCCCCCCACTCACCACTCACCCGTACTCACCACTTTCCACATTACTGCATACTGATCGTCGCTCCTCTTCGCCACCGCATGCACTGATCGTCGCTGTGCCGCCCTCACCATCGTCACTACGCCGTGATGATTGGATTTTTGACGGTTTAGAATTTCACTAATGAAATCTCGTTGTAAAGTATAGTTTCTAAACCAAACAATAATCCTTTCATACAAAAAGTTGTTTGTCACTAAAACAAACCCCTAAATTTATAAACCGAAGTATTCAAACCTCGGGTCGTTCTCCCTAGAAATTGTAATGAAGTGTCTTGTTATTGGTTGTGAGTTATATTTGGGGTTTTTAAGATTTTAGACAAGAAATATAAATGGCAAAGAAAATAAACTAACAACTAGTAAAGCTCTTGGCAAGGTATGAGAATTAGAAGTCCTATCCTAGTTATCCTCCTCAATTGTGATGAGAATTGTTCATTGCTACCACTTAGTTAACCTCTAACCATGGAGGAAAGTCAAGTGGATGAATCAATTTAATTCCTCAAGTCCTAATCAACTCCTAAAGGAAAGGTTAGCTTTAGAGGCATTCAAATCAATTAGCAATCTCTCGAATAGAATCTAACAACAATTATTGCAAAAAATTAACAACAACAATCAAGGAAATCACAATTATCATGAATTACCTCAAATTGCATTATTGAAAGAAAACAAAGGAACAACAATCTATCCAAAACAAAATGAAGAATTACAATTATTAAAGCACATAACTAGAAAGAGGAGGAGGAGAAGATTAAGAATTGGTAAAGGAAAAGTGAATCAAAGCTTGAATTAAACCTAGATCTAAGAAGAGAGATTAACCTAAACCTAATCCTAATTCTAGAGAGAAGTGAGAGCTTCTCTCTCTAAAACTAACTCTAAACTAATCCTAATTAGGCTATATGCTAGATTGATTAGATTCCTTCATGCCTTCCCCTTAATCCTTCATCCTTTTATTTCTTTCTCCTAGCAATTGGCGCCAAAATGGGTTCAGAAACCCTCTCAAATCGCCAGGCACGTGTTGCTTTAATGAAGTCATGTGCGGTCATCGACGCGTGCGCGCACGGTACGCGTGCGCGTCCCTGGTCGATTCTGCAATGTGCGCGCGGGCACCTTGTGCGCGTGCGCGTGCTTGGCTGACTTTGCTTCTTTGACTTTTTATGCTTCTCTCCACTTGTATGCTTCCTTCCTTGCTTCCTTTGATCCATGCCTAGCCTATTTCAATCCTGGAATTACTAGCAAACACATCAAGGCATCTTATGGAATCAAGGAGAAATTAGAATTCATCAAAATAAGGATTAAAAAGCATGTTTTTACACTTAAGCATAAATATGGGAGAGATAACAAAACCATGCTAATTCATAGGCTAAATGTGACAAAAGGTTATCAAAATACTCTAAATTCAATACAAGATAAACCCTAAAAATGGGGTTTATCACGCTGCTCTCACCATCGTCATCTCCGTACTTCTCATTATCGTCTTCGCTGTGCTCACATCATTGAATAGGTATGTATTGATTTCTATTTGGTTCTGAAATTTCAGAGGCTTAGGGTTCCTATTTTAGGGGTTCTAATTTGGGGGTTTTAATCTGTGAAATATGGGTTTGTGAACTGTAATTTGATAACATGCATGCTGTTGTTGATGAATATGTGTGGTATTTTAGGGTTTGTGAACTGTGATTTAATATATTTTCTCTGTATTTTTGTTTGTGAGACTGAATCCAGATGCAGCCTTAATAATTTTCTCAATGAATAAGTTGGCTTTCGTATCTCTGTTTTCAGCTTTTGTTTCTTCTAGAAAACTTGGCTTTTGACCTATCTTACATTCTCTTATAAGTTTTTCATTTTTATCTTTTTGTGTGTTTTTCTGTTTCATTTTAAAGTTTGTTACTTTTACTTGATCTCCATGTCTAAAGGCATTACTATGTTATAGAACTGATTTCTTTGTGGGAAAACTCTCCCCTCCCCATCTTTTTTCACTAGATCTTATGTGAGCTATGATAGCTCTATTCAGAAGGGTATTTTAAAAGTTGAGAAGGAAGCCAAGGTAGTATTGATAATGACAAGAGATCACTAAAAACTGACATGCAATCTTCAGTTAAGAAGTTGAAAGTCTCAATTTTAGGTGTATGAAAAAAGACTGAGCTAGTTTTTAAGGAGCCCATTGTCTCTGCTGAATAGAAATAGAGAAAGAATCTGTGTTGGTTCAACATTATATTAAGGAATGTCAAACAAAGAGAAGGGGTTGTATTCTCTGGAGAGAGATATTGAGAGCTATTTCAAAGAAAAATGATGAAATGATTAAATTAAGAACTAGCTTTGTCTCAAATTGGTTTAATGAAAATGTTAACAAATTATAAGTAACACTGACCAGCCATCAAATTGTAAATTGATAAAGTTTTAACTGAGGGCTTTTCAGTAATTTACAAGTTAACCTCATAATTGAGGCGTCTTAGCACCACCAAGGCGAATACTTTGCCAACTTAGTTTATTGAAATTCGATTATTTTTAGGTTTTTTTATACTACAATATCTAGGAATATCTATGTATCATTTCTCCTTTTGTTCATGGTTGATTTTTTCATTAGCTTATTCATTGAGACTGAATCCAAATGCATGTTGAGGATTAATAATTTTCTTCATCCAAAATTGTGTTTCCTTTTCAAGAGCAAAATTTGGTGACTGCCATGAGCTTTAGATTGTTTTGATCACTCTCTCTCTGGCTATTTGATCTCAACAGGAAACGCAGTGTTTGCTCAGTGAGCCAGGTAACTTCTCATTTTTTAGCTCCATTATTGTGGTTGCATGCATATTTGATATGAGACATTATATAATATCTGAAATTAGATTGAGGATGTGACAAACTTGAATGATGTAGTAACTATAAGTTTGGGTTGGGGAATTTTTTTGTTCTCTTCTCACATACTTTTAATTTTTTCCCCTTAAGTAGTCATATTAAACCTTTTGGTTCAGTTATTATTGTCTATTGTGAATGGATTTTGAGTGAAAAGCTTTGTTGTTTATGATGATTGATGAAGAAGCTTTCCTTTCCATCAACAATTACTTATTCTATTAGGAATACACAAGCTCAATTACATTCGAGCACTTCCTTTTTATTTTTTTCCTCTGATTTCTCCAATTCAAATCAATTAGCACTTTTTAAAACTTGAATAATTAAAATTTGATTGATTGCTTTAAACATTTTTTCAGTAAATTAAAGGTTGTGTATTATTATTGTGATTGTCTTGTTCTGCATGCCAGTTACATCTTTTCAACACTGAAATGTCTATTTTCTTATTATTATCACTTTCTTCATATACCCCAATGCCCTTTTTCATCTGTTTTCCTTAATTCACAAATTCAATATGTGTATTATTTTGAAGTTTTCCCTCTTGTGTGTATTGATTTGAAAGTTCTTACCCTATTAAATTGGTAGTACTTGTTTAATTTGTATGATGGTGTGAGTTGAACGTTACCTTGGTGATAGTGATCTGTTCAAGGTTTTATATAATTATTTGTTGTTATGTTCTGCTAAAGTTTATTGGTAGAATGTTAACTGTCCTATTCTATATGTGGCCTACTTAATGAAAGGATATTGGTTATTTGAGTGATCAGGTGGAATTTGATGCTGCCCATTATAGCCTTATTTGAATAATGAACATACATTGTAAATTTTGTGCACATGTCTTGTGCATCTGTCTTGTTTTTAATTATTGTACCCTTTAGCTTATATAATAAAACAGAGGACAGTTTACATCACTCTTTCAAGAAAGCAGAATGAATATATAAATGAAATGAAACTATCTATAATTCTATATAGCTTTAGGCTGGCTTGGATCATCAGCTGGTTCTGAAATTTTATATTATGGCTGAAATTTGTTTGTGCAATTCTGATTGTTGTATTTCTGATTTTGTTCACTTGGTACATATGAATTTGTCCCTATATCTAATTTAAGTGTGAAAGTCTGGTTAATTAGTGCATGAAAAATGCTATAGGGACATATCATGATTGTGTTAAAGGAAATTGAAGAAAGAAACACCTGCAGATTTTCATGGTTTGAATGAAACAAGATAATACATAATTCCTTGAATTCACCTCTTTTGCCGTGACCATCTTATTTTTTTTAGTATATGCTTTCTTGGTTTACTATGTCTACGTGTTCCATTTAATTTTTATAATTACGAATGTCATTATGAATATTTTTTTAACTATTTTTCTATATAATTATGCAGGATAACAATGAAGATTAAGCAATGAAGATTAAGCTGACTATTATTATAGTTTATTGGCTAAGATAGAGTGCTATTTAGAATCTTTACATGTATGGTTGACTAATGACTTTTATTAGAAGATACTTTTATTGGCTAAGTGATATTATGGATCAATATTATAAATATATTTTGGTTAGAGATAATTTTTATTATTTAGTATAATTATGTATTTATTTTTATTTTGTAATATTTAACTCATTTAAAAAAAATGCAGAATTATTATACATGTAATCATATTAACTATTATGTTGTATTAAAAATTATTAGGTAATTATATATACATATATATATATATATATTAATAAATATATATACAGGAAAAAAAAAGATCTAAGGCTACACTTATATACAGTAGCTATAGTATACAAAAAAATGAGACCTAAGGCTAGGCTTATATACAGTAGCTATAGTATATAAAAAAAAATAAGAGGGACCTAAGGCTACGCTTATAAAAAGTAGCTATGGTATACAATGTGGCTACGCTTTACAGGTGATGCAGTAGCGTTGAAAAGCGTAGCCTATTCTGGAAAAATGAAAGCTGAAAAGCGTAGCCTTTGGTCCTGGACAGCATCACTTGAAAAGTGCACCCTATTCCCAAACGTCAAAAGCGTAGCCCTAGATGCAGAAAAGCGTAGCCTTTGAGAATAGGCAACGGCCGAATAGGAATCACCCCAAAAAGCGTAGCCGTAGCCCAAAAAACGTAGCCATAGCCTAAGGCATCATTTTTTCACTTTTGGCTACCCTTTTCAAGTGTACCTGAATGGGTGTTTTTCTTGTAGTGATTCCTATACATGGGATGGGTTGACCAAGCTGCTTGAAATCTAAAAGGACGATTTGCTTTGTTTTGAGGGCAGCCATTACATTGAATAAGAATTGGGCAGTGATCAGAGTGAAGTCTATTACGAATCTTTGAATAAGCCTCAAGAAGAAATCTAGCCATTCCGCATTGTGCAAGACATGATCAAGCTTCTTAATAATGTCTTTATGGTGTTGAATACGTCTATACGAAGAAAACCTCCTTTCGATTATTTGCAGCTCTAGTAAATTGCAGTCATCTAGAACAGAGGCAAACCACTCAGCCCGTTATGGATAAAAGAGATCCCCCTTCACCTCTTCTAGTCTAAGAACCTCGTTGAAGTCCCCAAAAACAAGCCAAGGGCCATAAATCTGGCTTGCTAACTTGCTTAAATGATTCCAAAGACAAGATCTCCTAGCAACTAAGGACTAGCATACATAACACTGCAAAATCCCTCAGAAGAGCCAAAGCTAATAGCCACAGTTATACAATGTTCAAACTGACCAATCACTCTACACTCTAGACTAGGATTGGAGGAAAGAAACTAAATTCTACCTTTGTGCCCTACGGCTTCCACAACACGAGAAGCATGAAAACTCAGATTTTTCTAAAAAAAATTTAAATTGAAAAAAATAGAATGCGTTTCAACTAAAATGAAGAAAGGAGGGATTAAATTTTCTAACCAATTCCTTGCAGTGAACTCGTGCCATCTTGTTGGAGGCACCTCTAATATTTCACATAATAATATTCCAACAATCCATAACAAACAAACAGAAGTAATGGCGTTGAGACGACAACATCTAAATCGCCATGAGGGCTTGAGATATGACCTCTTTGGTTGAGGAGGCCCCACCTTGACCATCTTGAGAAATGCTTGCTTTGCCTCTCTCATTTACCCTTTCCGGAGATGATTGGAGTGATGCTGGCCGGAACCTTTTACGAATAGACCTCGGTGCGAGAGTTTGCTGCTGCAAATTCAGATGCCCTTGGTTCTTTGATGAAGTGGCAATCTGGGAAGAGAATTAGACTTTTACCTGACCCTGAGTTCTTTTTTTTTAACATTGATTGATGGAGATCCAAATCCAGTTTCTTTATTCATTTGCTTGGTATGATTCGTTATGGGCCAGTGACCCTGTTGGCCCAATTTCTTTTTTCCCTTCCTCATAACAGTGGTCCATTCTTCCTTATTGCCAATATTCTCATCATCTCTATGACCTACGTGAATAATGTGATTTGCATGTAGGAGATTCTCTTCCATAGATGGTAAGATATCTTCTTCATGACTATGCTCATAATTTTTGCCAAATTTAAAAATCTTTTCAATTTGAAAATTTGGAGGGTTAGGCACCACTGATAACGGTGGAAGAAGATCTTCTTTGGAGGCCTCCCTTCTGCTAACCCCTGCTCTTGCAGAACTGCCTTCGGTGCCGCTACTTTCCCTTGGTTCTTGCGGTCTTTAGTGCCATGGCCAAAGCATGAGCAACTCCCACAAATCAAATAGAGACTCTCATACTCAACCTCATAGTCATAGCCATCAACTAAGAGTTTCTTAATCACTGGGAGTTCAAGATTGATTTGAACCCATGTCGTGCATATTTACCTCGTTCTGCTGATTTTGTGGCAAGATCAACTTTGATCGGGACTCCTATAGCAGTTGCAATGCGCAACATCGCCTCCTCCTAGTAGCACCAAATCAAAAAACCGACAATGTGGATCCACACCATTATTGATCGAAAGAAAATTCGCATGATCGAAAATCTTGAGTTCATGGCTTGACAAGAAGATAGTATCTAATAATCATCTACGAACCGCCGAAAAGCACCTTGTTTCTGTCCTCTAAAAGATCAAATTTCACCATAAAATAATTAAAGCCCACATCTCAGAGATCATATCCTCTCTTAAACCTCCACATCGATCTAAACTTATGGGACAAAGCATTATAACTGAAGTGTTTGTCCAACACTTAAATCGAATTTCATAACTTTGATTTACATAGAATGAACATGAAAATCAAACATACATGTAAATAGTTTGATTTTAGGACATCCATATAATATTGCATTCAATTCTGTTTATTTAGGTGAATTATCCATAAATTTATTATATAATAATATACAAAAATAATTTCTCTAAGTATAAAAGAATATCAAAATAATTGTCTCATTATTTTGTTGTCTAGTTTGGAGTATAGTGGTAGGAACAAAATGCAGGCGGCTAGTGAACCCTAGTTTCTTTGTCTTGTCGGTGCTCATCTCTGTTTTCAACATCATCTTCCTTCTTCCTTCTTTTTCTTCATTGTCCCCAATCATGTGCCCCTAATCTTTCCAATTCCGATCACACAGCTAAAACACTCGGGCCTCCTCTCAGGTTAGCTCTTTTCCTCCTCCCTCTTTATCATTCTCTTCATTTCGTTATAGTTTTCAAAGAATTCTTTAAATCTGATTTTATTTCGGTCAATTTTGGTGTACCGAATCTAATGAAGGCAAAGTGTTGTAAAATTAGGGTTTGCATTGCATGCAGAAATGTTGGGGAAAGGGAACACGAAGGGGGATGGTGGATCGAAGTCGGTAGCAAAAATACTTGCAAAATGGAAAGAGTACAACGCACAGCTTGATTCAAGCAGCGACGCCGATAAACCGATTCGGAAGGTTCCGGCGAAGGGGTCGAAGAAGGGGTGTATGAAGGGAAAAGGGGGACCTGAGAATTCGCGGTGTAACTACCGGGGAGTGAGGCAGAGGACTTGGGGAAAATGGGTTGCCGAAATTCGAGAGCCCAACCGAGGCAGCAGGCTTTGGCTTGGAACTTTCCCGACCGCCATTGGTGCTGCCCTTGCCTATGACGAGGCTGCCCGCGCTATGTACGGTTCTTGTGCCCGCCTCAACTTCCCCAACGTCTCTGTCTCCAGTTTCTCCCACCATTCTTCTTCTCCGCCTGAAGACCACCACGATGATGATGTCATTTCGTTATCCTTAAGTGTAAAGCATGAGGCTGTGGAGGCTGAATCTGGGGCTAGTAACTCCCCTCCTTCTTCCTCCTGATGTGTATGTACATTTTGTTCATGGCTATATAGAACTCTTAGCCGGTTCTAGTTTGTAATGATTTAGATTTAGACGGAAGGAGACTTGGAACTTGCTTGGAATTTGGAAAGTGTTCGTTTTTCTTCAGCTTTTGGGCTAATGCACCACACTGGACATCCTAGTCCAGTTTTGACTTACAATTGTCATATATAGTTTACTTGGAAGTAGTGGAAAATGTTGTGCATTCTACTAGAATTGTGTTAGAACACTGCATGTGCCAATGTGGTTTGTTAATCTTGCTTCCGTTGCTCATGTTAATATCTATGTCTAGTACACTGGATTTTCTATCCATGGTGGTGGTTGGGTTATAAATTGGTTATACAGATCGAATAGTATTGAGTTTTCATTACTCAAGAGTGTGGATGAGAAACAATACAACAACATCCTTTGAGAACATAATATGTGAATATTCATGCCCTACCACTGTCATTAGCCTGATGCTTTATTACATTTCACCGCAAATTGTGTGTTGTTAGACGTTTTTTGACAGTGTCGATGAATGAATTTTAATTCTTACATTACTGATCTCTTAAGATGTTTATCTATAGAATGTCACTTGGAGTCTTGGTGTATTATCACTCAGCAAATTACATTTTGTAAGTTTATTTCTTAACCTCCAGGATACGATTACTTTGCAAGCTTGAAAGATAGAGGAAATACCATAAAAAAAGTGTATAGTACTTGGTACATATTTCATGCGTTAGTTATTTTTTCGTTTTTAATGCCTTGAGGAGTTGAGGTGTGACTTTAGTATTTTAATGGTACAATAAAGTATATTTCCTTTTCTTAACTTTTGGGTCTAATCCCTTTTCTTGGGGAACTTTGTTTTAGTTTTTGGGTCAATGGTCAAAAACAATATATACTAGAAAAAGGTGGTAATGATTTTGAGTGAGAGTATGTTGTCCAGATAACTTTGGGCCTTAATAAGAGTTTGTTAGGTCTACGTTTTGTTTCTCTGTATGAGATTTAAATTCTCTGACCAAAAACTTAAAAAGGATTGAAATCCAGAGCTTGGATATAGGAGCTTAATTGCCCTTTGTGATGAGTATATATTGCTGTTTATTGTGTTGGTAACCCGGTCCAAAATAATACTAAAAATTGACTATTTTGATTCAGAATATTGACCAAAATAATGATAATAAATTAATAATCTTTAGAATGTATGATTTAAAGTAGCTCGAGCTTACTTGAAAGGAGTATTTTCGTCCACGTTACATATTCAAACCGAAGACACACAATACGAAATCTAAACCTGATGTGACAATCAATAATGGGTCGATGGCTATGATTGTTTAAGAAAAGAGATATATGCACTCAAACATATATCTGTTTTAAATTAATTGTGCAACCTATTTAACATGTTATTTACTCATCTATTTTCTCCATTTTTAAATCTAAGATGTGTATCTGTGTAATTAGATTGGTTGTACAATTATATTGACCCTTTACTACTATATTGAATTGATACTCCTATATTACTGGATGTAAAATTGAAGAGATTCACCGTTGAGATAGAATATACATTAGAATATAAAATATATATTAAAAATAAATTAAACTATATATATTTATATATAAATATATAATAATTAATTTTAGTATGTAGATAATCTTTTTGTGTGCTATATGTAGCCTCCAACTATTTCGGTGCTTATTATTTGCTTAATCTCTACTTCCTTTGATAGCTTAATTAACTACCCGAAGACTGGGGGGCACATTTCTGTTTCTATTTTGGTACGATTGACATATCATTTTAACGCTCCTATATATGTTAATTGTAACACATGAATAATCATATCATTTTGGCTCCTGCTGGCTAGCTAGTAGCTCCCAACCGACTTTTTAATGCCTTTTAATTTTAACCAAGCTTTTCGTACAAATTAAACTTGTGTAATCTGTTATAATATGGTCCAAATAATAACAGTAATAATAAATTAATAACTACATGCTGTATTTTACGCGGTTCCTTTCTGAAAATTTAATTTGATGACTTAGTAATGGGATTATAAATACCCTTGACTAAGTCGTGGAATAATGGTTAATTATGAGGTGAGGAAACAGTTGAAGTTACAAGCTTTACATAGCACAATGGCCATGGTGATTATATAGGTAGAGAGTCCTCTATCTTATTATAGTTGGTTATGCCCAAAAGTTGGAATCGATTATTTCAATGATGAAAGTGATACATGAGATGAATGCACATTGACCTGCTATCTACTAATTTCCAGCTACACATGGTTGCCAACTGTTTTCTTCCACATATATATCTTTGGAACACCATATATGATGAGAAAAATTAGGAATAGGGATTGTGTGTTCAATATGTGCATAACTATTCTCTAATTAGTTTGGGAAATTAAATGCAATGCGTCATTTAGTTTCAATCTCCATGCATGCAAACGCTGATAATACAATTTGTGGGCAAAAGGAAAATTTAAGAAAACTATATATTTTGCTTTCAAGAAGAATACTTCCTAAAATGTTCAACTCCAACACATTTCACGTTATTCCAAAAATATAAGATGAGAAATGTTAAAAGCTATTAGAATTTATTATTTTTTTGTTATTATTTAGTCATCAATTTAATTAATTCTTTTAGTTTAATTTTTTTAATCTAATAATCCAATAACATACGTTATTCTATATTTTTAAATATTAATGACTAATTAATAATTAAAAATAATAAATTTTAATGATTTTCTAATATTCTTTATATGTGATTATGTTGGATGTGTTGATATCATGATTCCTAGATTGAGATATAACTTATATGTGTAGTATGTTTCAGTTAGAAAATAAATAAACTGATGAGATTTCATTAGATTCGGCAGATAGGGACTTATGTAAGTGTGATTAAAATAAATAATTATGCATCATTCTAGTTTACACCAAGAGTGGTAATGTGGTGTATATCCTTTTTCTAATTAAAAACTATTTTTTGAAAACATTAAATAACTTAATAAGTAATAACTTTTATTATCAAAATAAGGAAGTGTATCACTATTTATGTATGTAAAAGTAGTGTATATAACATAACAATAAAAGAAATACCAAGATAACTTTTTCATTATGGATTTAGTTTGAGTATTAGTTAGATAACTCACTAGTTCACTTAAGTAAGTGGTAGAAGTTCGAATATTATCTTATACATACAGTAATTTATTGGTCAACAACAAACTCTTAAATAAAGCTCTGAATCGCAACAAATTAGTTATTAGTCTGCCATGCCAAAAGATATCCTGAAAAAAAAAAGGTTTATATTATAATAAAATCATTTGCAATAAATTAAATGATAGATGACTGATTTTGTGGTGTTCTTGTGACACTATTTAGCCTGGTCCTTTAGATTTTATTACTTGTACCAACTTTCACTCTTAATGGAAAATAGAAAAAGGAAAATAAAAAAAGATCAACTCTACTATAACTGTATAGGGTAAAAAAGAGATGATAAAATAGTATTTAAATCTTCCGGTTGAGAGGGGGATTGAGTGGTAGGGAGTTGTGAAGCTGGCCTTAGCTATGATGGACCATTTAGCAAGCTTAAAGGATTGAAATTGAATTAAGAGGAAGGCATTAACCTCATCCTTTTCATTATTGTTATTATTAGAATTTAGACTAACATATCTCGTAAGAAAATATGTTGAAATTGCATATATTTAAGTTACTATTAAAAAAAATGTTATTTTAATAAATACACAATAAATATATTATAAAATTAATTTTTTTTATATTTTTATAAAGTTTTTTAAATTAATAACATTAATGGCATTATTAGCTACACCTTTTTATTATTATCATTCCTACTATTTCCTAAACCAAACTCTCATAACTACACTAAGCCTGGCAGCATGGACCCTATCCGCGGGTACCCAACCCGACCCAACCCGGTCGGGTAGGGTTGCCAACCCGATCCGCTGCGGGTAGGGTTGGGCACGAAGCGGGTTGGCCTGCGGAGCGGGTAGGGTGCGGGTTGAGTCTCAACCCTACCCGCACCTTCCATAATATGTGTTATATATGTTTAAAAATGTTATATATGGGAGTTGAACCAAGGACCTTAAGCATGTGCAAAAAGTTCCTAGCCACTGAACCAAGGATACTTGTGTTATTTATGAGATATTTGTGTCATTATAATATTTTTTTTGTCAACCCGCGGGTAGGGTCGGATACCCGCGGGTTGAGCGCGGGTAGGGTTAGGGCTGGGTATTTCTCAACCCGCGGGTACGGTAGGGTTGAGTGTTAGTCAAAAACTCAACCCGCGGGTAGGGTTAGGGTTGGGTTCAAACCCTACCCTACCCTACCCATTGCCACCCCTAAACTACACATACAGATGAACCCTCCACCAAAAGATCTTGGCCCTTCATTCATTGTTTCCTCTCCTCTCCCTCTCTTTAAAAACCCCTCCTACCCCCCGGTGTTGCATTCATTATTCCATAAAAATCGAATCACTTCAAACTCTTCTTCAGAACAACACCTCACACACTTAGCTTACTTGAGTTTCTTCAGAATGAGCAACATGCTTCTTGTGTTTACTTTTCTTGTAGCTATTACTACACAGATGTTGGTACTTCAAGAAGCCATGGCACAACAAACTTCTGAGGCTCCATTGAAACCACCTTTGAAGGATGAAAGAAAGGCAGAGGCAGCAGAGGCTCCTACTGATAATATCAGACGGCTGGGAAAGCATCATTCCACAACGGACAAGTCAGTGGCGGGTGGTGGTGTCATTCTTGGCGGTCTTGTTACTGCCACTTTTGCTGCTGTCTTTTGCTACATTCGTGTTACAAGGAGAAGGGACACTGCTCCTGCTTCTTCTTACTGACCTCTGTCTTCTATCTCTTGTTCAATCATTTTCCATTTTGTTTTTAAAGGGTTAGTGTAGGCATTCATTATAATTGTAGCTTTGTAACAATAGATTATGTGTTATGTTGTTTTATAAGCTGTTTTTGTTGTGAATACCATATAATTTGATTAAGATTTCTGTACTATAATTTTCTTTGTTGACTTGTTCTGTGTCCCGTTTCCTTATTAGTCACTTTCTTTTGCTTATGAAAGCACAAAAGTGGCCGAGAGATTCTGATAACCCTTTTGCTCAAATATTTGTTGGCATTGTGTCTTATTCAATCATACAAATAATTTTCTTTTTCTAGAACAACAACAGTATAATATTGATTTAGGACATGATAATATCTGATTATGTGTATACTGTGCCCTTTACCAATTTTGTTAAAAAAAAAAGAAGGAGGAACAAGGAGAATCCTCTGCAATCCTAAAAGAGTCATTTGTATGTGCACTAGCATATAAAATTCAACTCTTAAGCTTTTTTAATTCTTCAAACCTTTAAGCAAGCCAAGTCTTAAAGAATTATACTTTGATTGGTGAGTATGCATAAGTTTAATCGTCAATAAAAAAATCAAACAAAAAGATAAATGTTGAAATAATTCTGTAAAATAAATTTGTTTAAGTTGTCCAAGATGGTGGGTGGTAATTGGTAAGTATAAATCTTAAGCAATTCTACTTTCCACAAAAAGGGCGGTGCCTCCATGATCTTTGTTGGGAGATCCCCATGTCTAATATGCATCTTTAAAGTAAGGATTTAGTTCATATTTATCTTAATGTATATATTTTCTATGAAAATGGTTTCGATTAAATAACCTAATATGTTAACTAGACTCTTAAAATAATTAAACAAATTTAGGATCAAACAAATACTAGTTATTAGGAGTCAAAGAGAGAGGAGAATAGGTGCCAAAAGTCTAGAAAAGGAATAGACTAGGAATTAGGTAGTGCAGCTTCCAGCTTGCTTGCAACAGATTATAAAGCCAGCTAGCCAGCTGCTTCTGAGTTGTGTATCACTGCTTCACTTTACTAGTTTAGTGTGGACTAACTTATTCGTTCCATGCAAATCTTTTTATATATATTAATTATGAGTTACAAAATGAACATCACTCATACTGTCCATATCATGATATCATTCATTCCAAAAGTTTCAGTTGATAGAAAAAGGTAACACTAATGATTATATCTCTAATACTCTCTAAACCTCTATTATACACATTGTACAAATATTCTATTGACTTCCTATACTTTCTCATTAATTATATATTTTTTTGGGTTATCCACGGTATCCTTTAACTCAGTAGAATAATAATTGTCAATGAGTTACTGTATGCATAGTTGTCAGAACCGGACCGGACCGGCCGGTTCGACCGAAAAACTGGTAAACCGGATCTTATGTCGGTCCGGTCCGATATTTGGACCGTATAAAGTAGAGAACCGATATAAACCGGTCAAATCCGGTGTGAACCAATGAAAATCGGTCAAATCTAGCAAAAACCGGACCGGTTCGGGCCGCTCAATCAACGTTGAAGGGAAATCTACAATGGATCAACGATCTATAACTCCACCATGCTCTAAACCCTCCAGCGTTGCCAAGTGTCAAACTTGTGATGATTTTTGAAAAATTTTCCGAAATGCTTCCAATGGGGTTCGAACACCTTCCTCCACCATAAAACAAGCACGTTTCTACCACCAAGCTAAAATGTTTCTCATCAATTAATATACAAATTATAATACATATAGTATATTTTCTTTTCACTTACATTCTATTTATTTTAATTTCAAAGTCACTCATTTTTAAATTAATTACATTTTATTTAACTATAAATTTTATTAAATATATACAAATTAAAAAGATAAACAAAAAATTTAATTAATCACAATTTATTTTTTTAAAATATTATTTTATTTTTTGTCTTTATATAAGGCTGATAGTTGAGAATTGTTAGATGATATTTAGTTAAACTAGTCAAATAATTAAATTTTATATAATTATTTAATTATACCGAGTTAACCGGTTCAACCAGTGACTCACCGGTTGAACCAGTGATCCAGTAACTCAGTAACCTCACCGGTTCGATCACCGGTTTGGTTCTGACAACTATGACTATATGTATAAGGTAGAATTTGAGTCTTGGATACTTATACAAATCTTTGATTATATTAATATTTTTATTTTCTCTTTTTCAACTAATCATTTTACCTCTCGAATATTTAAATAAAAATAATATCTTATTTGGTCTAAATGTTATAGAATTTAATTTTTTTCATCACCACTTTAATTTTAATCATCAGCATATGCTTAAACTTTCTTTTTATTTTATAATCAAAATACATGAAAAAACAAAAAGATCCAATCAAACAAAAGTAGAAAGAAAGGGAAAAAAAATCCAAAAATGAATAACAAGATAAAAAAAACCTACATACACATCATGAAAAAAAAAGAAAAAAAAATGATGAAAACAAATGAGAAGAAAATATGAGATCATTTTTTTCAAATGGAGAAATTTTTTTTAAAATTTTAAAATGGAAAGGTGAGAAAAACATTTAATAAATTAAGATGTTTGTGGAGTTAATACTTAATTTTTTTTTGTAACTGAAATAAATTAAAAAAATAAAACAAATAAAACAACGAACTGCATAAATAGAGGGACAGTTCTGTTTAAGACTACTCTTAAACTCCTCCCAAGGTGAAAGAAGCTCCACATGCGAAAGTTGTAACTTCATCGCCATCTTTGTCATAGTATCTGCCACCGTGTTTGCATCTCTCATAATCAAACGAAAGTTAATACGCCAATTCCAATGCATGATATCTCTTATTTTGAGCACCAATGGATCAATAAACCCAAAACCATCTTGAGTAACAAGATTAAATGCTTCCACACAATCCGTCTCTCAAATAACATCTCGTTGACCCACATCCCAAGCTAAGAGATATCCTCTCCAAATAGCAAACAATTCTCCTTGAAGAATACTATTACTCTCAATCATTCCCAAACACCCCCTTTGCCAGCTCCCATTACAATCTCTAATAACACAAGCAAAACCAACACTATCACCCAAACCAAAATAACTAGCATCACAATTAATCTTAAAAGTACCAGTGGATGAGGGATTCCAAAAACCATTTAGAGTAGAGGGAAGGGACATACGTTGTAATTCAAAAATATTCCTAAGCTCTTTTTCTGAGGTTAATGCCAGACAAATCACTTTTTCCGGAGGCCAAGTTTTATGGGGATTAAATATGTCATTATTCCTTACTCGCCATATCCACCAAAGTCCCGAAAAGAATTTGAACGGATGCTCTCTGCTATGATACAAGAACCAGTTCTTTAAATCCAAAGGATGACAAGAAATATCCAACCTATGCCAGACAAGCTGAGCTTTTGGACAATCCCGAATACAATGTAAAACCGATTCCTGGTTAGAAAGACATCTTGGACACCTATCCGATGACAACATCTCTCTTAACTCTTGAAATTTGAGATTGGACTTAAAATAATTCTCAAAGTTATAATTGATTTAATTTGAATCTTAAAATTTACAATAATAACTTGTATTAGTCTCTGAACTTATTTTTGTTAATGTCGTACCGATTTTGTACATTAATTTGCCACAATTTAGACTTTTCTCTTACGTTTTATGTGATTGAGACCTACTAGAGCATCTAAAGGCTTAATTGGCTCTCCAACATCCTCATAAAAATAATAACAAGTTCAATTTGTAAAATTTAAAAATATGAGAGTATCTATCAAGTTTCTAAGTTCTAAGAGTTCTAATAAATTTCGATCGTAAAGAACTTAAGCGAAAAATTTAAATGGTGACAAATTAACATACCAAATCAACATTCCATTAACAAAGATTAACTCAAAAATTAATGTGAGTTACGATTATAAATTTAAGAGGTCAATTTGAGTCGTTTAAAATTCTAAAGATCAATTTAAATTCAACCTAAAATTTTAAGGACAAAATTAAATATTAACTTAGATGTTTAAAATTACAATTATTTTGATGAGGCATTAATGTTAATTCATAATTGTATTAAAATTTGGATAATTTAGAGAGTGTCAACTTCGGTTTTTTTTTATTCTCTACAATTTTTGTCTTTTTTAAACAAATTTTCCATAATTACATCGTCACTTTACATAGTAATATAGTGATTAGTATTCACTTAGGTGCTAACATAAAAATAACATTTTCCCATCAACTTTGATACATCATATTAGCTGAATTTTGTATATGTAACGTAAATAAATTCTTTACGCTAGTAGCTAATAGTAGAGAAGTATGCATACATATGTACCGTATATATAGTTATTGTTAGAGAATTGTGTTTTATTTGAAGCCAAATTCACAAATAAGAATTAAGGAGCACTAAAGAGAAGAGTTATTTCAAAGATTCTTTGAAATCATAACACTGGTGACTCTCTTTTCCCTCCAAAAGAAGCAGTCACAGTCTTCTTCTTCTTCTTCTTCTTGGTTCTTCTTCATTCCCTGCAACAATGGCACCTCGCTGTTCGTGCTGGTTCCCAGTGTACTTCTTGGTGTCGGTGACATTGGGAGTCATAGCAATCTCCTCCGCCGTGCACTCCAGCTCCAAGAACTCCTCCCAAGAAGTCACTCCCCCAATACCCAATGACGTCTCCCTCAACGCCTCCGAAGCCCTCCGCCGTGCCGGCTTCACCGTCATCGCCGACCTCCTCCACCACAAGCCTCCCTTCTTTCATCCCCCCAACAACTCCACCATCTTCGCCATCAAAGACTCCGCCATCACAGACAACTCCTCCCTCCCTCCATGGCTCCTCAAGAACCTCCTCCTCTACCACACGGCCACCTCCATCTACACCATGCAAGACCTCCTCAACAACACCACCCTAGGCTCTTGCCTTCCCACCCTCTTCCGCCAGAAGAAGCTCTCGGTCACCAAAATCGATCCCAACCTAAGAACAATCGAGATCAACCGCGTCCTTATCTCAAACCCCGACATCTACCTCGATTCTCAGCTCGCCGTTCACGGCGTTCTTTCACCATTCGCTTCTGTTCGCCGTCAAGATCCCCAGTCGTGGGGCTTGGACGACGCTCAGCCACCAACTTGTCGCGTGAACATGAACACAAGAAGAAACCCTCCGCCGGCTCAAGCCTCTAATGGCTATAGTAGTTCTTCGAACAACCAAAGCGCTATTGAGTGGAACAGGATCGTGCAGTTGCTGGGTTCAAAAGGTTACTCGTCATTTTCAATAGCCCTGCATTCGGTTCTTGAAGGGATTTCGAAGGACTCGGTGGGTTTGACGTCTGCTACGATCTTCGCGCCTCCTGATATGGCGCTTCTGGGGTACCCTTCGACGTTGCTTGATAGGGCGGTGAGGCTTCACATTCTGCCAAAGAGGCTGACGTATCAGGAGCTGACGTTGTTGCCGGTAAGGAGCTTGTTGAGGACTCTGATGCCCGACGATGAGCTTGAAATCGATGGGGTTCTAGGGTTCCTGCCAGGTGTTGTTATCAGTGGCGTTGAGATTGTAGCACCTGACATGTTAACTTCTGATGGATTCGTCGTTCATGGCATTTCTAGACCTTTTAAGATGCCTGAGCTTACTGCTTGAGTTTCAATTTCAATATGGTTCGTCCATTCTTATATGATTCATGTAACTTTTGATTTTTCTTTTTATTTTGTATAGTTGCCTCTGTTTCTTATTCTTTGTAACGCTAAACTTCTTTCTCTATTTCTATTTCTATATCAGAAATTTAGCTTTGTATATCTATGATGAAATTAGAAAGGATGTTTCACATGTGCAAATAACATTAGATATCCGTATTCCGTAACTTTTTTAAAATTGAATGATTTAAGGCCTCTCTGATATGATATGTGGTAGAGCTATGATAGGATGCAGAATAGTTTTCATTCTGCTTCGTTCATAGATCAAAACTATGATAGGATGCAGAATTGCAGATGAAGATCTCTGGCTGGGTTACTTACAGGGGTCAGCTACTGTAACTATACAGAGGGTAGTCACTTGTGAGGGATTGGGCTTTCTTTCCTCATTGGGCTTCTTCCTTTATTTTGTAATTTCTCTTATGGCCCATTGGGCCTCTTATATGTGCAGAAACAGATATACTCGCAAACCAATTTGGGTTAGTCGAGTGGTCCGTTTAAATAAGTGTTGAGGGTTCGAATTCTGCCTTGTGCATGCAGTTAATCCATTGCCAGCGGCAGACCCTTAAATGGAGCTCAGATCCGCGACGGATTAGCCCTTAACCTGTCGGGTTGGAAGATACCGTGGGCAACAAAAAAATATATTATAAAAGCATTTTCACAAATATTAATGGAATCTCAAATTTCAAAACTATCAATTAAAAATGTTTTTATAAAATATAAATTTAAGTTTTTAATTTACTTCATTTTTATTTATTAAAATAAAAGATTAGAAATTTTCTTGAGAATATATATTAGCTAAATTTTATAAAAAATATTTGACATGAATTTCTTCGTGTTAGGAACTTTTTTCATTAATCACTGCTTACGTAAGGTATCGAAAATCTGGAAGTGGTTTACACCTTCTTCAACTTGAAGATCAAAGAAGGTGGTATGCAATTTGACACATCATGCAAATTATAAATGGATAATATAATAACTTTAGGAAATTTCCACCGACTACCCATCTTTTCGCTTGCTTCCGTCTAGGAAAGTCCTACAAAGAAACCTTCATGAATGAATAATCCATATCTCTTCTTACTTTGTAGTGTTTGAGATCCAATTCATATTTTAAGAGTTTCTTATTAATTATCAATAACTTACCGTGTGAAAGGAATTAAAAAAAAAAAAAAGAAGAGAAAGCTAATGAATTGGTTTAGATTTGGAATTGAATCCACAATAATTCATTTTCTATGATAAATTGATTTCATATTTCTTATTGGTATACATCATGTCATACTATTATAATAGTCTCATCATGGGTTCCTGCATTCATAATAGCAGCTTGGTTGCAGGGAATTACACTACTGAAAAACCAATGGCTTCAATGAAAATGAATAAGCTTCTGATTTATGTGCAGCACTTGTAACTATTTTTTCATAGATTTAAGAAAGGGGAGTAAAAGAAAAAGAAGCCAAATAACAAATGCAATGATGAAGTGCCCCCAGTAGTAACTATATATAAATTACCCCATCCGATTTCCCAAAAAAAAAATTATTGAAAGCATAATAAGCTTATAATTATACTGTGTTTAGTACATTTGTTTTTTCTCCGGTGAAATGTAATGAAGAAGAAAGGATGAAAACTTAAGATTGGTTCCCTATTCCCTCTAATCAATAGAATACTGTTGATGCATGTAATTCATGTTGCAGAGCCTGTTGAAGTAAGAAACAAGAGTCCTCCATCAACTGTGGACTCAATCTGAACATGAGGACGCAGAACTCCATGATGTTAAGCGCGCCATCGCCATCAATATCACCTTCTCTGACCATACTCACAATCTCGTCCTCCTTCAGATCATGCAGACCCAACAGGGCACTGTTCCTCCTCAGGCTCTCCAACGTGATCACCCTTTTCTCCTTGTCCATCAGAAGCTCAAATCCTTTCTCCAACTCCCTCATGAGACCCTCCCCGCCCAGCTTCTTCGCTATCACCGGCAGTAAGTCCTCGAAATCCACAGCCCCTTTTCCTCTCTCTGCATTTGCACCTGCACTTGCAGCCATCATCACTTTATATGTGAGTATGTTAATGGTGGTGGATGATTGATTCTGTTGAACTGTTTATGTATATATATTGATTGATGAAGGCTCAAGGCTCAAGGGATGGGATAGATGACAGCAATTTTGATTATTATTCAGAATGGGGACGTAGTTGCTTCCAGGCTTCCTAGAAGCTGGTTGGGGGGCATTTATGTCATTTTACAGCACTTGTGTTTGTCAACATAAAGGCTTTGACAAAGACATGACCACTGCTTTTACGCAGTTAATTCGTATGTGATCTGTGAAGCCACACCCACACGGATTCATTTTGAACATGATTAGCTTTCTACAGCTTTCAGTTTAGAAAAGGTCAAAATTAAATAATTCACTTTCATAAATTGGGATGAAGGAGATTATTGTTGTCAAAAGAAGACCAATAAAAGATTGATGACGTCATTGTTCACAAGGGGTTACTCGTGCGGTCTTTTGTTGGGTTCGGTGGTTTTTTTTTTTTCTAGCACTGGAAACACCAGTTAAGTTTCCTAGCAGGAAAAGTAACACCCAGTAAGCAGGGAACGGATCCAGAAATTTAAGAGTAAAGAGGCCAAAAATTAAAATATTATATAATTAAATATAATATTAT
>NC_029779.3:30738464-30746393 GCF_000817695.3 Arachis duranensis
TGAGTATGGAAACATTATACCATTTAAACTATAGTTTATTAATAAGAATAATAATTCTTTTTACTATTACTATATTATTAAATTTTATTCTATACAAGATATCTATTATAATAGTATATGAATTTTTAAAATTTGTTGAGGGACCAAGGACACTGCTTGCCCCCTCCCTGACTGCATCTGTATGATTCTATTCAGATTTGTGAAACGAACATATGCATGTCACCCATCTTTTCGATCTCTAATTAGTTGATTATTATTAAATTAAAGCAATATTTTTAGTTGAAAGGAAAATGTCATCGTGGGTGTGCCGGAATGTTTAAAACGAGAGCTTCATGGAAATAAACATGTAAATGTAGTTTGGTTGGGTACGTACAACATGATTTAATTTGAAATTGAGGAGGAGTTAACTAATTAAAAGCATGATAATGATGATGTTCAACAGTTCAAGCATGAGTATTTAATTTGAACATCTTAATACTACTTTAGGAGAATACGACTTTCAGCTTAAGGATTAAACCTAGTGCGATGAAAATGGGTAAGCAACCTACCTCAATACCTCCTCAACCATTCAAGCATCACGGGACTGAAGGCGTTGACCGCTTTTCACCAGGTCAAAGTCAAACTATAGAAAATTTGTTCCCTTTTATAATTTTTAGAATTTTTAGATGTTACAATTTTAAATGTATAAATAATTGAAAAATATTTTTATTGAATTAGAAAATTTTAAAATTTAATTTCTATTATATTTTATGTTTTTGGCATTTGGTTTAGTTTTTTAATTTTAAATAAAATCTCAATTTTTTTTAATTGACCGTAAGCAAATAGAGTAATTAGAAAATAAAATAAATGAATATACGATCCAATAATAATAATGGGCCGGAGGCAACTTATTTCATCATGAAATTCATGTGTGAGAATTTTTTACATTATTGTTATGCATTGGAAAATAAAAAATTAGTACCTCAATTGCTGTAGAAGCACCATGTTTGCCCATCCCAGAAATGTTTTCCACGCAACCTGATCATTTTCTTTTTCATTTCACTTTGTTTCTTTTATGAAAAGAAAAGCATTATTTCTTTATTTTTTGGTGTGACTTGCCTTTCTTGTCCCACACAAAAAGTTGATCATCAACCAAAAGTTGGATAGCAGCAATAATAACAAAATTACTTTTATCAAGGAGGGTTGCTTCGATCTGTATCTATGATGTGCTTGAGAAATCATCAATACCTCACAAACAATGAGTTATAACTCAAATGATATAATTTTTATAGATTAAACGAGATCAAATTTAAGTAAATTCAAACCCGATCTTAAAAATAAAAAGACATCGAATTTATTTTGACCCAATCTGAAGTGACTTGAAAAAAATCGGGTTAAACCCAAGAGAGTCGATCCGATAAAATATTAGTATATACAAATTTGTAAATTTTATATATTAAAATAATAAAATTTTATTTTTAAAAAATAAATTTAACAAATATTAGATCATATTTATATCAAAATAAATTATTTTAAAACAAAAATAATATCGTATAATAAAAAAATTCATTGAATTATAAAAGTATAACATTATTAATTAACTCAAATATATATTTCTTTTATTGTAAAAAATCATTTTAGACCAGGTTGAGTTACTCAAAGTAACACCCAAACCTAACCCAAAAACAATACCAAATAAAAATAAAAACCTGAATCGACAAAATATGTCTGGTGTCTAGACTGGATTTCGAACCAGACCGGACCTTAAACGCGCTTAATTTTTTTATACTCACCTAAAAATTAAAAATTCAAGTCTTTTTATCTTTAAAAAATAATAAAAATATAAAAAGCATTTCAACAATATTGCAAATCATGGCTGTTATAAACCTATAATCTATAATCTAATATAGAGTTACTTGCCTTTTTCACATATAACTATGAATTGATTGGATTCTCTTGCATTTCTTTTTTCTACCTGCTAAGTTACTTTCACTGAGCCCTCTCAGCCGACGGACTAGGAGGTTACTTTTGACCATTCACACACAAACTACTTGTAAAAAGAGTAAACCATTCATATACATTTGGTTGGCTTAATTATTTTATACTTATGTAATCAAAATAATAATTTGAAAGTTGTCACAATTAAAGAGGCCTACACACGGAACAAAGGAGTGCTACGACAGTAAATTTTGTGATTTGTAGTCATTAATTAGTATTTTTAATGATATGAAATTATATTTAATAATATAAGATTATTTATTTTTTTTTTTGTTAATTAAGTGCTAGTCAAATTTTAATAAAACTGTTAGTCCCTAAATTTTCTCTGAAACAAGAAAAAAAGACAAATAAGTCCCTGACTTTTTAAATTTTTTACAAATACATCTTTGACAAAATTTAAATACAAAAAAGTCCCCAACTTTAACAAACTGAGGACAATTTAGTCCTTCGGTTTATTTGCCTCTCATACACCAAACGTAACTGGCTGATGTGGCTGAAACGGTATTCAGGTGTCTGTTACGGTGCCATGCTGGAAGGGGAATAAAGTTCAAAGGACAAATAAGTCATAAACGTCATTTTACAAATAAAGTTCGAAGGACAAATAAGTCTTTAAGAATTTAGTTCATTATACTTTTATATGTATCATATATTACTATCTAATTGAAATATACCTATATTATGTATCATATATTACTATCTAATTTAATAATCAAATGTGTCACATGACACTCTTATTAAAATTGAGAGAAATTTTTTTTTCAAAATTAATAAACTCCTTTCCTAAATTCTCTCGTATACCTCTCTCCATTTTTCTATTTCTCTCTACTATTTTTACTCTATATATAATTATATTTTATATTAGTAATTTGACAAATCAAAATATATCATCCGATATTTTTTTACAATTAAAATATTTTAAATGTGAAAATATACACATTAAATTATTTTAAATTTTAGATAACGAATGTTAAAATTAATTATTAATAGAAAATTAGATTTTTTCATATAAAAATAATAACTAAAAATCTTATTATTTAATTTTTTATCTGCAGATATCTTGGTCTTCTTAATCAGAGACTTTTGTCAATTTACGAATTTTTTATAAAAGTAGTTTGATTTTATAAATCTTTTGTGCCATGCATAATTTATACCGTTAGAACAAAGTGAACTATAATTTAAAAAAAATTATTCTCATAATGTTATTATGGATAAAAACACTAGTTCTAATATAATACACAAATACACTAATGCTAACTTAATACATGAATGATGCACAAATGAACTAATGCTAACTTGATGCATAAATAAACTGATGCTAACTAATGCCACTGGTATGATGAAAAATGAACTAATGCAATTTAACAAATTCTAATATAATATATACACAAATGTATTAAAACTGAACTAATGCAATTTAAGAAAAAAAAGTAGAAACAGAACAAGTCCAATTTCTGCAATTTTAATACAAATAATTTAAATTACAGAATACAACAAGTTAACTAGATTTTAAAATAATAGAAGCATAATAGAAGTATAATGAACTAAATTCTCAAGGACCTATTTGTCCTTCGAACTTTATTTGCAAAATGACGTCAAGGACTTATTTGTCATTCGAACTTTATTCCCCTTCTAGTGTGGCACCGTAACAGACACTTGGACACCGTTTCAACCACGTCAGTCAGTTCCGTTTGGTGTATGAGAGACAAATAGATGGAAGGACTAAATTGTCCTCCGTTTGTTAAAGTTAGAGACTTTTTGTATTTAAATTTTATCAAAAATGTATTTATCAAAAATTTAAAAAGTCAGGACCTATCTGTCTTTTTTCCCCAAAACAAAAAACAAAGCATAAGCAATAATATTGATAAAACTAGTAATAAAAATCATAGCTTTATCAGAAACTAGACAAGTAGCCTAGACTGTAGGTGTATACAAATTTTATAATTTTATTTATTTAGTCACATTTTAAATAAAAAAATACTTTTATAATATATTAAAATCCAACTTTACAATTCATTGTTTAAAGAGCCAAAAAAAATATTTTTAAATAAAAACAATTATAAAATCTTTATTAGAGTATCACCAAATTTCATACCTTAATAAGAAGGAAATCTTATTTATTTACAACGCCGTGACATTATATTGCCATACCCTATCGACCTTCTTGAGTGTTGCTTTCAAAGTGAAGACTTATTTCCGGTCTAGTGGAAGAAGTTGTGCTAGATTGGCCTCTGCTCCCAGAAAAGGTTGGTTGTTTTGGGCTTGAAAGGCTTGCAATCTCACCATCAAGTAATGTCAAAACAGTTGACATGGTTGGTCTATCAGCTGGATCATCTTGTACACACAAGAGTCCAATATGTGCACACTTAATAAATTGATTTGCAATGCAACTTTCACTGAGGCACATGTCCATTAAATCTATCATCCTATTCTCTGTCCATAGTCTCCATGCCTGGAATAGATTTAATACAAAAACTATGATAATAAGGCATGTAGATTACTATTTAAGGTTGAAGGGAAAAAAGGGAAACGAGTTCATCAGCTGAAACATACATAAGTCAAAAGGCTTGTAAATTGGTCAGATTGATAAAATCCGGTGTTCTTTTTTCCACTAAGAATCTCAAGAAGCACTACACCAAAGCTGAAAATATCAGATTTTGTTGAGAAAAGTCCTTCTAATGCATACTCAGGAGACATATATCCGCTACAAAAAAGAAGAATTATTAGCATTTTATTGCTACACCTTAGGACAGCTATCAACATTTTATTGCAAACATCAAGTTAACTTACTAGGTTCCTACAACTCTTTCGGTATTTACCTCAGATTCTTTGCCTGCCACTATTTTTGCCAATCCAAAATCTGAAAATTTTGGTTGCATTTCCTCGTCAAGAAGAATGTTACTGGTCTTTAAATCTCTATGAATTACTCTTAACCTGGAGTCTTGGTGAAGATAAAGTAAACCCCGTGCAATTCCTCGGATTATGTTAAATCGCATTTCCCAATCCAGAAGTATGCTTTGTGTGGGATCTTTCAATATTTCCATTTGCCATTAGAAACAAGTCAAACAACACGTCTTAGCATACATAAAACATTTAAAATGCAGTAAACATAGTGATAAATATATTTTGAAACTAACCGAATATAAATGAGTCCAAGCTCTTGTTAGGCATGTATTCATATAGTAGAATCTTTTCATCTCCTTTGATGCAGTAGCCCCTTAATCTAACAAGATTTCGATGTTGAAGTTTGGCTATCAAAACAACCTCATTCTTAAATTCCTGCAAGCCTTGTGATGAGACATTAGAAAGCCTCTTTACTGCAACAATTTCACCACTTTGAAGCTTACCCTGAAAGCAAAAATCATCAAACTACATTATCTAAAAATAATTATTGGTTGACAAGAGAATAACTAAATAAAGATGAAGCTGTGCCTCAATCACCTTGTAAACCGGTCCATAACCACCGCGTCCAAGTTTATTTGCATCAGAGAAGTTATCTGTAGCTACTACTATGCTCTCAAAATCAAAATAAGGTACCTCTATGCCTTCATTGTCCTTTTCTTCTAATCCCCCATCCTCAATCAAATCTTTCACATGTCTTATACTATCAATGAAGCGTTTTCGTTGTTTCACATTGCTTTCCTTGCCTTGAATAAATGCATAGAATAACAACGTTATTGATTTCTCACTAATGTAGACATAAGATTCTAAGGCAAATTCAAAATTCCAATGTGTATATATATATATAAACAAAAGTACCTATCTTTGGAGTTATTTTCCTTCTCCATAGATAAGCAAAAGTTATTGCACATGCCAGAATAATCACACTTCCAAGAGTTATCCCAAGAATCAAAGAAATTTGACTTTTGGATTTTCCTTTATCTGCTATAGTACACTCTAGAGCAATCCCATCCCAATGATAATTTTTATCACAAAGACACCTCTTTCCACCACTGGCTACTTTACAACTTGAATGGTTCCAACCTACGCAGTCTTTAGGCTCAGAACAAACAGGTTCATGCGGTGGTTCCCAAGTAACCTCTACTTTGGCTTTATCAAAACAATCATATGCAACAGAAAATGGAGAGTGTATCTGCATAATTTCATTACTTTCAGATCTCTCATCTTCGCAGTGCGTATTTGATGGATCAACCTGCATGACAAACTTTCTGGATTCTGAATACACTACAGCAACTCTCTGATAAGTTGCATTGGAATTGGAAGTTCTAGAAATGAAGCTAAGCTGGCCTGTTGAGAGGTTACATCTGAAGTTGAAGTACATAGGGTCACCACAGTTCGAACTAGTGCTCAATGGATAAGGCACCATGTTTGTCCCACATGGTTCACAAGTTCTTGGAGTTGGTTCTGCAATGCAATTCCAACACCAAGGTTTTAACTTTTAACGAGGCTGGATTTATGAGAAAAATACTTTTAATTGCAAAAACGTTGAACGCTGATAATTCTAACTATGAAAATATAAACTAGTTCAAAAACCAATAAAAAATTAGATTAGTGCGACAAAACCATCCAAAAAAAACTGTCTTTTAGGTAGTTTTGTCGAATTAACCAAATTTTTTTATGGATATCAAGTTGTGCTCAGATTTTTCACACTAAGAAGGCTTAGCTGTTTTTGTACTTGCTTATCTGTTCTGCTTTTAATTCTTCCAATAATTTATCAAGAAAAAAAAATGAAAGTACCTATGTCTGATATGTCTACTCGAACATAGAAACTATGAGCACCATTATCTTCATCATTATCAATATCATCACCATGGAAGCCTTCTTGAAGTGTAACTAATTCCTCTGTCCAGATCCCACAACTTTTCTGGGCACTATCATTATCATCACCACTTTTGGAAGTTGCAGCCTTTGCATCATACGAATAGGCCTGGCACTCAGGACACTTGCTTAGACAAATTTGTTTGCATTCTGTTTCACTAGCTGCAGGGTGTTGTTCATCGGGTGGTTCTCTTGCTTTCACATTCACTAAATTCAAGAACGCTGTAGTGTCTCCACTGCATGACCCTGAATTTCTTGTACATCCCCTGACACCACCAATAACACTGCTGAATCCCGGTAAACACTTGCACTCCTTGATGTTGAGATTAATCAGATTATAATCACAGCTTGCGAAGTTGCCACAGATATTATACCTGTCGCAGGAGCTATTTGGGGCCTTCCAACGAACGATCCAATCTTGTTGGATACCATCCCATGTTAGAAACTGAAGCTCCCCATTGTACTTCATCACTAGCCTCGTCTTGTTAAATTCATCAACGGGAACACGCGTAATCGGCAATTGTTTTTTGCCAAACCTGTTACCAATGTTTTTGTAGGGGGGAGTGTTTGTTGCAGAAGAAGGGTCTTCGTCTGTGCTTGTTTGGTTGTTCAACAAGAAATCTACGGTTCCAAACATAGACCCTGGACTCAGATTCTTTGTTCCTCTTTCCCAGTAAAGCTGGTTGTTCTTCGAAATCACATAAGAGTTGAGATTGTCTCCATCTGAAGCCATCATGAAGGTGTAGCTTCCACTTTGAGGATCATTGTCACTGCTCCAAGAAGTTAGCTTCAAATCCAAGTCCATGTTCATTCCCAGAAGAAACGTATCGGTGGGGTGATCGAAGCTCTGATACATAGTAGTAGTCTTCCCCGTTTGATCATATTGTAACAGCATAAGGTTCCCAGAATCCATTAGTTTCACTGTGATGTTTGTGGAAGAGGAGTTTCCAAGTTTTGTGGACCAATATGTTTCCCCTGAAGAATCTGTTACTACAAGGTTTCCATCTTGTGCAATTTGAAAGACTCCATTGTTATTGGAACCTACAGGTCGGTCTCTGTTGGCAACCCATACCAGTGTTCTTTGTGTTCCAGGGAACTGTGTTGTGTTATACCATATCCCGAGGTAACTGTCATTAGGCCTTGCCTTTGGAGAAAAGAAGCCTAGTATGAATTTCT
>NC_029779.3:30746424-30747313 GCF_000817695.3 Arachis duranensis
TTCCAGGAATGTTCTGGCCAGCTTTCAAAACATCATTTCCTGAAAACGCATTTAAAGTGCATGGAGAACACAGGAGGAAGAGAAGAAGCAGGGTAGCTCTCATATTAATCATTTATTCACTGACGAAACTGCATGGGATGTTGTGGAGAAAATAAAATGCATCATACTTCCTGCTAAACCTAAACATTGGTTTTATTCTTTATTATATGGTTTTTTTTTTTTTGGTGACTTCTTTATTATATGGTTTATGACTTATTACTTATATCTTGTGAAATTGAAATGATTATTGAAAATAAACTTTTTTCAACTACCAATTAGTAAGTCTTTTTTTTTTTTCCTTTAAAAATTTTCGTTCCTTCACGTTGATATTTGCTCATCTATTGGTTAGTAAATTGAAACAAAATAATTCACTAACAAAATCAGTGTTATCATATGATGATGGTGATTAATTTTTCTATTTTTATCGTTACAATAGATAATTCTGTTTAAAATTATGTTTCTACTAATGTGTCATCTTAAGAAATTTTGTAGGTACTTATGGTAGTATTGATTAATGCTACATATTATTATTTTTTATTTTTTAAAGTTAGGAGTGAGATTTAAATTTGAGATCTATAGATGGTGAAGATAAAGAAATTATGTTATTTTGAGTTATAACTTGTTAGCATTGCATATTATTATTTACCACATTAGATTATTAAAAAAATATTTCTTTTATAATTAATTCACATGGATATTAGTACTAATTTTTTTATAATTAATTTTTTTATAATTTTTTTTAGGTTAATTTTTTTATAATTATTTGCCACATTATCAATCACCCATTTGCCCCACTACTTGTAATAGCCTACTAGTGCTCATCACACTTATCTCTCTCTTTTTATAAAAA
>NC_029779.3:30747371-30784978 GCF_000817695.3 Arachis duranensis
TAAATTAAATATATATATATTTATATATAAATATATTAATAATTAATTTTAACATATGAATAACATTTTTGAATAACTAAATATGCTACAAATAAGCAAGAATGATTCAAAGCTAAAAAGAAATGAGATACAGTATATATGGTGAAAGAGGCCATTATTGATTCTAAGTTATACATGTCAAAGTCTCGTTTCGTATCGACCTCCGTCTAAAGGCAAGTGCTTCAATCCTTACAATGTTTTCCACGCCAGCTGATACTCTTTTTCACCTTTTTCTTTTGAGAAAAGAAAAAAAATAAAAGTAGACATATCTTTATTATTGTCGAGTCTGATGTGGGTTTATCTTTATTGTTGAAAGTTGAAACACACCATTATATTCTTCACTTCATCTATCTAGCACAGGAATCATTGTCTTTGTATAAACATAGTAATTTTTTCTATTAGAAAATAAAAAAAAATATTTTTCGAAAGAAATTTTTGAAATTTTAATTTTTGAAATACAATTTTTTTTAATATTTAAAATAAGTTTATTGCATCTCTATTAAGAAATTCGTCTTATTCTACAACAAATTTTAACACATTTTCCGTAAATATCCAAGAAAAAAAAGACAGTAAATAAAGAATACATAAAAAGAATTGATGAAGATTGATATGTGAGAATTGTACTGTTCAAAATTTTTCGATAGAAGAATAAGCGGTTCATTATAAATATAGACTAAATTAATAATTAGCTCCCAACATTAAAGTACGATTTTTTTTAATACAAATTGATACAGAGAATAATGAAATTTCGAGTCGTTCTCTCTCAGAATGCAATTGAGATGTCACGTTTTTGGTTGTGAGGAAAAAGGGATTTTTCAATAAAAAAAAAAAACAAAAGATTAAAAGAACTTAAGAAATAAAAGAATTAAAGAACGATCAAAATTGGAAATCAATGCAATAAAAAGAGAAACAAGATAAAAATTTAGTAAAAATGCTAGCAATGCATAAAGAGTCTAGACTTGGGAATGAGAATCCAAAAAATCATATCATCGTCATAACTACAACTATGATAATTATGATAAGTCAATCTCGCTTAGTCTACCCCTAACATCGATGAGTAAGTTAAGCAAGTATAATTGACTTTAATCCATAAATCCTAACTAACTTACCAAACTAATTGGTAAAAAGCTAGCGTCAATGGAAATAAGAGTCAACTAACTATCTAAGAATTACCACTAAATGTCGGATATCATGACTCTAGTATCCTAAGAATTCAAATCCCAAGTCAAGGTGTGAAAATCTACTCAAGATTACCAAGTGGCATTTTCACAAACACTTGGTGGACACAAAACCAAAACATGACAAATTGCAAAGAAAAATAAAAGATATAACCAAAATATTCACAAAACCAACTATAAACAAGTAATCAAGCATATATAAACCATAAAACATTAAATTCATCAATCAAAACTTTAAGAAACTAAAGTTGCATATATAAACAAAGTAGCTTGAACCATAAGAAAATAAAAGCAAAAGTAGTGTAATTAAAGAGAAGATCAAGAGTACTTACAATAAAGATAAGCAAAATCAAAAATCAAATCTTGCTATAAAATGCTACAATGAACTCTAATTAAAAATCCTAAGAGAGCTCTCCCTAATTTACACTACTCCTACTTCTATTATGTAAAATTATGTCTAAGTCCTAATGTAAGCTCATGCTTCATATGGCTTCAATTCTCCTTGATATAGCACTTTCCATTCAACATCAAACCTTCCAAAACTGGGCCAAAGGCCCCTAAAATCGTGGATCATGTGTTTCCTTAATGAATTCACGTGCTTTGTGCATACGCATACTTAACAAACATGTCATGGCATCGAATGACATAAAAGTAGAATTAAAATGATCAATTTAAGCACAAAAACGCATATTTTCACATTTATGATCAATTTAGAGATCAAACACAAAAGTATGTTATTTTGGTAATTAAGTGTGAGTTTATATGATGATATCTGTCTAAATCAAGGCAAAATTTATCATCAAATATAGACTCATCAAAAATAATAAGAAGACGACTCATCCCACATGATCTATTGCTTTTTTTTCTTTTCTCACTATAAAAATAACTGACATAAATATAAAAATAAATTTAAATTATATTTGACATTTTAATTTTAATAAGTATAGCACAATTTTAAAATACTCTTAAAAACATATTTAGCTTTTAGAAATTATTAACATAAATACATAATTTTTTTTACAAAACCTAAAATAGCGTATTTGTAAACTGATAGAAAAGACAAAACAGTTAGAAGAGGGGTTATAGCGTGGAGAGACACACAACCACAAAGAGTCACTACTTATCTTTTTCAATTCTTTTTTCTGTACTCTCTAAGAATTTTTTATTGTCTTTTATTGTCTGGGTATTTATGGAGGATCCGAGTTAAAGTTCGTTATGGGATAAGGCGAACTTTTAAAAATAATGAGGTTCGTCGGAGATGCGACGAATTTATCTTAAATACAAAAAAAAATGTATTTTGAAAATTAAAGTTTTAATAATTTTTTTGGGATAATAAAGTTTTTTTTTAATTTTTTTAAATAAAAAATCCTATAAATATAATGTTAGAATATATTAGAATCAATTAGTATTCATTAGAATTATTTAACATGTTTGAATATTTATGATAGGATATCACGTCTTTATTATTTCGATTTTCTTAACATCTATAAATACCCTTTTATATTATATCATTTTATATAATTTAAATATACACAGACATTTCTTCTATTGTTTTCTCCTACTTTTTCTAATATAGTATCAGAGTCATGTATCCTCCTTAAAGATAATAAGTTATTTTTTCTTCTCGTGAAATCACCGTATTTTTAACCCTTTTTATCTATGCCATATTTTTTTGTTTTTTGTCACTCCTTTGATATTTTTTCTCTGCGTCTATGTCTTTTAGAGTCTAATGAACCAACCCCATTATCATCCATTGCTTACCTATTCTCATAGATGTATTTTTCATCACCTTCCAATAGTTCGCCATCTTCTGACATTTTATCATCTCTTCGCAGTTTGGCATCTTTTTGGCAGTTTTCGGGCAGTTCACTTTTCTTTGCGTTTTTTTTGCGACAATTTCATTTGGGCTTTTCTTGTGACAATTATGTCTGCGCTTCTTTGCAGCAGCTTCATCTGCACTCTTTTGCGGTAGCTTTGTCTGCATTTTTCTTGTTGCAGTTTCATCTGGGCTTTTTTTGCAGAAGTTTTATCTGCATTTTTTTGTGGCAGCTTCTTTTCGATAATTTCGTCTGCACCATATCTATCAATTTATGTAGCTTTTTTTTATTTTGTTATTTTAAATAAATTTCAAATTCAACTTGTTACTTGAATCCGAGAAAGATGTTAGAATATATTAAGATGAGTTAATAGTCAATTTCGTCCCTGAAAGATACTTCGATCTCCATTTTTGTCCCCGAAAGTCAAAATTAATCAAAATCGTCCTCCAAAGATACCTTACCTGATCATGTTCGTCCTTCCGTCATCTCCCTAGCTGAGTTGGCAAACGTCTGCTGACGTGAGCCGTTAACTGCCAAGGTGGCAAACGCCAGGCTATAGCATGTTGTTGATGACAAGATAACTCTTGTTTAAGATGTCAAATTAGTCCCTGAAGTGGATAAATCCTAATCCCAATTTGAACGATAAATACATTGCCATGAACACTTTCGGTAGCAGTAGAGGTAAGTAGGAGCCGTAATCCCTGGCTGGCTGACTGGATGGAGATAGGAAATGGTGGTTGTGGTAGCGTGTCACATGCATCACATGACAGATAAGCCAGCCCCTTTGCCACATCTAAGATTATGCTCATCTTTTGAGGCCAAGCCAGCGATTTCTTCAACTTTTGCTGCTCACTCACCAGAAACAGATGGTCTTCAAGGTTTTCATTCGGCATGTAATCATAAACCAAAATCCTCTGCCTTTCCCTGTCATTAAATTTTTCATCATCATCATCTACTACACAACAGCCTCGAAGAGGCACCATATTCTGGTGCTTCAGGTTGCTAATAATCTCTACCTCATTACAAAACTCCACATCCTCTTGAAAATCAGATTCCAAGATCCTCTTAACCGCCACGACCGAACCATCGGACAAAACTCCCTTGAAAACAAGCCCAAATCCACCCCCTGCCAATGAAATTCTTGTTTGAGAAATTATCAGTAGCCTTATAAAGCTCATCAATCTTAAACCAAATAGACCCCGTATTAGGCATCAACCTACGCCTGGACCGTTGTTCCTCAGGATCAAAATCAAATTCATCATCATTAAGCTTCATCCTCCTAACCTTCCTATCATACCAAACATAAACCCCTAACAAACAAGACATAACTAACAAAGCAATGCCAGCACCAGTTAACCCAAAAACTAAATCCTGGTGACTTTTCCCACCAGAACCACCACCCTGTGGGTAAAGTGACATACCAAAGTGACATACCCACAAACGTAGTAGCATATAGAATAGTAAATTTGAAACAATTTTCAGACTGAGAATCATTACCATCAATGGAGACAAGTTTATGCTGCACCTAAAATCCCGCAGTAAGACACACATCACATAGCGAAAGATCAGTGAGGTCTTGTTTGCAACTAGTATCAAGAGGCGTGATTTGGCCAAGGTTCTTGTCCCAATCTTTTAGGGTTTCAATTCCTGCGCAGATGTTTCGGGACATGACGAACTGGTGAGGGTCAAAGCACAAGTCAACGAGGTTGTTTTGGAGAAACAAGGAATTGAGCTGAGACTGGAAATCATGGACGCATGAGGTTGAGGTTTCAAGGTTTGGGAGGTTGAAATTTGTAATTGCTTTCCCTATTCCGATTAGAGATAAGAGCGAGGTACAACAGTTGCTCAAGTTTGATGATAAAGAGTGGAAATTCTCACATGCTGAAGGGTTCCATGGAACTCTCTTAACATAGCTGAAGTCGATGGGGGCATGTTGAAGGAGAAGAAGGATAAGGTGAAGGTGAAGGTAAAGGTGCTGCCATGATGAAAGACATAACGATGGTTGATATGACACGCCTCCTCTGAAGACAAAACGGCGACGTTTCAACCCTAGTAGCGTTTTCTACCGAAACGACGTCGTTTTTGTTCTCTGTCACCTTGGCAGTTAACGGCCCACGTCAGCGGACGTTTGTCAACTCAGCTAGGGAGATGACAGAAGGATGAATGTGATCAGGTAAGGTATTTTTGAGGGACGATTTTGATTAATTTTGACTTTTGGGGACGAAAATAGAGATCGAGGTATCTTTCAGAGACGAAATTGACTATTAACTCATATTAAGATCAATTAGCATTATTAAAATTATTTAACATATTTAAATATTTATTATATGATATTACATCTTTTTTAAAGGATACTAGTATCAAACAGCATACTTATTTCTGGTCTAGTTGTGGTAGAAACTAGGCTTCTGCTCCGAAAGTAAGTTGGTTGTTTTGGATATGAAATGGTTGCATTCTCAGTAACAAGAAGTGTCACAATATCAGACATGCTTGGTCGATCATGTGGATCATCTTGCACGCGCAGCAGTCCATTTGTGCACACCTGATGAACTAATTTGGATTGCAACTTTCTTTTACAGATATATGTCCATTAAGTCAGGCAACTTATCCTCTATCAATAGTCTCCATGTTAAAATAGATTGCTGAAGAATATTGAAATAAAGAAAAAAAAGAGAAAAAAAGTGTAATAAACTAAACATATATACATAACCCATAAGGCTTAAAAATTGGTTGGACTGAGAATTCTTTGTTCTTTTTTCCAGTGATAATAATCTCAAGCACGGTTACACCAAAGCTGAAAACATCCGATTTGGTTGAAAAAAATCCATCCACTGCATATTTAGGAGATATATATCCACTGTAATATAACAATTCAATGTAAAAATTATCTATATCGATGAGTAATGATAACAAAACATAAAATTTTCAGTCACGCGTATCTAGTTAACTTACTAAGCTTTCACTATTCTTTTTGTATTTGCTTCGTTTTCTTTGCTTCTCACAGGTTAAAAACTATTGTCAACGCATTGCTTAAAATTTTAAGAACAATTTTTCGATCTATGACAATGATTTTCGATCTTTAAAAACACAATCTTTCGACATTTGTCTCCCACATGACGATGATCTCCTGTACTTCCATACAAAATATGGCTGTAAGTGTCTTATCCTCTTCCGAGAGCAAAAGTTAGAGAATGATTATGTGAAATTAGAATACCTATTACTAAACTTTAGTCGTTAAGCACATTGCCGGTGACTTTTTTGCCACACATTACTACTGTTATTACTTATTAGTCCTACCTTTTCCACGTAATTCTTTTTCATTTCACCTTTTTTTTTCTTTTTTCAAAAGAGAAAAAGGAAAAAAGTAAGGTCTTTAATTTCTTGTCTGGGTAGGTGCATAGGACGATATGCTTGTGTGATCAATCATCAATCATTCAAAAAGGAATGCAAATCCATCGCTTGAAAACTAATGTACAAGTAAGGAATGAAAATAACTGACTTGGATTGATGAGTACCTAGTTTATTCATCTTTTTTAAAAAGTATCAAAAATTTAAATTTTATTTTATATATACAATAATTTATTGACTAACAATAAATCTTAAAGCTCTAATTCACGACAGATTAGTCATTAGTTTACGAACAATTTTATACACAAATTATTAACTTAACCAGCGAAATTAATTCGTGTTTTATTTAATTTAATTATTTTATATTTTATTATCAAGAGCATGCCCGAGAACAAAATAATCAAATACCAAACATTGGTTCCTTTATTATTATTATTATTTTGTTTAATAAACACAAACGTGTTACTTTCCATGTGTATCCTGAAGACCTGAACAACAAGGACTCTATGTATTATGACTCAACAAATGAAATAAAACATACGCGATAACGATAATAAAGCATATCATGGCCAACGAACTATAACTCAAATGACATACTCTCTTCATACTCATTTAAAATAAAGTCGCGAGTTCGAGTCTCACTCCTAACTTAAAAAAAAGAAAAAGCATATCATGAATATAAGTTTGCATAAAAACGCATGCCTAGAAAGAAGAAGAAATAAACGCCTTGATCATCATGTTCTACCGACCTTCTAGAATGCTACTAGTACTATCAAATTGAATACTTGTTATTTCTGGTCTGCTGGAAGTTGTTTCCGGTTTACTTGAAGAAGTTGTGGTGGAGAGGGCTCTTCTGCCTCCAAAAAAAGTTGGTTGTTTTGGAGTTGGAATGGTTGCAGTCTCACTATCAAGCAATGTCACAACATTTGACATGGTTGGCCTATCACCTGGATCATCTTGTACACACAAGAGTCCAATATGTGCGCATCTAATAAATTGATTCGCATTGCAACTTTCACCTAAAGACTTGTCCATTAACTCCAGCAACTTGTTCTGTGTCCATAGTGTCCAAGCCTGGAACAATTTGTTAGCAAAATAATCATGATACTAATTAGCTAGATTGCATAAAAGAAATTAAATGAAAAGAAAACAAAGGCTTCAGCATGTGAAACACAACTTACATAATCCAAAAGGCTTAGATATTCGTCGGACTGGGAAAATTTTGTATTCTTTTTTCCACTGATAATCTCAAGTATGATTACACCAAAACTGAAAACATCAGATTTGGTCGAACAACGTCCATCTCTTGCATATTCAGGTGACATATATCCACTAAAAAAATTATAATAAGTTGGTATAATTTATACAAAAAACTATTTATTTTTGTATTGGAACTAATTAAAATTGTTAACATTCTCAATAAGATGAATTAAAATTAACTTACTAAGTTCCTACTATTCTCTTTGTGTCAGTTTCGATATCTTTATTTGTGACTATTTTCGCCAATCCAAAGTCTGAAATTTTTGGTTTCATCTCCTCATCTAATAGAATATTACTGGTTTTCAAATCTCTATGGATTACTCGCAATCTAGAATCTTGATGAAGATAGAGCATTCCTCGAGCAATTCCAACAATAATGTCGAACCGGATTTGCCAATTCAAAAATCCACTTTGTGTTGGATCTGCTTAGATGTTCATTTTCGATAAAAAGAAATCATGCAATTAGTAAACATGATATATTTGAAATGCACCATAAATAATGTTACTAAATATATTTGTAAACGAACACATATATATAGACACTATTTTTAGATTGTCATTGTCACATACACCATTTTTTTTCTCATTTAACTGGCATGATGTCAAAGAAATTAAGTGCAAAATTGTGATATATGAAACTATAAATCAGTTTTATGTATTGTATTACTAACCGAATATAATCGAGTCTAAACTCTTGTGCCGCATATATTCGTAAATTAGAATTTTTTCTTGTCCTCTAATGCAATAGCCCCTTAGTCGAACAAGATTACGATGTTGAAGTTTAGCGATCAAAACAACTTCATTTTTAAACTCATGTAAGCCTTGTGATGAAATACTTGAAAGCCTCTTTATCGCAACAACTTCACCATTTTGGAGCTTACCCTAAAATTAAAAATCAATAGATGACATCATCAAAATTTTGGTGAGGAATTCCATAAAAACAAATGGTTAAGAAGAAACTAAAGTAACTAAACTCAAACAGAGATATATCGTATATTCACCTTATAGACAGGTCCATAGCCTCCACGTCCAAGCTTATTTGCATCTGAGAAGTTATCTGTTGCATTTAATATACTTTCAAAATCAAAATAAGGCACCTCTATGCCTTCGTTGTCTTCTTCTTCTAATCCCTCCTCCTCAATCAAATCCTTCACATCCTTTTCATTGTCAAATAAGCGCCCTCGATTTCTCTTATTACTTTTCTTGTCTGAATTGAAATAGTAGTTAAATGGGCAAATAAAATATCCACTGTATTTGTGCTGATAAAAAAAAAAGTTTTCCAAACCTATTCAAAATTCTAAAGTAATTGAAACAGTTACCTTCCTTCCTTTTTCTGTTGCATAAGTAAGCAAAGATAATTGCACATGCCAGAGTAATCACGCTTGTAAGAGTTATTCCAAGAATCAAATATGTTTTGCCACTTGAATTTCCTTTACTAGGAACTACAGAAGAAGAAGAAAGAGAACAAACACCATATTTAAAAAAAAAATGTAAACTACTTATCAAACAAACTTGTTTTCTTGTTATTTTAAACTATATAGAAACTTATACGTCATTAGTTTGATTACCTTGTTTACAAGTTAGAGAATCACCATCCCAACGATAATTGACATCACAAATGCACCTCATTCCATTTCTTGTTGCTTTGCAAGTTGAATGATTCCATCCCTCACAATTTTGTGAGTGAGTGCAGATTGGTTCATGTGGCGGTTCCCAAGTGACCTCTATTTCATCTTCGTCAAGGCAATCATTGGTCACACTAAATGGAGATCCAATGTGGAGACTTTCATCGCTGCTAAATGTCTCATATGTGCAGTAAGTGACTGAGGGGTCAACTTGAATAACCAACTTTTTGGATTCAACATCCATGCTAGTAACTTTATGATGGATAGTAGTGCCACTCGTGGAAGTTCTAGTAATGAATGTAAGCTGACCTGTTGAGCTGTTACAACTGAAGTTGAAGTAATTGGGGTCACCACAATTTGGCCCAGTGCTTAACGGATAAGGAACTGTGTTTATCCCACAAGGTTCACAAGTTCTTGTAGTTGGCTCTGCCAGCAATCGTTAAATAACAATTTAGTTAAACATATTAAATCATCTGAGAATTCTCAGTTAGACAAATATATACCTATATCTGATTTGTCTAGGCGGACGAAGAGGTTACGAAGGTGATCATCTTCAACATCTTGAACTGTATCTAATTCCTGTGTCCATATCCAACACCTATAACCGTTGACATCAGCTTCAACATACGAATACGCCTGGCAGTGACTACAGTTCTGAAGGCATCTTTCTTTGCATTCTGATTCATTCTCTGCAGGGTATTTTCCATCCGGGATTCCAGGTTTCACCTTAACAAACTCCAAGAAAGCACTTCTACCTTCTCCTCCGCCGCCACCACATGATTCTTCTGTGGCTGTCCTTCTAACACATCCGTTGTTCTCATCGCTAACTTCTGCTCTCTTGAAGCCAGGTAAGCAGTTACAAGGTTTGTAGTTATTACCGTTACAGCTTGTGAAGTGGCCGCAAAAGTTGTACTGGTCGCAGGGGCTCGCCGGAGCCTTCCACCGTACCAACCAATCGTGTCCGAAGCTGTCCCAAACCAGAAGCTTAAGCTCTCCGGTACTCTTCATCACCAACATGGTGTTGTCAAAGTTGTCAGAAGTGTTTGTTCCGGTGCTGAAGTTGGTGAGCATGTAAGATATTATGGCATCGAAATCTGAATCCAAGTGCTTCCCACTCTCCCAATAGCGTTGCCAATTCTTTAAGATAGCATAAGAAGGGCTGTACTTGTACTTGTAGCTGTAGTCATCACCGTCCCCGGCGATCTGAAAAGTGAATGATCCAGTTCTAGGATTATCATCGCTGCTCCAAGAAGTTAGTTTCATCTCCGAGTCCATTTTCATGCCGGCAAGAAACGTGTCTGTGGGGTGATGGAAGCTTTGGTAGATGATGGCTTCGTCAAGTACCATCATCAGCACTAGGTTGCCAGAATCGAATAGCTTCACTGTCCTGTTTCTTGATGTAGAAGCTTCATTCCTTGAAGACCAATAACATGTTTGGCCAGAACCTGATGTATCTGTTACAGTGATTCTTCCATCATTGGCAATTCGAAACACTCCAACGTTGGGATTTGAAATAGGATTGTCTCTGTTGGCAACCCATATTACTGTTTGCGGTCCTGGATACTGTGATTGATTGTACCATATTCCTAGGTAACTTCTTGTAGGGCTTCCAGGAGGAGAAAAGAAGCCTAGTACGAATTTGTTCTTGGCTGAAGAAAGAACACTTGTTCCGGTTATGTTTTCACCAACGTTCAAGAAATCTTTTGCTAAACATGAATGGAAAGTGCACAGCAAACAATGGAGGGAGAGAAAGGCTGTTCTGTATTTCATGTTGTTATTAGTTATTAGCTAATAAGATCAATAGTGACCAAATTTGTTGTAATTGTGATCCTTTTAACAACTACTAAAACATTATGTGGATGCTTTATCAATCATATTTATGCATCTTTTAGTTTTTTCAAAAGAGAAAAACTTTTGTTTTCAAAAAGTCAGAAATTGAGATTGAGATTAGAGAATTGAAATTCAGTATTATATTTGGTCGTTAGATATTAAAACTAAAATTTCAGTTATGGGATACAAAATTTTAATCTCTTTAGTATCTCTAAAGAATAGTGATACAAGGACTACAATTTTTTAGGACATAAACTGAAATTTTAATAACATATCTTTTCAAAAATATTTTTATTTAATTTTTTAAATTCTAAATCTACCTTTCCATCTCTATATTTATCTTAAACTAAACATAATATTGAGATATAATTCAGTCTATTATATTTTATACCAAACACGATATAAAGGCTTAATTTAATCTAAGTCTCTCAGTCTCGATCTCTTCTCCAGATGCAGTCTAAAAGTAGTGCTTCAGCTATTGACCGAGGCAAATTAAAGTGACTGCTGCAAGCACCGCACCAAACAATAATAATACTCAAAAACAAACTTTTTACATTTTCTCTTTTCCTAACTTTCACCTTAAATTCTAAAACAGATGTGTACATGCATAAGAGTGTAATTACACAGGTAACATTCATCTTAGAGTTTACATGTTACGTTCTTAAGGGGATAAAAAAGTATATTTTTTTACCGCGAAGAAGATTACTTTTTTAGTTTTTCTTTTTTATATTTTTGAGCATTACCAACTTCAATGTTATTAAGGATATGCATAAACCTTGTTTTCTTCTTGTTTTACCCTGTGAATAGTCTCAATAAATTTGAATAAAAATGCACCCCTTGGCCCTTAGCAAGGCAATAGTTAGAAAGACATATCTTATTTGTTGACATTTATTTCCGAACATAATGAATATGTCATAATTCAATTATTACAAATTTTTTATTAAAATAAAATTAGAAAAAATATATATATTTTATTTCTTTTATTTATTATCATTTCGAATTTGTAAAAATTCTATTACAGTTACAGTAATTATATTAATAGATTAATATAGTTATATATACTATTAATATAGTAATATATATTATATACTAATATAAATAGTATCTAGAATTTAGAATATTCTTATCCATTAAGATATATACTTTTGAAGTATTAAAATATTTGTTAACATTCACTTACTTTAAAATTGTAAAATTTGTTTTTTATAATTTAAAAAGTATAATTGAAAAAAATTTCTGACGAGAAAATATTATTTGATTTGGTTTGATTCAATACTTTATATATCTGAAAGATTTATTATATTTGAAACTATATGTTTTGAATTAGTTTGGGAAGCTCGTATTAAAAAATCGTAGTTAACAGCGATTATGACGTTAACTTAAATGCATCTGACTCAAACTCCAGCTAGCAGGGATGTTGCTAGCCTAACGTGTAGGCCGCACGTTAAATCTGTTATTTTGTTAGGACACACTAGAGGAACATAGAGGTGGAGCCGCCCAAATATGGACTTTTAATTTAATTTCTATATGAGAGCTCTCTTATTGATTCACTTATTATTATCAATTATTATTTTCTAATTAAAATTACTTTGATAATAATGTTTATATGGTCTCATGTCGATTATAGATGTATTGTTTAGTCATTGCAAAACTCATCCCGTTTTTTCTAAAAATATTTTTTAGGAATAAATACTTGACTATGTGAGACTTTCTATTTAAGAGTAACAATCTACAACGAGTATCTATTCTTTATCGAGTACCTAGGTGTATATGCTCCATATGTCACAGACAGAATCTAACTATTCTTAATTATTTTAATTTTTGTTAAAAATGTATAACTATTTATTTTAAAACTTGTGAAATATTTGTAAATTTCTTGTTCTAACTTATATTTATGTATGTTAGACTTGCTATGGAATTATTCTCTTGAGCACCGGTCATGACTCATTTTAGGCCATAACACATTTACTTTTGTAATCTTCCTTTCTCTTTTTTTCTGCTCCGTTGCATAAACCAAGAAGAAGCTTTCTTCTCTTTCTTCATGTTTCTGACGGAAGTGAACTCGTGAATGATAGCTTTGGAAGGCTTCCATTTAAATGATGCAACTTGGGCTGAATTTGCTTCGCTTACCTCTCAGCCGATGTGATTTCTTTGTTATTTCCTTTTGGACTTACTTTTAGCAGCTTCTGTTTTTGTTTCAATTGATTTGGGCTGATCTATTTTATTTTTTTGCCCTGTAATACTAATCAAACACAATCAAAAGTTAATTAGGTGTTTAATCCAATAAAATAATGTTTGTCATTGGTTTAAAATTAGTTATATACATAACTCAACACATAAACCTTGTTTTCTTCTTGTTTTACCTGTGAAGTCTCAATACAATTTGAATAAAAATGCACCCCTTAGCAAGGCAATAGTTACGTCAAACATTGATCAATTTGGAGGTTAGGACTTGCTGCAAAGAAATGCAATAAAAATGAACCAAGCGCTTTAGAAAGCAGCTTCAGATCCAAGGAAGAAGCAAAAACATATCATTTGATGCCTTGAGCTTTCTCACTCTATCGACCTTCCTGATAATGAGTGGTACTCTCAAATTGCATATTTATTTCTGTTGATTTACTGGAAGAAGTTGTGGGTTGGCCTCTGCTGGCAAAAAATGTTGGTTGTTTTGGGGTTGGAAGGGTTGAAGTCTCACTATCGAGCATGGTCACTACACTTGACATGCTTGGTCGGTCACTTGGTTCATCTTGGACACACAAGAGTGCAGCATGTGCACACCTAATAAACTGATTCTCATTGCAACTTTCTACTAAACTCATGTCCATTAAATCTATCAACTTATTCTCTGTCCACAGTTTCCATGCCTGGAACAATCTTGAAAGAAAATAATAATAAGTAATCACACTTACATAGCTAAAAGAAATTTGAAGGGAAATTATTGGACTAGGGTGAGACTTACGTAGCCTAAAAGGCTTGGAACTTGGCTGGATTGATAAAATCCAGTGTTCTTTTTTCCACTTATAATCTCTAGTAAGACTACACCAAAGCTGAAAACATCAGATTTGGTCGAAAAGAATCCATCTAATGCATATTCAGGAGACATATATCCACTGTAAAAAGAAAAAATCGTCAGTAATTAACATGAAAGTAATCTTTAACAATGAATTAATATCATGCCAAAACATACACAAACTATCAAACTTACTAAGTGCCCACTACTCTCTCTGTGTTCGTCTCAGTTTCTTTGCCTCCTACTATTCTTGCCAAGCCAAAATCTGAAATTTTAGGTTGCATCATCTTATCCAAAAGAATGTTGCTAGTTTTTAAATCTCGATGAATTACTCTTAGTCTGGAGTCTTGATGAAGGTATAATATTCCTCGAGCAACTCCTAAAATGATGTCAAACCGTATTTGCCAATCCAAATGTACACTTTGTTTAGGATCTTTGCAGAATTCCAAATTTGCATGCCAATGAAAGCAGTTACAGTTAGTAATTGAACTAGATATATTTGGAATGAACTAAATCATACTGATAGATATACTTTGGGACTAACCGAAAATAAATGAGTCTAAGCTTTTGTTAGGCATATACTCATAGAGTAAAATCTTTTCTTCTCCTTTGATGCAATAGCCTCTTAGCCTAACAAGATTTCGATGCTGTAATTTGGCTATCAAAACAACCTCATTCTTAAACTCAAGTAAACCTTGTGACGAAATACTTGAAAGCCGTTTTACTGCAACAACTTCATCTTGAAGCTTACCCTGAAAAAACAAATAACATGTTATGTCATTCTCGGAAACTTAATTAGCTAGAAAGTAGAAAGTAACTAAACAAAAATGGATAAATAGATCTATATATATGCCTCGTTGATCACCTTGTAGACCGGTCCATAACCACCTCGTCCAAGCTTATTTGCATCAGAGAAGTTATCTGTTGCTATTAGTATGCTCTCAAAATCAAAGAATGGTACTTCTATGTCTTCATGGTCTTTTTCTTCAAATCCTTCAACCTCCATCAAATCCTTCACATGTCTCTCACTATCATAAAATCTCCCTCGATTTCTCTGAATTTTATCCTTGTCTGAAAATTTGTAAACAGGCAGATAACAATGGGTTTTCTTTTTTTTTTTAATTAAAAGCAGTTGATACTAGGGATGGCAAAACTCCCCGGGATGCGGGGATCCCTGCGGGAATTGCCCCGAATGGAGATCCGACTGTGGGGAATTTTTTTCGCGGGGATGGGGATGGGAGACGAAATTCCCCCGAGGTAGGAGCGGGACCGAGCGGGGATCCCCACCCCGTCCCCGCTAATCCCCGAAATTCTAAAGTTGCTTAATTGTCCTTAATAGTTTATTTTTCATATATGTTTTTTAGTCATTTCACATGCCATATAACCCTAATAGTTTATTCTAAATTTAATTAATTGTCTTTAATAGTTTATTCCTAATTCTTATTTGCATAACCTTCTTTAGTTCATAGATCTCTAACGTCATCCATACTCCATCCAACCTCTCTGTAGCCACTCTCTCGCCACTCTCCCGTCTCACTGCATTGTCACCCCTCACTGTTCCATCACCCTCACCGTGTTGTTCTCTATATTCGTGGCGTTCCTTTCCACAATTCTATCATCGTGTCCATTCTTCTCTTTGATGCCGTGTCCCCTACCTCTACCCTCGTCCACTGCCCTATGCTCTGGCTTGCCATGACGTCTCCCACCGCGTCATTTGAAAGTCACCATCTTGACGTTTGGACTTTTTATATAAAATCTTGCTATTTTTATATAGGATAGATACTTTCAACTTTATTATGAAAATTAATAATTAGTCAAAACTATTAGAGAGATTGAGGAATAGGGTTCCCGCGGGAAATGGGGCCAAATGGAGAATAGAGATAGGGAGCAATATTCCCCCACAATGGAGAATGAGAATGGGAATGAGGAGTAAATTTGGGGGGCGGGGATGGGGAGCAAGGAGGCCTCCCCCGCCCTCGCCCTGCCCCATTGACATCCCTAGTTGATACAACTTTATGTGAATGAAAAAATTCTCAAATAGAAAAAGAGTTTAATTTTGATGCTACAGGTTCATTCAAATATTCAATCATATTCCTATTTTTTGGAATAATCATTCAGGCGATGATTGTAAAAAGTAATTATTTTTTATCCTGTGACGATACATAATTAAATGCAATGCATTTGTAAAACTATTCTTATAAAGAAAGTTACCTTTGTTGTAAGTTATTTTCCTTCTACATAAATAAGCAGAAACTATAGCACATGCCAGAACAAGCACACTTCCAAGAGTTACTCCGATAATCAAAGACTTTTGGCTTTTTTTGTTTACCTTTTGTTCTGTACCAACAGGAATGGCTATTGCTTCTGCAAAAGAAAGATCAAGTAGGATGAATGCTTGAGTGAATTAGCAAGAATGAGTGATCAACAAAATAACATGCTTACCATTAATATCACAATTAAGAGAAGCGTTATTCCAACGATAGTTTGAATTGCAAAGACACCTCTTAGAATCTCCTGTTTTTTCACAAGTTGAGTGGTTCCAACCCTTACAATCCAGTGATTCATTGCAGATGGGTTCAGAAGGTGGTAGCCAAGTAACCTCTACTTCATCTTCTGTGCGGCACTCGTTAGTCACGTTAAACGGAAAATGGATTTGCAGAGTTTTATCGTTACGACTTTGCAGATTACAATAAGTTTCCGCAGAACTGACTTTGATGACGAACTTTCTAGAATCTGCGTCAATGCTAATAACTGTGTAACCGTCACTTGTCGTAGTAGGTACGAAACTAAGGTCTCCTGTTGAGCGGTTGCAACTGAACGTGAAGTACAAGGGATCACCACAATTGGGTCCAGTGCTCAACGGATAAGGGACTATGTTTGTTCCGCAAGGCTCACAACTTCTTGGAGTTGCTTCTGCAAACATGATAATTGTTATCCATTTCATTTTTCAAATAAATTGTATGAGTAAGAAAAAGCATGATACCTATGTCTGATATATCTACCCGGACAGAGAGATTACGGCCGAAGTATCCTTCTTGGAGTGTAATTAAATCGTGTGTCCAAATCCAGCAAGTAGAGAAACTAAGGTCACGCCTTGTAGTGTCCATAGGAACACTATAAGAATAGGCCTGGCACTTGGGGCACATTTTAACGCACTTGTCCTTACAATCAGTTTCATTTGCTGCCGTGTAATATACATCAGGGTTTCGCACTTTCACCATCACCAAATTCAAGAACCCTATGCCTTCTCCGCACGACGATGATTTTCTAGCACAATAGCCATTAGTATCACCTTCGCTAACTTGGTTAAATCCCGGTAAACACTTGCATCGCTCCACGTTGTTGTCGTTGCAGGTGAAGAAGTTGCCGCAAAAATTGTATGAGTCGCATAAGCTCTTTGGAGCTTTCCAATAAACCAACCAATCACCTTGGAAATTGTCCCTTGTTAGAAACTGAAGATACCCAGTTGAATTCATCAATAGCCTTGTGTTCTCGTAGTTCGTAGGACTCACGGGATTACCTAGTTTCGTTGAAGAGCTGAAGTTGCTCAAAAAGTAAGCTACAGCATCAAACTCTGAATCTGGATTCAAGTGTCCGTTTTGTCCACTACTCTCCCAATAGAGCTTATTGTTGTTCAAGATTATGTAAGGAGGGTTGTCCCCTGCTGTTTGAGACATGATCTTGAAGGTGAAGTTCCCAGGTCGTGGATCACTGTCACCACTCCAACAAGTTAGTTCCATGGTTGTATCCATTTTCATACCCGGAAGAAACGTGTCTGTGGGGTGTTGGAAACTCTGCCATATATTCTCATCGTTTTGGAACAATACTAGGTTCCCTGAATCCATTAGCTTCACTGTCCTGTTTCTTGATGAAGACCCTTCAAGTTCAGAGGACCAGTAATTGTCTTTGACCACGAGGTTTCCATCACCTGCAATTTGGAACACTCCAACATGGGAATTCAAGATTGGTTTGTCTCTATTGGCCACCCATACCACTGTCGGCAGTTCTGATGAGAAGGTCTGTGATTGGTAGTACCATATTCCAAGGTAAGTCTCTGTTGGGTTTCCAGCTGGAGAAAAGAAGCCTAATACAAATCTTTGTCCAGCTGAAACAAGAACACTTGTAATTCCAGTTATGTTTTGGCCAGGATTTAAGAAATCCCTTGCCAAACAGGACTTAAAGGAGCATGGCAACTGCAGATAGAAGAGGAAGAGGAAAGTGATTGTTCTCATGTTACCTGTTAAGGTCAAAAATGGAGGTTTGGTAGTTTTATGCATGTCATGACAAAAAATGGGGTATGCTATAGAACATGTGGGTATTATTAATTTGTTATCCTCCTTCAGCTGCAATTTGCACACAAACTGCTAGGTTGATACAATTGTCCTTCTCCTACTACCACATTGGGTATTATTAATTTGTTATCCTCCTCCATCATAATATTCCGGTATGTACTTAGCTTTAGTTTCAACATGAATATATAAATAAAAAGTAATACTCCCCACAGGGACTCGTGACTTGCTAGCTGCCATGCTAGTCCAAGTCGTTGTAAATGCTGCTAAATCCCATATACCTAAGTAGAAAATTCAATCATTGAATGGTATTATTTGTACTATTATTGGAATTCTTTTTCCCAAGAGATATTATGAGATGTTATTTAAATTTAATAAAAAAAATTGAAACAGACGACCAACAATGTTAGATATGCTATAGAGGAGGAGCTTTTTCTACTTTCACATGAGTTTTAACCGCATAATCATTAAGGATATGAGCACACTAGTTATAGCTTAAATTTGTGTGATTCCATTTTCTTTACACTTTATCTTTCTATCTTTTTCTAACGTTTATTTAGCTTAAACCTTACATGATAATCAGCGAAAAGGATCATATCAAGATAAATTTCATGATCCAAAGAGCATCTTAAATTAATCTTTCAAAAAAATTTCTATCATATTTTAGTCTAATCCACCATGTCTTCTTGATAACTGCTCTCAACTTGCATAGTTGTCTCTGGTTTGCTTGAAGAAAAAGGAGTAGTGCTCCTAGTCCTTCTAACTGCATAAAATGTTGGTTGTGTAGGAGTAGGGATGGTTGCAATCTCGCTATCAAGCATTGTCACAACATTTGACATGGTTGGTCGATCACCTGGTTCATCTTGCACACACAAGAGTGCAATTTGTGAACACTTGATAAATTGATTCTCGTCGCAATTTCCACTGAAAGATGCATCCATTAAATCCGTAAGCCTATTCTCTGTCCATAATCCCCATGCCTGAGATAATGTCCATTATTGTAATCAAGTCAGCATAACAACAAAACAAAAGAACAATAACAAAGAGTGTAAGATACGAAAAACATACATATCCCAAAAGGGTAGCAGTTTGTTTGAATTGATAGAATCCTGTGTTCTTTTTTCCACTTAGAATCTCTAATATGACTACACCAAAACTGAAAACATCAGATTTGATTGAGAAAAATCCATCCAAAGCATACTCTGGTGCCATATATCCACTGAAAAAAGATTTATTGTAACATGTCACGAAACTAATCTCCATGTGTAAATATCTTCTGATAAATATGTTATGATTACAATTGCATAGTCTTGGAGAACTTACTATGTTCCCATGACTCTCTCTGTGCTTGCTTCAGTTTCTTTTCCTCCAAATATTTTTGCAAGTCCAAAATCTGAAATCTTTGGTGTCATATCCTTGTCTAAAAGAATGTTGCTAGTTTTTAGGTCTCTATGAATTACTCTTAGTATAGAGTCTTGGTGAAGATATAGCAATCCTCGTGCAATGCCCAAAATTATGTCAAATCGCATTTGCCAGTTCAGGAGCAGAGTTCGTGTCCGATCTACCACATCGATGTTCAAAGAAACAAGGTTAATAATTTATGAAAACAAAAATTAAGATTTACTTCCTGTAAGTTACATAATGGACCATGTGAGATATACCAAATATAAATGAGTCCAAACTTTTGTTTGGCATATATTCATAGAGTAAGATTTTTTCATCCCCTTTTACACAGTAGCCTCTGAGTCTAACAAGGTTCCGATGTTGGAGTTTGGCAATTAAAACAGTCTCATTCTTGAACTCCTCTAACCCTTGAGTAGAAACACTTGAAAGCCTTTTTACTGCAATGTCTTGACCTCCGGGAAACCTTGCCTAAATAACAGTTAATCCATGCATATGTCATGACAAACTCTTGCATAGCTTGATTGCTTAGTTTGCAAGAAATTAAAGTTAAATGAACTAACTCAATTACCTTGTAAACTGGTCCATAACCTCCTTTTCCAAGCTTGTTTGAATCTGAGAAATTATCAGTAGCTGCTACAATGCTTCCAAAAGTGTAAAATGGCACTTCAATCCCTTTACTGTGTTTTTCTTCTAAACGTCCCAAACCAATTAAACCTTTAACATGCCTTTCAGTGTCATACAAGCTCTCCTGAATTTGAATGTTTTCCCTGTCTGAACTCAATACAGAGACGAATTATGATCATTATGAAGATGAGCTGTGTGTGAATAATTGAAAGTGCAAAACCAAAAATTTTTACCTATCACTTTTTTTCTCCACACATAACCAAATACCATTGTGCTTGCTAGAAAAATCACACCAGCAAGAGTTACTATGAGAATCAAATGTACTCGGTCCCTCAAATGATTTCTTGATTTCTCATCTGTGCAATGAAGTAAATAAAATGCATAGAATAATTATAATGTAGAACCCCAAAATTTCTGGACTAATAATGTTTTAGCCTAGCAGCCTAGCATAAATGATTCATCTAACCTTGAGATTACATAGGATAGAAACCTAACCTTGCATACAATTTGAAATTGAGGAATTCCATTGATATTTTGGATCACAAAGGCACCTGTTTTTCCCTTCAATTGTTGGCATGCATGTTGAATGAGGGAAACCCCTGCAGTCATTATGCTCATTACAAGGCCGTTGGAGTGGCGGTTGCCAACTAATCTCTATTTGATCCTCTTTAAAGCACCAGTTAGTCACATAAAATGGAGGATCAGGTTTGTCATTTTGATAGATGTAATCACAATGATATGTATCATCCGTTTTGATGTAAAACTTTCTGGCATTTTCGTCGATCCAAGTAATTCTTTTCAATTGTCCTCCGGGCATCATGAAACTTACCTGCCCTGTTGAGTAGCTGCAATTGAACTTATAGTATTCCGGGTCTCCACAGTTTGGCCCTGTACTTAGCGGATAAGGAATTGTATATATTCCGCAAGGATTACATGTCACTGTTCGCCCTGCACAGAAATATACACTTCAGGCTCAGTTCAACTTGTTACAATTTTGGTTGCCAAATCATTTAAAATTTACCTATATCTGAACTCTTGACAAGAACAGCAAGATCACCACCAGCCTCTTGGTCTACTTGAAGAGTAGCTAAATCATTTGTCCAAATCCTACACGAAGAAGAAGTAACGACACGATAGTCGTTAGAAGTGTTGTATGCATAAGCCTGGCACTGTGGATGAGACATGTTCAAGCACAAAAACTTGCATTCTTCTTCAGTCTCTGTGTTATATTCCTTTTGATCTGTCTCATCGAGTCTTATCTTAGGTAGATTGAGGAACACCATGTCTCTGTTGTCGCCATGGGATTCTGACTTTCTCACACATCCTGGGAATTTCATCCCCATTTCATAGCTCTGAGTTTCATACTCTGAAGCGAGCCTAAACCCTGGCAAACACTTGCATGGCATCCAATCATCGACGTTGCAGCTGCTAAAGTTACCACAGAAATTGTGTATCTTGCACATGCTTGAAGGATGTTTCCATTGCATGATCCATTCAGATTCTTCCCACTTCCAAAATTGTAACTCTCCTGTAGAGTTCATCACGATCCTTGTGTCTTGGTATGAATAGTACAACGATTTCGAAGTGTTTGTGTTGACATACTTGGATGGACGATTTTCTGCATCGGTGAAGTTTGTCAAGTAGTTAAGCACATCAGGGGACAAATCATTGGAATTGAGTCCATCATTCTCCCAGTGAAGTTGGTTTTGGCTATCCATGATTCTGAAACGGTTGTTTCCTGTTTGAGACATCTTGAAGGTGAAGAAGCTCTCTCTTCCACCGCCACCGCCGTCGTATCTCCAAGAAGTAAGTTCCATGGCTCTGTCTATTTCCATTCCGGGAAGAAACGTGTCTGTTGGGTATTGAAAGCTTTGCCAAATTATGTAGCTTGTTCCATTGCCATCATCATCATGATGCTGGAACAACACTAAGTTCCCAGAGTCGGTTAACTTGACTGTTCTGTTATTGGAACTGGATTTATCAAGTTTAGAAGACCAGAACGTTGACCCTGATTCATTTGTGACTAGAAGATTTCCATCTTGTGCAATTTGGAAGACTCCTCCACCATTGGAACCCAGAACAGGATTGTCTCTATTTGCAACCCAAACCATTACTGTTTTTCCTGGGTAAGTTCTGTTGGTGTTGTACCATATTCCGAGGTAACTTTGACCTGGGTTTTCCAGAGGAGAGAAGAAGCCTAGTACGAATTTTTCACCGGCTGAAGCAAGAACTTTTCTAGTTCTAGGTATGCTTTGGCCGGTGATTAGAGTATCTTGTGCAGAATGCGCCTGCAAAAAATCATACAGAAGGAAGAGTAGAAGAAGAAAAGTGAGGGTTCTCATGTTAGTTATCATCGTTTCATTTTGTTCATTGATTGTCATGGAAACTACTTTGTTTATAGACCTAACAGCACTCAACTGGTGGTTGAAAAAATACTATTCAAAGTTCAGAATAACTCATTATTTATATTTTCCTCCTATTATAAGTTTGATTTGTATATTTGTAGTTTGTTTTCCACCTCATCAGTTAAGTATCTAACAAAGTATAATAAGTAATAACAATGTGGGAAAAGGTTCCATTTTTTTCTCTCCAAAATATCACTTTCACAATTGACTGATGTAGAAACAATAAGATACATAATCCTCAGTTCCAAGTTCCAACTTTTCATATAATAATAACAAAATATACTTGTGACTTCTGAATCCAAGAAATTGTCCACGACATGTGTCTTTACTCCTTAGCTTTTTGCTGCCAATATAAATAAACAATTCAACAAGTTGACTTAGTCAATTATGACTGATACTATGGCTTACTTCTCTTGGTGCAATGGTGCTATACAAATACAAGTCAAAGTCGTCGGGTGAGATGCTAGCAGCTAGCAAGTGTAGCTACAATATTTTATGGAGCAGTAAAAAATTAATTTGCTAAAGAAAAACAAGAGATACTATTTAAAACAAGTATGCTTGCAGTGGCTAATCGGGTACCTAAATCTTGATAATAGTCTCAATCATTGATATATCTTAACCTTTGTAAAACCTCGTCTCTAGAGAGCTCTTGTTACTCCTTTGGAACTGTGCAGTTGACTAAGTTATACTAGAAAAACAATGGCTTTGGTGTTCCTTGGTAAGAGGTTTTTCGTTCGATGAGTGTTTTTAACTTTCTGTTTATTTGAAAAAAGTTTAAGTGGCTTCAAAACTAGTCAATTTATTGGTGTTTACAACAAATTACTTGCCAAAAAAGATCTTACAATAGTATATAGAACTTGAACCTGTGTTCTTGTACAAAATATGTTTTGAACCATTATACACAAACTTCCATTAGCTTATTTTCAACTATCTTATTTCACAGGACAATGAATCTCTTTGCATTAACACGTTTCACATATTATATTTGGGCAAATTCATACTAAAAGTTGATATTTAACCAATTACAGTTTGTTAGTATTAGCAGAGATAGAAGAGAAATGGCACAATGTGCCAAATATGTGGATTTCTGCACCTCCATAGGTTCCTTGCAGAGGAATCAACATTGCTCTTCTTATAAGCACACAGCTATAGCTTAAATTTTTCATGATTCTATTTTCTTTAAACCCTATATACCATAACTTTTCATGATTATATTTTCTACCATATTAGAGTCTAATCCACCATGTATTATCTATCTCCCTTCTTGATAACTGCTCTCAATTTGCATGGTTGTTTCTGGTCTGCTCGAAGAAGATGCAGTAGTGCTTGTAGTCCTTCTAATTGCATAAAATGTTGGTTGCGTAGGAATAGGGATGGTTGCAATTTCGCTATCAAGCATTGTCACAACAGTTGACATGGTTGGTCGATCACTTGGTTCATCTTGCACACACAAGAGTGCAATTTGTGCACACTTGGTAAATTGATTCTCATTGCAAGTTCCACTGAAAGATGTATCCATTAAATTCATAAGCCTATTCTCTGTCCATAGTCCCCATGCCTGAGATAATGTCCATTATTATAATACAGTCAGCAAAACAAACAAAACAAAAGAGCAATAACAAAGAGTTAGAAGATATGGAAAACATACATATCCCAAAAGGGTAGCAGTTTGTTTGAATTGAAAGAATCCTGTGTTCTTTTTTCCACTGAGAATCTCTAATAAGACTACACCAAAGCTGAAAACATCGGACTTGATTGAAAAATACCCGTCCAAAGCATATTCTGGTGCCATATATCCGCTAGAAAAGAAAAAAAAAAATCGGTTGTTATATGTAGCAAGCTAATAATCATGAGTAAATATCCGGTAATGAACAATATGTTTACAATTGCTTAGTCTTAGAGAACTTACTAGGTTCCCACAACTCTCTTTGAGAGTCTTGGTGAAGATAAAGCAATCCTCGTGCAATGCCTAGGATTATGTCAAACCGCATTGGCCATTCAAGGAGTAAAGTTCTTGAACGGTCTTTTATTTCAGTGTTTGAAAACACATCAAAAGGATCAAGGTTAGTATATTTATGATAACAAAAATCAAACTCTACTTCTTGAAAGTTACAAAATACAATATGTGAAAGTGAAACATACCAAAGATGAAAGAGTCCAAGCTCTTGTTCGGCATGTATTCATAAAGTAAAATCTTCTCATCTCCCTTTATGCAATAGCCTCTGAGTCTAACAAGGTTCCGATGTTGGAGTTTGGCAATCAAAACAATCTCATTTTTGAATTCCTCTAAGCCTTGTGTTGAAACACTTGAAAGCCTTTTTACAGCAATATCTTGGCCTCCGGGAAACCTTCCCTGAACAAGAATAATTTATTGTCATGAAAAAATCTTGCACAGATTCATTGCTGAGTTAGCAAGAAATACTAAGAAAAATTAAATAACCTTGTAGACTGGTCCATAACCTCCTCTTCCAAGCTTGTTTGACTCAGAGAAATTATCAGTAGCTGCTACAATGCTTCTGTAAGTATAAAAAGGCACTGCAATGCTTTCACTGTGTTTGTCTTCTAAACCTCCCAAGCCTATCAAACCTTTGACTTGTCTTTCACTATCATGCAAGCTCTCCTGTATTAGAATGTTCGCCCTGTCTGAATTCCATAGCTCATTTTGATTAGGATTTAAGAAGAATATAGTTGTGTGAGTAATTCAATGTTCAAAACCAAAATTAAAGTTCTTACCAATCTTGGGGTTTGTCTTGATTCTCCATACATATGCAAATATCACTGGAAATGCTAGCAAAAGCATGACGGTAAGAGTTACAACCAATAGCAATTTGTGGTTTTTTGATTCCTCTCCTGTGAAAGCAAGGAAAAAGGATAAAGATAATCAAAATGATGCAGCCAAAACACCTTCATTGACACGATGTACTCCAAGAAACATGAAAATTTCTTTCTGAAATTCTAAAAAGTGAAAATTAGCAGAGTTAAGAAGGGTGGCTAACCTTGAGTACAAGTAAGAGTTGAGGCATCCCAGTGATATTTTGAATGGCAAAAGCACCTCTTTTCCCCTGGATGAAATTTGTGTCGGCATGTTGAATGAGGCCAATCATTGCAGTCTGCGAGGTGATTACAGGGGGGTTCTGGCGCTGGATCCCAACTGACCTCAATTTCATCTGCTCCGTAGCACCAGTTGGTGACATTAAAGGGAGGATCAGGGACTCTATTTTGACTGCTGGAATCACAGCGATAAGAATTGCTGGTTTGAATGTAAAACCTTCTGGTATTTTGGTCTATCCAAGTAACTCGGTACGATTCTCCACCGGAGATTGTGAAGTTAAGCTGCCCTGTTGAGTTGTTGCAGATGAACTTGTTGTAGGTGGCATCCCCACAGCTTGGTCCAGTGCTTAGGGGATAAGGAATTACGTATATACCACAAGGCTCACATGATTTTGCCTTTGGTGCTGCACAACATACACTACACACTTGAGACACCCCTATGTATAAATCTTAAACACTTTCTCTAACACAAAAACTTAAGCTAACAGGATGAGACACATGAATAATTATATACCTATATCTGAACGGTTGACCAGAACAGAAAGAGAAGCAGTAGCAGCACCATCATCTTGGACCACTTGAAGAGTAGTTAAATCCTGTGTCCAAATTCCACATGTGAGAGGAAGACGATCATAATCTGAAACAGAGCCATTATACGAATAAGCTTGGCACCGGGGAAGATACATGTTAAGGCACGAAATCCGGCATTCATCTTCGCTTTCTGCGAGGGATTTGAGGTCTGGTGCGGTCACTCTCACCATGGTCAAGTTAATGAACATCATGCCTCTGCTGTCATACAGTGATAGTGTACTTCTGTTACATCCTGGGAATCTGGACCCTCCCTCATGGCTCTGAATCTGATTCTCCTTAAACCCTGGTAAACATTTGCAGATCCTCGAATCATCTGCAATGTCGCAGCTACTAAAGTTGCCGCAAAAATTATATATATGGCACTTGTCCGATGGCTGCCTCCATAACATCGTCCATCCTGCACCTGTAGAGTCTTCCTCTTCCCACTTCAGATACTGTATCTCCCCTGAAGAATTCATCACAATTCTTGTGTTCATGTATTTCTTATACAAGGCTTCCCAGGTCCCAGTGCTGGATATGTTCATAGTGGCTGAAAGTTTCATCGTCCGATTCACACCTTTCGTACGTGAAGACGTAGGGATATCGATGTCTGTCCAGTTAGTTAAATATTCGAGTTTGTCAGGGCTCAGTGCATCTGAATTGAGTCCATCATTTTCCCAATAGAGTTGTTGATCATTCAAGTAGATGACATAACGCTTCTTCCGAACCATCTTGAAGGTGAAGTTTCCACTCCTTAATTCCATGCCATCCATGTCCATCTGCATTCCCGGAAGAAACGTGTCTGTGGGGTGTTGGAAGCTTTGCCATATGTAATCTCCATCTTCTTCTTCATGGAACAATACCAGATTCCCAGAATCCATTAGCTGCACTCTCCTTGTTTTGTTCGTCGCCGTGGATGCAGAGCTTATTGATGTGGACCAATAGCGTCGTTTACTCGATGCATCTTCTAGTACAAGGTTTCCATCATCTGCAATATGAAAGACTCCAACATTGGAACTCACAACAGGAATCTCTCTGTTGGCAACCCATACCACTGTTTGTTTTCCAGGGTATTGTATTTGATTAGTGTTGTACCATATCCCCAGGTAACTTTCTGATGTGTTTTCGGGACGAGGAAAGAAGCCTAGTACAAATCTCTGTCCAGCTGAAACAAGAAAGCTTGATGAAGATTCTGAAGTTATGTTTTGGCCAGACTCCATAATATCTTTTGCTACAACCACTTGAGAAGTGCATTGCAGCAATGAAACAAGGAAAACTACAAGAGTAGTTCGCATGTTACTGCTGGTTCTGCTAGGAGAATAATGGCGAAATTTTTTATAGTGCTTGTGAGTTGTGATCCTTCATTGCTTAATGATTCTCTGGTGAAGAAATTATGACACAATGTTAATGGTCCTTCCTAATACAGATGATGTATATATGGGACCACTTTTCAGTTTGCATGAAGGAAATAAGAAAAATACAAAATCATATTTAAGGACTTATTTGTAATTTCAGTGGTGGACTAATCTATCACAATGATCCAAGACATATGGAAAACTTGCTAGTAGACCTTGTTCAGCCACCCAAATTTATACGTGATGATAATACATATATTTTCCACAGGTTTGAACGAATGACATGTCACCATGCATGCCTGGCTGCTCACATTCAAATTATAGGAAAAGTATAGGGAATCAGTAATTTTTGTATTTTTTGGACAGCATTTAACCATCAAAATAAAAGTGAGTGATCTTCTACCATTAGATATAATCTCACACCATTAAAAATACTATTAATGGCTAATTAATAGTTATAAAATACCAAAATTGTTGTCCCTAACATTTCTCTTATTTATATTTGAGACTAACTTTACATTGTAAATGTCACCATCATACCTCACTATGTAATAATTAATAAATATTAAATAAAATAAATTTAAACTTTTCTGACAGAATTTTTTTATTTCTCAAATATTATTATTCATTTTATTTTTACTGCATATTCTTCTAACTCAATACGTATTCTTAATCAATGCAACCGCGTTGGACATGCACTAGTACTAGTCTTCGTGGGTCATATAAAATAAAATAATTAATAAATTGCCGCGACATTTAAACCCAGCATGCTTATGTTATGTAGAACTCAGGCAAGTCCGCGTCAAAGTCTTCGTTATTTGTCAGCTTCTAGCCTTCTACCTGTTTATATTTGTGGTCTCTATCTGCACTTCATATATTTACAATTTTCTCTGCTATTACATACAAGGGTTTATAGTTATCATGGGAACCAGCTGGAATGCTATTGAATAGTAATATGGAAAATGGTATTCACTATAATCGATCATCACCGTAACATAAACATCAATGGCTGCAAGCCTACAACCTTGATATTATGTAACAATTGAACTAGTCCTCTTTCAGAGAAAAATAAAATAAAAGCCAATGAAATGGTCCTTCCTCACAAAAAGACAAATGATTTTGCTCATTATTGATCCATATTTTGGGGGAGCACCAAGTTTGTGCCATTGTGGGGGTGTAGTGAAAGCCTTAGGTCTAGCTTTTTTATTTGAAGCAAAATAGGTATTAAAATCAGAATCAGTCAACCAGTGATTTGGCTAATTTGGTTAGAGACTAGTCCATATTTGTATTTACAATTATTCTAAGTTGCTCACCAAAATTAGAACTAGCAGTATAAAATATATATTGGAATATAAATACACGCGTTAAAAATAAATTAAATTACACATATATTTATATAAATATATTAATAATTGATTTTAATAATTGATTTTAGTATACAAATAATATTTTTGTATTTATATTGATCAATGAGAGGCAAATTCATAAAAAATCGGCCAATTCGACGCAAACCGTATGCAAAATCCAAACAATAATCCACGGTAGGTACACCAGCAGTCCAAATAACACATAGAAGGACGGCTCCTCCACCAATGCTCCATACGATTTTTTTTTATCTTTATTTATTGATTTGGACTCCACATGATCATTAAAAAACAACGTTTGTTTAGTGATAATTGATAACGTCGAATTGTATATTTGGTGAATGGTGAGTGTATGGCCTTCCATGTGAATTGTGTTGAGGTATATTATGGGCTTTCAAGAGCCCATTACATATACATTTTTCAATTTTTCTTTCCATGCTATTAGAGTATTAATTCTGCCTTTATGTGCAATGTTAGGCCTAGTTGCTATAGTTTTCAAGCCCACAAACAGATTCGTCTAAGATAGGAAAGAAGTAATGACCGAAAACAAAAAAGGAAAAATTAGTAAGTATGTGAGGACTGAGGAGTGTCTGAGTGTGTATTGTGTATCTAGAATTGAAAGTTGTCTATAAAAAAAAGAAAACAAAAAAGGAAAGACGTACAAGTAGAAGAGAGAAGAGAGGTTTTAGAAGACTAGGAACCCACCCATCCAAAGAAAATACTAGGAACCTCCAGTCCTCCAGTCCAACTTTATTTATTATTTTCTTCATATTTTTATAACGTTGAAGTCACGGCTCCGGAGTCGGGACTTCACTTTAGCCATATTGTCATGTACTAAAAACTCATCCATGCTGAGAATTCAAATTAAAAGAAAATGACCCAAAAAATTGCGAGACACTACTCATACAAATGTATGCATCAGAAACTATCATCCTTGATTACGAATTTATCGATCATGATTTAATAATATGAGACATAGTCATTATAGAGTGGCTCAACAAGATTTGCACATTCATACAGAGTAATAAGGAGATTTGCCTTCTTGTGAAAGATTGTCTAGTTTTGCTTATTATAGACTAAGGAGCAACAAGGCTAGCACATAAGAATCCAGCATGTATATATATAAATATTATACTTCAAAACTCAACATGTGTGATGTTTAAATATCAAAACTCATTAATAATTTGATAATGACGAATCTCATTAAATAGTAGCTACTGAGCTAGGTTACTATTTAGTCAAATTTTATAAGAAAATTAATGAAAGTCCAAGTAATAATTTCGAACACCAAAATAGTGCCATGTGTAGTTAACGTAATTCCTATTAGTATATTCCATATTGTGTCCTACATATACGAAAATAAAAATAAAAGCAACACACACGTTAGCTATATATGAGAAACAAAACGAATGAATTATATATATCGTCCTCGCTGAATTGCTGATACAGTCATGCATTCATGCTTCATCATGTGCATAATTAACTTGCAAGACAGATCAATAGATACATACAGACAAAAAGGTTGTATCAGCTGGGGAAGTTCAAATATAATACTACTTCAATTCAGTAGATTCGTCAATTTTCCTGGCAATCGAAGCTGAAATTACCACATACACCCAAATTATTTGCAAGTAGAATAGAGGAAAACATAGGGGGAAATGGAGAACCAAAATGAAAAAAACGAAATTATTGGTAGGACTGAAAATATGAAATCTGAACGGGAGAAGCTGATAAAGTGATAAAGCATAGTAGTTTATTCCATTGTTGACACACAATCAAAGTTAGGCATTCTATGGCTTGAATTCAATATACACAGGTCATAAATTATATTCTAATATATTCACAAATGCTATACATAATTAAAGGAAGCGTATAACCTCAAGTCTCCGTGCACTAGCAAGAGTTGACGAACCAACGTTGAAAAACGGCTATTCTAGACTTGGAATCGGTACTACACTACTACTCCATTCTCATTACGAAAACGGCGTTGTTTCCTCTTCATCACCGCACACAGAATAATAATTAATAATTATATTAAGAAAAAAAAAAGAAGAAGAAATAAAATAAAACACACCCACAAGAGCATGGGGTGTGGTAGCCAGAGGAAGCAGCGGAGAATACTGGAATTAACCAATGGAAAAAGCAAAAAATGCCATAGACTCATAGACCACGTGGGTGTGGGTCCCACAAGAGCGCGTGACTGCAGTTTCCGAAATACGCGAGTGCGTGTGCGAAATGAATAAAAGGAAGGGTTGGAGTTGGTGATGATAAATTATGGGTTGGGTGTGGTCGATGATATAAGAGAGAGAGAGAGAGAATCAAATCAGGTGGAGAAGAGCACATCCATCCATCCACATATATCCCACATGGCCTAGTGTGAACCCAGTGAATAAAATCAAGCCACGCAAGCAAATCGGAATCTCCACGATGCTTTGCTTGCCACGTGGAGCCACCGCGTTGCTTCCAAATTTGCAAGGCTATAAAAATATCGCCAACACCCGAATCCGAAAGAGGTACGTATGGTATATATGAGGCTCTATCACCACACAACACAAAAGAGAAACAGAAAAAGCATTTTTGTTCCCTCAAATGAGACACCTGGCATCCCCTTTCACCACATAACCTACACACCACGTCACCATCACCTTTGCTTCTTCCTTCATTTACTTCTACACTTCTACTATTCCTCTCTACTAGTACTAGTATTTTACTGTAGATGTAGATGTAGAAACTATTTTCATTTTTTTATTAAAATTAAAATACCCCTATGACATTGCCATTTTGCCATCGATATTTCTATGTTTCGTTACAGCTCACAAAATTACTACTTGCTTGACCGGAACAAGAATTTTATTTTTTTAACATTAAAGAAATAACAGAATTCCAAATTAGCATGCATTTGTCAGAAATTATTTTTAATATGAAAATAAAAATAGTATTTTATTTAAATATTGGCAATTAAAATATATTATAGTATTGTAAAAATATAACATATTTTTCTACGTATTTTAATACGCTTTCATGTATTAGTTGGAATATTATAACATATTTAACACTCTTATATGTTGTAACACGTTTTTCACGTGTTGATTTTTCACCTATAAAATTTACTCATATGTAATTATACCAAATAATTTTATTTCTACAAAAAATACCAATATTTTTTCATATAAAAAAAATTAACCTGAATTTGTACAGACAATAATAAAATTATAATTCTTTCCTCAAAAAAAAATATAATTCCTTTTAGAATACAATAAAAGATCACCAAGTTGTTCTTTTTTCTTTAAAACAAAACGACGCTAATTTGAATTTTTTATGTTAGGGATGAGCTTCAATTATGCTGTATATATAATTGTTTGGAATTTTGTCAAAAAATTGCTTCGTGATAAACTGATAATGATCAAGCCACCGTTTGAATAATAAAGATTTACGTCAAAATTATATTAAAGAATCTTGTCCTTTTTTCATAAAACGAATAGAGAAAACACGCTAAATCTTATAATGCATGACCAAATTCAGCTAATGTATAATACAAACTTTCATTACTGACGAGACCTTTCTTTGCATTAAGTCCACATATAATATGCCTATGGCTATTGGCTATTATAACCTTACTATTCTTTCTTGGCCGGCTAATTATGGCTAACAACAAATTACGGTACCATTAAGCCCTCAACCATGCATGACGGTGAAGATGTTCACCACACATTATAAAATAATATATGTGTATTATTGAATGGTTTTATTGGATCTTAAAAAAAATTAATAAGATCACAAATAATTGAGTGAGCTACTAAAAACACAAGTACTAATCATTTATTTCCAAAACGAACAATGAATGCATGAGGGCATAATTTTCTAACATTTGGAGTGCTCCTTGCTACTCTTCTACTTACCATAATATCTAGTAAAGTTAACCAAGACTACTCTAACACTCTTCAGTTATTTATAGTACTAGTAGGTAAACTTGAAGTATTGAGAATTTATATTACCATGCCGTAGCAATACTCGCCAACTAAAATTTTGTGGAGCTATTTCCAAATTTATTGGTTGATCATATGATTAATCAATATATATGATAACTCCCTAAAACTAGAACGCATTTGCGGGGCAAATGCGTGCAAATGCGGAAGATAGCCACGGTTAATCAGCGGTTGTTTATCAAATAGTCACAAATTGATAAAATATGAACGGTTATAATAGTAGTTTAGACTTTTGCTATAAAAGAAATTAAGATAGCGGTGATTAGTTTTTTAATTGTCACAATTCAAATCAACAAGAGAGCCAACGTTTTAAGTGTCCCTTCATCCACTTGATCAAAAGTTCAGAACTCTAAAATTTGAATCACTTCCTCTTCTTCAACCCTAACTTCTTTTCGACCATCAACACAACACCACCATCAATTATCACCTCCAGTGTCTCTGTTAAAATTATGTAACCACCATCTTTATCATTATCATCTTTTTCTTCTTGTTTTTCTTTCAACTTCATCGAATAATCATCACGAATACGCTTTTTCTCTTTTTTTTTTCTGTAATTAGATTATTAATTAAAAATATTTTATAAAAATATATAAAACCTAAAAGACCAAATATGATTAAAAAAATAAAATTTCTCAATTACTTTTTTAATCACAACGCAAAAATTATAATTTGTTATTTCAGACAAATAGAAAATTAAAATATAAAATCATATTTATATTTAAAAAAATAGTCAAACAAAAGTTAAAACGTCCAAAATAATTTTACATATTTTATGTGATTTTAAAAATATTTGATAATAAAAAATAATTAATAAAAAATAATTAAAATTTATCTTATTTAATATTTATTAATTATTTAAATAAATTTTGACTCTTTTTTTTCTAACATTACCGATGTGATTTAAATGCTAAACTAAACACATACTCTTATTCACGGCTAATATGTCTTTACTCAGTTGAATACTTGATTATTAACATGTCTTTAATTTATTTCTAACATTCCTAAGATAGTGAATAATTAAAGGGTGTTGGCAATAATTACGTTTAGAATACTTATTGAAAATCGTTTAAAAATCATTGTCATTATTGAGTAATTTTCCTTTTCATATAAAATTGCTTTGTTTTAATATATCTAACAAGTTATTTTTATGTGATTTTACGATCACATGTTTAAATATTGGAATCAACTAATAATATATTTTTCAAATTAAGCCGTCAATATTATACTTTTTAGATTTGACTCTATCTTATTTAACGTAATATAATACTTATATACCGAATTGTAGTTCTTTTATGCTTAAGTTAAACAAATTTTAATAAGTTCAAATTTTAGAATCCACCACCAATGTATTTAGGAAAAGTATATGGAATCAAAAGATTATCAGTTAAAACTAAACAAAATTAAAAGTCTAAGGAGTCAGCAGTTTTATTGAATTTTGGCCAGCATGTAATCAGCAGAGAAAAGTGAGCCATTGGATAAAATCTCACACCAATCTCACACAATCAAATTATTATTGATGGCTAGTTGATGGCTAACAATCACAAAAATTATTGGCCCCTAGCATTCCTCTTAATTTATATTAATAATTAATTAATTTTAAATTTTTTTAATTTAAAATTTTAAAATTTTAAAATTAATTAAATAAATCTAATTAATATCTATAAAATCATTCCTCTTATCTCTCACATTAACCTACTCATCTCTAATAATCACACACACCTCTATTTCACCGTCAGGCCCTCTCTGCCTCTCCACTGCGATCCACTCTTCTTCTATCACTGACATCTGACTCGTCGGATTCCAATTGTGAACCTGAGTTATCTTGGTAATAGAAAACATGCTTCTAATGGCGCTGTATCCATATCTTTACACTGCATTCATCATTTTCCTGCAGTTCATGTGAAGAATTACGAATACTCCGTTTCATGTTGCGCACATCATTTCAAGTGAGAAAATCATGATTCATCACGGTTTTAGGGTCCACCTTGCTTCTGCATCACCTCTACATGGTGCTATATTATGTTATCAAGAGATATCCCAACATAAAGCATAGACATCACTTTCTGGCGTAACTCATCAGAAATGTATGAAGCATACATAGCTCTTGTTCCTATTGCATCCCTACCCCGTTTAAGGATATTTGGTGCCGTTTTGATGATTAAAGAGACTGCAAACTGCACACTTGATCTTACTTAAAAGGAGTCCTTGAATAATTACAGAAATATAAAAAAATATTCATTTAATATAAAAAAAAAATATTCTAATACTTAACAAAAGAAATATCCAATTATATTTTAGCAAAAATAATTAAATATCTATAAAATTTAAAAAAATTATGAAATTCTTAAAAAATAGAGACATTCACATTTGTAATACAAAAAATTCGAAAAATATATAAAAGAACATCCATTTAGTATGAAAAAGAAACATTCTGATACTTAATAGGAGAAACATCCATATATATTAACTCGTAGAGATTTTAGATTCATCTAAAAATGTTTGACTAATTTTTTGCTAATATCCTTTTGATTCTTTTCATGTATTTATCAAATTAAGCAATTTATATCATATTTTTTGAATGCAGTATTTACCATAAATTACTTAACGTAATATATTTATGGATCGAGCTGTTCTTTTATAGTTAAGTTAGACAAATTCTAATTTAAATCAAATACTATCATTATCATTATCGAAACATTATAATTAAATTATATGTTTGGCAAAACTTGTTCTTACATTAACACAAAAATTACATTTTTAAAGTTCTTAATTCGCTTCGTATTATGATTTGAAAAATTGTATTTAAAGATTTAATTTCAATCTTTTAATTCTTTAATTAACACTGTTATTCAACAATTTTTTTTATTTAGATGATCACTATTCAGTCGTTGAATATATAAATAATTAATTTTTTATTGGTATGATAAAAACATAATTAAATATTTTTATAAAAATTCTCAAATTAATAATTAAATCTTATTTTCAAACCTAAATACAACACCATACATTATTTAAGGATGATTAGAGTTCCAATGATGAACGAATAAAACTATATTATCGATGATCTTTAATATATTTTTATACTGATATTTAGCAGTCATCTAAACAAAATTGGATACTCATTGCATATGATGTCAGTAAAAAAATAAAATAAAATAAAAAAGCTTCTAGATATACAATACTATAAAATAAAAAATATTATTTTTAATGACAAAATTTGATTCACATATAATATATTTATTTAGATTTGTATGTATATTTATATATCAATCTAACAGATTAAATTAGGACTAAAATTAAAAAAATAAAATTTAACATAAGATATCAACCATAAATACTAAAACGTATGTTTTATTTAAAATGCCAGCTTAAATATAATAATAGAGAGAATAACAATAATAAAACAATTTGAGACATTGAAAAAAAGATATTTGTTAATTTTATAAATATTACTTAAGAGTGTCTTAAAAATATTTATTAAAAAATTTAAAATTTTAAAATATATATTATAAAATATTTAATTTTAATGTATTGTTAATATAAAAAAAATTTATACATATATTTAGTTATGTATTATTATGCCAAAAAGTAATTATTTAAAAAAATATATTTAAAACATTAAAATTAAAAATTTTATTATAAATGTCAAATTCTCATGTTTTTAATAATCCATTTCGTTAGAGGAATAATGAAAAATCTAAATAATATGAACAATAAATTCTAAATTTAGTTCAACACAAGAAAAAAAATAAAAAAACTCTTCAAATTATATAAACCAAAAATTTTAAACAGTTATTTTAAAAAATTAACTTTTTTTAACTTTATCAAAATAATTCACTCAAACATCCTCTTTCTCCAAATCATTTGCCACCTCCTCCCTCTCTCATTAATCATCCTACCTCTTTGGCGTTAGAAACTCCCTCACTGCCCATCATCGCCCTCTTCTCCATCGCGGGATCGTCATCAAACAACCATTCATGTAGTTATTAAAATAATCATCCAGGTACCTAATAAAATGATCATCCATCATTTGTTAATTGTATATACTTAAACTGAATCGAATAAAATAACCATCCAATTAAGAATTAAAATAACCATCTACATACCTAGTGAATTGAACATCCGACACATTTGCGGGGTGGAGAGAATCGATGGCGACACATAGAGGCAGGGGAGGAGTTGTCGTCAGTGAATGAAGATGGGACAGTAAAAAGCAGTTCAACCAACTCGGACTCTATTTACGTGGATGTGAGAGGTAATGAACGTACGAAAATGCAACCGTGTATGACAATGTATGTTGAGCGGATCAGTTGCGGATGGTAACGTTAGGATGGAAAACGCAGTGGGCTGTGGCGGAGGCTGCACGGTCAGCGGCGGGTAGGCAGCATGAAGGAGGCTGCTGTATAGGGCTTGTGCGGCACGATCGCATATTTGCAGAGAGGTTTGGCAGCG
>NC_029779.3:30785017-30798548 GCF_000817695.3 Arachis duranensis
CGGCCGTGGCGGGTGGGCAGCACGAAAGAGATTATACGAGACTTGTATGACGCAATCGGACGTTCGCGGAGAAGTTGGGTGGTGTCAGCCAAAGGCTAGGCGGCGACAACTGGAATCTGAGTGGCGCCTGACCGAATAACGAGGAAATGAAGTAACGATTGTGTTATTCTACAAACCAAAATTTGTGAACAGAGGAGGGAAGTTAGAATGATAAGGGTAAAAAACCTTAATAAGCCAAGTCAAGAATCATGTAACGTAAATACGCCAAAGCGAAAATCGTTTCAGCAATAAGCCAAATCATATTTTTATATAATTCGAACCATGCTGGTTCGAATTCCATTTCTACATAATTCGAACCAGCTTGGTTCGAATTATACACAAACACATGCATACACGTAATTCGAACCAACTTGGTTCGAATTACACACAAACACACGCACACACTAATTCGAACCAGCTTGGTTCGAATTACACACAGTAATTCATGGTATAATTTGAATTATGCTGTTAAAAAATTAATAATTTATTTAAAAAAATTTATTAAAAAAATTAATAATTTAAAAATAAAAAAATATATATTTTTATTTCATACGTTAAAAAAGCTAACAAAATATTTAATTACGAGACTTCTTTAAAATATTAATGAGTTATCAATTCGAATTTCATACAATACTCTTTTGCTCATTTTTAATAGTTCATGAAATTTTTTTTAATAAATTTATTTAAATTATACCACAAAAAAATATTTTATTCTATACAAAATAATTTAAAAAATGGCTTAAAAGATGTTAGGAGTACTATAAAAATTTGTAATGACTTAGGACATTAAAGAAATACTCTACATAGTCGATAATAATTTAGAAATTAAAGAAAATATATTTTTATCATGTATTTACCTAAATCACTAGAATATTACAAATTTTTATAATACATAAAATATTTTTTTGTGGTATAATTTAAATAAATTTATTAAAAAATATTCATGAACTATCAAGAATGTGCAGAAGAGTATTGTATAGAATTCGAATTACTCACCATATTTTTTAATAAATTTATTTAAATTATACCACAAAAAAATATTTTATTCTATGCAAAATAATTTAAAAAATGGCTTAAAAGATGTTAGAAGTACTATAAAAATTTGTAAAGTCCTAATGACTTCGGACATTAAACAAATACTCCACATAGTCACTAATAATTTAGAAATTAAAGAAAAAATATTTTTATCATGTATTTACCTAAATCACTAGAATATTACAAACTTTTATAGTACTCATAACATCTTTTAAGCCATTTTTTAAAATTATTTTGTATAGAACAAAATATATTTTTTAATTATTTTGTATGGAATAAAATATTTTCTTTCATTTCTAAATTATTATTGACTATGTAGAGTATTTTATTTAAAATTTGAATACATGCATGTATTTACCTAAGTTATTATAACATTACAAATTTTTATAGTACTCCTAACATTTTTTAAGCCATTTTTTTTAAATTGTTTTGCATAGGATAAAATATTTTTTGTACTATAATTTAAAAAAATTTATTAAAAAAATTTATTAAAAAATATTCATGAACTATTAAAATGGACAGAAAAGTATTGTATGGAATTCGAATTGATAGCTCATTAATATTTTAAAGAAGTCTCGTAATTAAATATTTTGTTAGCTTTTTTCGAATTAATAGCTCATTAAGATTTTAAAGAAGTCTCGTAATTAAATATTTTGTTAGTTTTTTTTAACGTATGAAATAAAAATATATATTTTTTATTTTTAAATTATTAATTTTTTAATAATTTTTTTAAATAAATTATTAATTTTTTAACAGCATAACTCGAATTATACCATGAATTACTGTGTGTAATTCGAACCAAGCTGGTTCGAATTAGTGTGTGCGTGTGTTTGTGTGTAATTCGAACCAAACTGGTGTGTGCGTGTGTTTGTGTGTAATTCGAATCAAGCTGGTTCGAATTACGTGTATGCATGTGTTTGTGTATAATTCGAACTAAGCTGGTTCGAATTATGTAGAAATGGAATTCGAACCAACATGGTTCGAATTATATAAAAATATGATTTGGTTTATTGCTGAAACGATTTTCGTTTTGGCGTATTTACGTTACATGATTCTTGACTTGGCTTATTAAAGTTTTTTACATAATGGGTGTTAGTGTAACTGCACTATTTGTAATTTGGTTTAATTTAAAATTTTTATTTTTAAAATTTTAAAATCTAAAATTATTAATAATTAATTAATAAAAAATTTAAAATTTTAATTTTACTTTCATTTTTTATTTTATTATTCACATGATTTATGATTCTCATTGTTTCTCTGTATTTTTTTTAACCATTTTTAGTATTAAATTTTGATGTAGGGTACATATAAAAATATTTGTTAAAAGAAAAAAACAAATGCTATCGAATGAATTTTATAATTTCTATACATCAAAATTACAGAAATTAATTTAGAAATGGAAGAAAAGATAGTGTTATGCAGTTAAACTGTATTTTTTTTTTTGACTTAAATTAAACTGTAATTTTTTAACAAGTATCATAACCATAAACAGTAGGTGTATTTTATTTATTTATATATACTCATCAAGTTGCACCTTCAATTTTCTTCTCTTCCCTTCTAACCCATACCGTACCTGCAGACCAAGAGAGAGAAAGAAAGGAAACCATATATCCCGGCCACACACACAGAGACAGTTACAAACAGATAGAGGAAGAGACCAAAACCATACCAAAGACGAAAACCGTAAGACTCAAAATTCCCATCATTCTCCTTCATTCTTCTTCTGAAATAGCAACAACGACTGCAGATGAAGAGCTGCGAGTTGTGCAAGGTTCCGGCCAGGACCTTCTGCGAGTCCGACCAGGCCAGTCTCTGTTGGGACTGCGACGCCAACGTTCATGGTGCTAACTTCCTCGTCGCCAGGCACACAAGAACCCTCCTCTGTCACGCCTGCCAGTCACCCACGCCCTGGAAGGCTTCCGGCGACAGGTTAGGCAACACCGTCTCGCTCTGTGAGATGTGCGCCGGCGGCAACAAGGTCTCCGCGGAGGAGAGCGAAGGAGGCAATGACGACGACATAGACACCGAGGACGACGATCTTGAAGACGAAGAAGAGGAAGAGGATGATGACGATGACGAGGTTCCCGCCGACGAGGAGGAGGAAGAAGACGGGGACAACCAGGTGGTGCCTTGGTCCTCTACGGCGCCGCCCCCGCCGGCTCCGAGTTCATCCAGCAGCGAAGAGTCGGTCAGCCGCCGGTGCAACCACGCAGACGAAGAGGATTTTTCTGAGGCAGTTCCCTTAAAACGGCATCGTCACGATGTGGATCATGATGATTTTCTGGTTTGTATTCTTACTCCTTTTTGAATTCTTTTTTCTCTTCCAAAATAAGTTACTTGGAAAAAACAAAAGAATAATTTTATACATCTATTACCGTTACGGATTTGGGGGAAAACAAGGGGGACTTATTAGTTATTACTGATTATTCTTGAAAATGATGATTTCTTCTTTCATTTTATTTATCTTTTGGTTTCTAATGTTTTGTTAGGAGGGTTCGAAAGCTTGGAGATATAAACGGAGATACGGGGGGAGTGGAGAGAGGAGGTTGGTTGGTTAGGATACGGCGGTGGAGCACGGCGTTGAGCGCCGGAAGGAGTAGCCCGGCGGCAGCGTTGTCGATGGGGAGTTTTGATGGACCACGCGGTTGCAGGTTGCTTGCAGTTGCTGATGCGTTGGTAGAGCCTCCGAAACCGTTTGATCAGGAGAGCACGTGGCGTTATCTTAGCCGCACGATCTTTTGGCGTTGGTACTATAAGAAATTATTTGTGCTTCAGCTCTTTGATTAACACCCTCTAACAGCACTCATGACGGTTGCCCTTTTTTTTTTTTCCTTTTTTGTATGATGATGACTATGACCATCATCATGTACGAGTCTGTTTTATTTTTTAATTTTTTTTATATTTTTAAAGATTAAGATTGTTATTGAATCTGGTGATGACATAGCTTCTTTCTCTTTTTCCTTTAAATTTCCTTTGTAAATGCAATAGTCTTTTTTTTCCTATTTATTTATTATTATTGTTATAGATTGCCAGAACGACTTGTTTCTTCATTTTTCAGGATATTAAACACTGGAAATATGCATTTGCTCTTGATATGATTGTATAATAACAAAAGTGAATGTAGTAAATATTTTAAGGAAATTTAGCTAGTAGAGGGCCTGAAAATTTCGTATTGGTGAGTTTTAAATTTTTAATGTGTTTTTTTTCTAAGATATGTAATTTAACTTACTAGGAAAACCCAACAAATTACTAATGAGGCTTGAAAGCTACACCCGGTAGTTTAAATTCCATTTTATGAATTGAAAATAAATTAATTGATGTAGGGATATACTTGGTTACTTATTTGAATCCGGAAAAGACAAAACAGAGCAGTTGTAGTAGTAAGAAAATGTTACGACCAGCTGTTAAACACGCCAGACGCATGAAAACTTGTGGTTGTGGGCTTGTGGCTATGAATCGCAAAACTCTGTTTCTCTTTCCTTCTATGGTGTGCTAGCAAGGAAGGACAATTCCTTGAGGAGTTGTGATTATGTGCTGCATACATTAAGAATACACTATTTATTTGATATTTGATTTGTTTAACACATTTTTTTTGGTCTAATTGTCTCTTTTAAAAAGTAAAAAATAATATTTTTTAATACATTTGGATATATTTAAATAAAAAAATTATTTATATACTAAAATTAATTATTATGAATTGGTATATAAATATATCATATTTAATTTATTTTTAAAATATATTTTATTTTTTAATATATATTTTATACTAATAATTAATTTTAATGTATACTTAATATAATTTATTTACGTATGATAGTATGTCAAAGTGTTAAATCTTACTTTCGATGTATTTTATTAAAATGTTTTAATATAATATGAAATATTAATTATAAATATAAAAATAATTTAAATTATTTTATATAATTAAAATTTATTACAAAGATTAAAATATTATATAGTTAATATGTAAAATTTTTTATATTTTAAGTATATATCATAAACAAAAATTTAAAATTAACTTATTTGTGTGCATTTTTATCCCGTAGGGTTTAGTGTTCACGAAGATCATGGCACTTTCTTAGGTGGTGTGCCATGAAATTGCTTTCGCAGAGCGGTTATGCTATTGCCTATGTATCTATCTACCTTAGTCCTTAGATTAGTCACTTGCCTTACAACGACAAACACATGAATTACGAAATCAATGGGAACTCCCAATTCTTATGACCACTAATCCATGCTTATTTCACGTGCCATGTTCCTGGAATTGCACCACCTTCCTTCCTTCTATTCTTAAATTAAGAATATCTTATTTCCCATCTGAGCTCACCAACCAATTAATAATATAGTCCTACAAGGTCAAGTCATAGTAGTGCTCCTATCCACATTGTAGATGTTAGATTAATATAATATAATATAATATACAATTATTTTATGTGGTAGATATTTTCGTTTTCTTATTTAGTAATTAATGCGGTTGTGACTTGTGGTAGCCAAATATCTGGGAGCTAGCTTATTAACCTTGTGGTTGTGGTCCAGTTGGATTAGCATGATTATCGTTATAATAATGTACTTAATTTAATACAACAAATAATTAATCAAATATCAAAGCTAAAAAAGATTGATTGGCTTTGCATGAATATGCTACTTTGAATGCACACTGGTAGAACATAAAAATAAAAATAATAATCATGGGTGGTGTGGCCGGCCATCACATCAAGTGGATGAAAAGCTTTATACAATAGAGGGAATTCAACTTTATTGAAATGAGATACAAAAACCTGTTACTTGTACTATAATATTATAAGAAGCACACAAGAAGGGTTCATTAATGAATTATATAATAATAAAAAAGAAAGTCGTACTAAGCGAGTAAAGGTATCTTAAGAGCCTCAGAAAGAAGTTGTGGCTGAGGGAGGCTCTCCCAGAAAATCAGCCAGCCATTCATCAAACAACCATTCAAATTATTGGAATTGAAACACATGGTAAGGAGCGCGCGTAATAATTAATCCTAATCTATTAATCATCCTCTAGCCTAGTCTAATCACATTATTTTAATTGAAACAACGTTGAATTTTAACCAAGGGAGCTAGCTAGGGGGATAAAAAGGAGGCGCTTGCAGCTACAAAAAATAATTACATTACATAAAGTATAAAAAGTAATAAAAATAATAGTTGCATGTGTATATAGTAGTGGGGGTAAGTTCATGTGGTGGAGAATGATCGGTGTTTATATACGGTGGTGGATGTATGTATGTATGTATGTGTGGATTTTTCTCATATGCTTTGTTAAGAAGAGTGTTTGTGTTGATTGAGGGCGAAAGAGGGTGGATCCTGATCCGTTACGATCTGTGTGTGTGTGGTGTCTTTATTGTCCTTAGATGCATCTCGCGTACGCGCTGACCAATGCGCTCATTTTCCTCTCAAAACGACAATCGAATATTTACTGACTTTTCACCCATTCCCTATTCAGTATTCCTATACAGTATCCATTATCTAAGATTTTTTCCCCCTTTTTTCTTTTTCTATTATTTTCTTCTTTGTTCTGCTTTCTTTTTCTTTTGGACACGTTCAACCTCCGGTCGCATGGTCAATGTCATTTCGCGTTTTGACCAAGTTCATACGCTACTCTCTCCTCGTCTCATCAATGATTTATTAAAATTGATTTATAAAAATAGTTAAATAATTTGATAATTTAATTAAATTATTATTTAATAATTTTAATTATTAATTTTACATAAAAAATAATTATACGTAAATCTTTATAAATTATAAGGATCTTGTTAATCTTCATTCTAAGAGTATATTAAATATATTAAAATTTCAAAAATTCTATTATTATGTTCTTAAAATAAGTTTTTAGAACACAAATGATCTAATTCCAAATCATAATTATTGGTTTATTAATTAATCTTGTAGAGCTAAAGTAAAGAACTTGGATGATAGACTCATAGCGCTAGTTAACATAACTTGAAGCATCGGAGAACCGTGAATTGTTATATAAGTATTAAATTTCTTCATGATTGATAAGTGAGCGGTGCAAATTTAATAACAAAAACGATTCTCGTACGGACACGGTGCTACATTCAATTTCTCACCAGGTATACATCAAACGTTAACTTCACAGAGTTGGATCTCTCTAGCAAGTACAGCTACAATTTGACCTAACTTATTCTATAAGTAAATTTAATCTATTTTGACAAAAAAAATCCATATTTATTATTAAAAAAATTACTTTCAGTAATTATTTATTTTATTTTTAGTAGTAATAAAAATAGTTGCTAATATTTTTATTGGTATTTACTCATTAATCATTTTATGTTTTATCGTTAAAAAAATTTAGTAAAAATTATATAATTATTAGTAAAAATATTTTTAGAGACTGCAAAAAGTATATAATTATCATTATAACATGTACTAATAATGACAAATATAGATATATATTCAGGGAAGTTATGTCAAATAATATAAATGTTGAAGGATTTGTGTTGTATATATGTTGATTAGTGTTAATTGGTATTTTCTTTGTAGGCATGACGACAAGTAGCAGAGGTGTCATGAGTAGGTCTTGTGGTCATGGTAGAGGGAGGGTTTCCACCGGTACTTAGGGACTTCTCAGCCATCACCCTCTACCCCGATTACTTCGTTGACCATTGTGACGTCACAGACAGGTCTACCAAACTAGCAGTTCATCATAGTCTTAAACATCAACTATGTGACTCATTTTGCTATGCCCACTTCTGCCTCCTACAGCTCCATTGACAGAGTCCGCGGTAGGTGATGCGTCCCAATCAGATGCTCTTCCACTACCGTCTGTCATATGGATAAGGATTTGGCCTGATGACATGCAAATGTGTGTACATACTATTTTAAGGTCTTTTATCCACAATCTATTTTGAATTTGTTAAGTTTTATGTGTTTTTATGTGTTTGCTAATTTTAAGGTTTTCATTGATAGGTTTGCCCCCAAACAACAATGCATGTACATAGGAGATCTCCAATGTGATTAAGTCCATATATCGATATACGTTAACCTATGGTCGAGCTACACGAAAATTCCTGCTAAGACCAGAGAGGGGTGGTTTCAGAAGTGGGGGGTAAGAACCCAATATTATTGAATTAACTATATTTTAACTGTATTTTATTTCGACTAGCTAATGTAGTTGAATTACTTTGTGCATGAGAAATTCATACGGGATAAGAAACATGATATCTTGATTTGCAAGATCTACGACCACCAGATAGCTAGACGACTTTAGTAGATGATGCAAGACGTTCGTCAGGGGTGCGACCACCTCATGATTTGGCTCTGTCCAAATATTAAGAAGGAACTGGATGTACATTTTAGTACTGAGAAGGAGTTCAAGTGTTGCCTTCTGACGAACAGAACTAACAGAGCTTCGTCGAGGTCATCGAAGTATATCGGTGGGTCGGCGACTTTCATGAAGACGAAGAGCAGGCTGGTATATAGCTTGGTAATCTCTGTTTATCATTACTTGAATTAATTGTTACTTGATTTATTTTATTAGTTGGTTTCAATATGTGTAGTATAAGTCGTTGGAACGTGAGGCGACATTATCGGAGACCTTCAAATATACCCATACATTGACGTCTAACAAGGAGAGATTTGCTGATGAGCAGTCTACGGATCATTATGTAAGTTTCAATTAATTCTAAGTTCGAAATGTATTCGATTTAAAGTCAATCAACTATCATCCTAATCACAATGTGTGTTACATAGGAGGACTACACGCAGAGATTGGAGGTCGCGTCCAACAATCTCAGCCTAGTGGGGACGATACTGGCTCCAATGTCTCAGTCGTAGATCCTGATAGGGTTTGGTATGAGACCGCCTCTGTCTCCTACAAGAATCATGTCTACGGGTTGGGGTCATTTTCCGCCAGCGGCCTCTGCACCTCCAAATTGGTGGCTTCATCTTTCTCTGCCTCTACCACCAGTCCTGCCGATCCCAAGGAAGTTGTCGACTAGAGGGAGGAGGTGCAAAAGCTCACATAGGAGCTTCACCAATAAGCTAAGCAATCTGAGAAGAGGAACAACAAGCTTCTTGCACGTATAGAAGATACCGTTGCCATCAGGTCGGAGCTAACGGAGAAGCTAGAGCGGCTAGAGTGTTTGCAAGACCAGATGGCGGTATACAACGACCAGATGCATGCTGGAGGCAGCGGCGCTACTTGTGGGGCGCTAACATCAGCACCTAGTCTGCTGCCTCAACAAAGAACAGACGACGACGACGATTGCTGGAATTCGTACAATTTAGGGATTTAATTTATTTTATGTCTATTTCATTGTATTATATTCATATCTTTGATATTTAATAAAATGGTTAGTTGATTTATGATAATTTTGAATTTGTGCCCTAATTTTGTAAACAAAAATTTTAATTTGACTACTAATTATGCGCTAAGTGTGCAAAAAAAAAATATGCCGTCAAATTTTCAGTAGAATAATCTGACGGTAATTAGGCGCTATAAAACATAATATGGCACAAAACATAATCCGATGGTATCCAACAGTTTATTTTTGTCACATTAATTGCAAAATTCGACGCAAAATTCGTCGGTAATTAGCGTCAGACAAAATAATCTGCCAATAAAAATTTTTCGGCGTCGTTTATCCCGTCAAATTCAATCTGATGATATTAATTACTGACAAATTTATAATAAATTCAGCGTTAAATCTGACGGTATTTAACGTTTTTCTTCTAGTGATATCGATGGATCAATACCTGAAAAAGAGCCTTAATAAGGGATAAACAAAAAGACAATAATTAAAATTGAATAGAAAAGATAAATCAAAATTTAAAATAGAAAAATAAAAGGGACAAATTGAAATTGAATATAAAGAGAATCACTCTATTTTTTATTCAATTTCTTGACATAACAAGAAAATAGAGTCACTCAAGTTAATTTGTCCACACTCCACATCATAGTTTAAAAATTGAATAAAAAATAATTACTCAACTTTCTACCCAATTCTTCAATACAATAAGAGAGAGACCTATTCAATCTTACTTGTCCACACACCATAATTTCGTTACGAAATTAAAAAATACTCTGACAATCTTCTATTTTCTCTATAACGATTATAACAATTTAAAAGTTTTTTATAACTTCTTATTAAATTAAAATTAAAAAAATTCTAAATCTATTAACATAAAAATTAATTTAATAATTAAATAAATAAAATCAAAATACATAAAATTAAATAATTAAATATTTTAATATTTAAAAATATAAACTAATAACTAAAAAATAATACTTAAATTCTTCCTATTAAGAACATTTCAACCACGTATTATGAGGCTTTGGATTCTCTCACCATATGAGTTAGCTTTTGCTGTAATAATTTTCTTAAAATATTGTAATTCATTATATTGGTGTCGTCATTGAAAATTGGCCAACCAAAAAAGACTACCTATAAAAAAATCTGATCAGTGGATGATTTTAACTGATAAAAGATCGAGTAAAGTACCACTATCGTATAGTAAATCATTGGGATGCCAACTCTTAAAGAGAGATGCTATGTTATAAATTTTGTGGGACTAATACTTAAAATAGTTTCACATACATGAAGAGCCAACACTTGAAAAAAAGTCTTATAAAATATAAATTCTTTTGTAGTAATAATTTTTTTAAGATTTTGTGGTTCATTACATTATCATAATTATTTGTTTATTTAATCATTCAAAAATAATTAATATAAAACTAATAAAATAAGTTTTTTAATTAATTCCAAACTAATTAAATAATTAAAGACAACACATAACAAATTTAGAGAATGTATATGTACTATTATAGATAAAAAACGAATAACGTCATATCACAAATTATATTCCAATCAATCATTAAAATTAATTATTATATATTTATATATAAATATGTATATTATTTAATTAATTTTTAATATATATTTTATACAAACAATTAATTTAAAATTAATTTTTCATGTTCACATGACATGATCGCAGTAAACTACCAAATTGGGCCAGCTGTATTTATTTGACCAATATGCTTCGTCAGTTCTTCATTTCTTCGATATGAATTATCGGATCACTTGATATATATCACTTTATAAAATTATTTGATCTCTAGATGTTATGTTGTTATTATCTGATCAGCTGATATATATCACTATAAAATTTTATTATATATAGTTCAATCTCATCTCATACATAATGTATAATTCCATTGTTTATATCATGAGTAATGAAGGGTGGTGATGATATGGATTTACATGACCATAAAACAAAAGAAAATAAATTGATATATGATTCATTTATTAATGCCACCATAGAGATCTTATGGCCCATATTTTGGTGCGAGGTACTAGATATTTTAACTTATGTAGTGTGGAGGATATATAAGTAGCTAGCTCTACTCATATATATGAATTTGACTTATAGAATCAAAAATAGAATATATGTGGTGAATAGGATTGGGCAACTAATTTAAGCCATGCGATTATAATATGTAGCCCCACAATAAAATATGCTTGAAATTTCTCATAACACATAGGAGTGAAGATGAATTAGGCATATGCTTTCGATATATATGCATGCCAAGCCGAGTACACGTCACGCATTTCCTCACTACTTTCCAGCATTGAATGTTAACACATTATGGGAAAGTATTGCAAGGGCTATAAAATTTCACCTCGCATGATGATCGAGAATACATGGTTGAGGAAGCTATATGCTATATGCTTGGCTGAGTTTCTTTGCCACGCGTCCGAGTAAGTAGTGGAGGTTATAATAATAAGACTGACACAGTAACATGCATGATGCATGTATATATGTAGGGGATATATTTCTTTCTAGTAACACCTAGAACATTCTAGTCTCCTTTAGTTTACAAGTTTATACCCTAATTATTATAAATAGATAATTGTTTCATAAATAGTGTTTAATTTCTATAGAGGATTAGGAGCAATCCCGTTAAAATTCTATTCCTAGTCCATGATCATCATATCATTAGAGTGCGTTTGGTTTAGTGTTGGAAACTTCAAACACATATTTAGTTTTTTTTCACTAAGTTTTACTTTTTTTTTTAGCTAATTTTTTTAATCATAAACACAAACATAATTCCGTAGTGTAACCCACCTTCACCAAAAACTTAAAATTCTAACTATTGTCATTCGCTTTTTTCGTTTAACCATTAACTAAAAAAAATTATTTCTTATCTACTAATTTCTCCTTTATTATTTATATGATAATTTTTATTTTTTATAATATTTATTTTTAATACTCTCTCATTCGTATTATTATTTTTTATAAAATTCTTATTATTTTTGGTTTATATGAGTTTCTTTTATCGCTCTTGTTATTTCTTTTTTATGTAGATTTTTTTTATATTGTAATTCTATTAATTTTATTAAAAAGACTAAATTAAATAAAAAAACTAACGTAAAAATAATATTAGCATCATAAGTAATAAAAAAATTCTAACTAAAAAATATTAAGAGTACTAGAAAAAATATTAGAATTTATTTAAAGTATCTAAGATAAAATAATTATTTAAATTTATATCTTTTTTAGTAATTTTTTATCTAAAAGTGATTTTGAATAATATAATCCAAATAATATTTAATTTATTATAATCTATTTTGATATAAATATTGTCAAACATAAATCACATTAATATCAACTCACTTTTAATCAAAATCAAATTTATACAAATTTCCATTTATAAACTTCAATCCAAACACACACTAACTGTTTGTATCATTTTACGGTGCAAGTCAAATCCTTGATAGATTCCATTTTGTCGACAAAACTTTTACTTATTGTTAGAGACATAACCGGTGATGGATCTAAAAAATTTTAGAAGTGGGGATAAATTAATAAAAAATATTATTAATATATATATTTAGATATTTAAATCTTGAAATGTATTAGTTAGTCAAGTTTCTAATAAATAAATATAATTAACACATCTAAAAGTATATTAATTTAAATATTTTTTCATTTCAATGTTTTGGTAATATTGCATGAATAATATATTTATTATTAATACTAACGTCTAGTCAAGCATCTAATATCCGTCAAATCTTATTTTTATTGATTATTTTTTATATGATACAAAAAAAATAATAACTCAGTATATAGCTAAAAAAATTTATAAAGAGTATAACTCGGATGAATTAGCTAATTTAGAATTTTTATTATTTTTTATTTTGGTGTCTGAATTTTAATTAAAATTATGTGAGAGGGATAAAAAAATTGTAAAAAAAAAATAAAAATTTAAATCAAATAACTACAATTCTCTTTATATATATAGATATGGATAAAATAATATCTTTTTTCTGTTAAACAAATATTCAAATAATTTTTCGATATTTAATTACAAAGTTGACATTTTATAATATTATGATAAAAATATTTTTGACAAAAATAATATTAAATGTATAAATAAAATTAAATTAAACAAAATAATAAAAAATAAA
>NC_029779.3:30799139-30821637 GCF_000817695.3 Arachis duranensis
TAATATTTAAAATTGACAAGTATTAATAACCAAAAATAATAAACTTTATTAGTCATATAATATTATTCTTTATATAATTATATCCAATAAAAAATTATTTCTACTTATATTTTTGGAGGAGTACTTCTTGTAAAAGCATAACTTAATAATATGTTTGTTTGGTTGTGTTTTTATTTCTTTTTAATAAAAAATATATTTTTTTATCGGCTCACCTTTCAATGCTTGTTAATAAATAAGTAATACTACATTATTAATTTATTACTACAAATTTTATTAATAAAACAAATCTTAACTCTTTTTTATTATATTTTATATTAATATTTTAAATTTTAAATTTTATCTTTAGAATTTAAAATTTAAAATATTATATTTGTTAATTTTAAAAAAACATTACACTCTTTATTTTTTTCATAACAGTTTTTTGTTTAGTCTGTGTTTCTAAAAATAGTGTACACACATATACATATCTGGTAGAAGAAAATTGAACATCCATCCACTTGATCGCTTGTTAGATTTTAGTGTTGATTGCATATAAGACAACATCATTGCGAAGGTGGGAAGATTTGCCCAATCAGCATGCCTAGCATGAGCAAAGATGTGGTAAAAGCTAAGCAGCCAACATTTTCATGTGCCTCACAACACAAAACAAGTGAGTGGCACTACAAATCTTCATGGAATTGGGTTAGTGGCCGAACGAGAGAAAATCATTGTCCATCTTATGTCGTAGATATGATATGATGAAAGCAAGTTAAGCCTTATTTAGCACACTAAGCTAATTTGCCTGCCATATACCAACATAAAAAAATCAAGGAAAATATTTTGTCAAATGTTTAGTTTATGGTAATTTCATTCCAACACTCAACCTATTATTATTGAATTTGGTACTACGATCTTCAATATAACATATATTTTCTTTTCTTTTATTCATTCTTGAATTTTGTTGGTCAAATGGAATGAAATGGGAGGTGATCGGATAAGTTATTATTTCACACTTATTCATCCAAATGTCAGTGTTTCCCAACTCTTATTAATTTTATACAAAGAAATGTGTCAACTCACCACCTTTATCTTACACTACGAGTGAATTTACGTTAGAACCTTGGAATTCCAAAATTATGGTATACATACTGATAGAAGTTGTCAAAGAAGTATTTGCCAGAATCCAAGTTTATAAGTTTTTAACTGAAAAACCAATTATGCTTATTATACTTAACTTATTGCAAGGACTTTTCCAGCACATTCACGTCCATATCAGATGTGACAAAATTCGAGCCTTTTCATTAAAATAGATCTATGGTCAATCATACTTTGAAAAGATAAGGGGGGAAAAAAAAGTCGCAATGCAAATTTAGCCACTCTAATTGATAATAGTTAGGCACAGTTTTTTGCCAAATTTCATCCGTGTTAATGTACTGTTGCACCTTTATGTCATAATTTAGCCGTTGAATCATTGAATTTTCGTTGCCATTTTGCCATTGGATACTTACCTACCTTGGTAGTGAATGGTGAAGTCCTCTTGAGTGTTAACAACCTAACCATTATATTCTTGATGAGTTAATTACCAATTTGGTACCGGAAGATGCTGATAAAAAGTTTCTAAAAAATGTTATCAATAAAATAATTTTTGAATAATTTGAAAATACGATAAAAATAATCAATAAATATAATATATTTTATACGTGACAAAAAAATCTTTGATATTTAGCAAATAACTTATCCTTTTTATTTGATTTTTTTTGACAACTTTTGAATAAATATTTAGGAGGTGCATAAAAAAAAAATAGAATAAAATTTAATCTCTAGAATTTTTTTATTTATAAAAAAATTAATCATTCACAATCATAATTTTTTTTTAAAATTTACTTGACATAAAATTATCAAATTTTATAAATAAAAAATTTATTTCTCTAATAATGCTTAAAAAAAATCTTTTAAAATTTGTTTTATTAGTGATATGAATTTTTGAATATTATTTTAACAGTTTACTCTATTCTTGAACATAGCTTGCCTAACAGGACAACTGGACAAGCATAAATTATTGTAGTAATGCTAGTTCAAACTTGTTTTTTTAATAAAGACAAGATTTCACGAAAAACATTGAAATGTTGACCACATAAACCAGATCGGTACCTCATAAATGATTCAATTGCAGGACTTTAAGTCAATAAATTACTACTAGCTCTATTCCTCAATTCTACAAGTAAAAGACCCACAAATAGATACTAGTACGACGTATTCAAATCAGTGTGAACTGAAGTTGAGATTCCCTAGTATTAACAAAGTTCAATTTTCACACAAATGAACATGTCATTACTCATTAATTTGGGCTACTGCTATGGTGCACCGCACTTGCCAAAGTGTACCATACAACAAGTCCTACTAGGTAGGGTTGGTTATATGAATCAAACGATGTTATTGAGCTCTATCATGTATTATATCTACAACGAGACTGTTTACATGTAGATCTCGTTTGACCACCTCATGAATGATCTTTTTAGATTTTTCTCTGCCTTTCATCCTTTGTCCATCCTCCATCTCATCTACCCTCCTGACTGGGTGCTCTGTCGGTCACCTTCTCACATGTCCAAACCACCTGAGACGCGATTCTACCATCTTTTTCACAATGGGTGCTACTCCAACTCTCTTCGTTTTTTATTTTATCAAATTGCGTATGACCGCTCATCCATCTCAACATCTTCATCTCTGCCACATTTAACTTATGTTTGTGCTTCCTTTTGACCACCCAACACTCTGTACCATAAAACATAGTCAGTCTTATAGCAGTATTTAAAAATGAACCATACACTGCCCCAATTTTTTTTTTTTAAATTTGGATTGAATGTGAGATGATCACCTTAAAATAAGGTTGGTTTGTGGGCTTGTAAATATTTATCCTCCTCAATCTGCCTCCACATAACAGGTTTGGCTCGTAACTCCTAAGTGCATCGATTTTTAAATGGCATGATACACCAGCAACGATAAATAGCTAGATACTGAAGTTCAAAGTTAGGCTTTGGTTTGTAAAAAGTTAGGCTTTGCTTGACCAAATAGAAAAAGTTGGGCTTTGAAATTAAGATACTGTTTCTTGATCACCTCCTGCAGTTGTTCTGTGCACATCTTTCTTTCTCCCTTCTTTCTTAATCTAATTTCCTTTTCTTGATTCCTCGTTCGATCCACTTTGTGTAGAGATAGAATTTTGATGGTTATATAGGGATTAGTAATTTAACTTCATAGTTCTTGAGAATTTGTGGCGAGACCTCTCGATAAGAATGTTCAATTCAACTTTCCTTTGACATAAACTTCAGAACGAAACAGGTATTACATAGCTGATATGCCAAATGAGATTTTTTTTTTTTAGCTTATATAAAATGGTTTCCAAACACTGAAGTTGAAAGATAGCATATTCAAAGCTTTCAATGAAGCATTGAAGCAGTGTCCAAACAAACTTGTACAAAGCATACAAATGCTTAATCAAACAAACAACCGCTTTAAAATGTATAATTTGTCCAAGATGGTTCTCAAATTTCACACGTCCTTCTTCTTCAGGCACATGCCTTAACGCTGTAACTCCTTTCTGAAAAACAAATTGAAGACGCGGTAATTTTAAAGCACAGTTCAATTCATGATAATACATCACAACATTTCAATGGGAGTCAATAACAGCTAACTTCAAAACTTGAGGGTAAAATGTTTAATGATAAAATACAAACGTAATTCATGCATATTACCTGTAGTAAGTAGGATATTGATATTGCTCTCTATTCTTCTTATCAAGTATCTGTTCACACGACAAAAATATATATGTAAAACCCGAGAAAAATTAGTCAAACGTAAATAAATAGATAATTTCATAGTTTGGTGACCTCTTAATAAAAACAACGATATTGATTATGCTTACAACTGGATACAAGACCATGTTAAATTCTTAATGCAGTATAGCCTTGCCTAAGAAAACTTGAACAAAATAAAAAATTATATCTATCAATCTATGAGATACCTCTTTTTTGCAAAAACCTCAGTTTAGGAACCTTTTTGGTTTGTGCTAAATAGCAAATGAATTCAATCCAGCTTCCTAGTGTCTATAGTTTCTAACCAAATAACATTATTTAGTGGAAGTACAATAGAAAAGAATGAAATGATCAGTATCATATATGTTAGACATGATTTTGTAATGAAATATATTCATGAAACACATACTGAGATTTGGATTGACAACTAACAAATATGACCTTGGCTAGCAATGTTTGCATTGTATACTATACTTGAGAATAATATATATCATCCTCATCAGTCCTATGAATTGTAGCCTCATATCAAACCATTTCAAGTAAACCACATTCAAAACTTCCAAAAGTCCAGTGATAATTACTCAGAACTTATATAAAAACTTGCAAAGCAATACACATTTTATTGAATTTAGAATTCAGAATGAGAAAGAGGTCAAGATAATGGAATCAGTCTTCTTATGGAGAGCACCCTGCCCCTTTGATTTTACATGGCTGTATTACCCTTGGTTGTTATCGTGCATAGAATAGTACAGTCCTATATAATTTATCTCCTAAAACATTTGAACATGAACTACTTCAAATGATAGCATACGCATCACCAGTCCTAAGCTGAAGCTAAACAAAAACAACAATAACCAAAAAGCACCACCTAAGTTTAAAAAAGTAAAGGAATACTAATAAATAATGGCATTTCTAACTCCTCCTGATATGATCCTCATCATTTTCAAACTGCAAAATGCAATCTAACCTCAGGCTCAAACTGAAAATTCAATTCCACAAAGAAACCAACCACACCAACCTCAACCCTAGTCATGAATTCTCAAAATCCCCCAAACTGAATTGTTATTTTGACTCAAATAACAATCAGTCATCAATAGCTGCTTTGTACTTTTCAAACATTCAATACATCAGCAACGTTTTTAATGCAAACTCAAGTATTAAACCCTTAAGAATACAGAAACAATCACTTTCATTCTTCTGAATGAATAAGAAAAGCGTTGACTAACAATATTTCTAGTGAACAGAAGCTAAAGTCGAAAGTCCAAACCTTTGTGGTGTTCATCCTGGGCATCATGATACTCCTCAACCTCGTGCTCCTCCTCAGGCACAGGGTGAAGAACCTCCCCTTCATCCACAACCTTGCCCTGAGCACTACCAGCACCACCAAAACCACCGTTACCACCGTCCTTCTCGTCGGGGTACCGCACCACCACAACGGGGCAAACACAGTGATGAACACAGTAATCACTAACACTCCCCAACCTTCCACCCTTGGAAGCTCTCTTGGAAGCACCAAAACCCCTACTCCCCATGATAACAGCACTAAGCCCTAACCTCTCGACCTCCAAGCACAGCCTCTCCTTCATGTCATGGTCCTTCACAATGTGGATCTTGAACGGGATCTTCGCCTCCACCAAGGGTTCCGCAAGGTCACTCGCCTTCGTCGCTGTGAAGTTATCGAAATCCTCCTCCCGCTTCTTCTGCTCTGATTCCGCCGATTCCGAGGATTCCTCTCCGCCGCCGCAGTCGACGGAACCCCAGTCGGCGCCGTAGAGCACGCTCGTGGGACGCACATGCAACAGGATCACGGCGTCTCCAGGGCGGAGGTAGTTCTGTACGGCCCACTGGACGGCGTAGGCGCTCTCGTCGCTGAGATCGACGGCGATGGCGATTTTGCGGTGAGAAGCGGAGGCTGATGCGGCGAAGGGGGAGCGAGGGGAGAGAGTGGGAACCGGACGATCCGGTGATTGCGGCTTCATCACTCTAGTCTTACTACAGAGGGAAACACAAAAAACCTGAAATTACGGTTTTGGTCACCGGTGACAGAACACAGAGAGATTTTCCTCTCTTTCTTTTTTTTTTTAAGTTATTGGAGTGTTTGAGGGAATTGAAATGATAAGGCGAGAAGGTTCTGTTTCTTTTTTCTCCGAGTGACTTCAATAATTTATCAGTTGCTTTCTTCCTTCCCTGCCTTCCCTCTTCACTCTTCATGCGTTAGTCCTAGTCGTCACTTGTCAGCATAGAAGACACTATCCAATGCATCCAGAAGGGTGGATTAATCTTTTTATTCATTTGGCTTATTACCTACCCTTTGGACTTTGCCCTATTCATCTTTCTTTATGTGTTTAATGGAATAATTAATTGCTCATTATATATAAGAATTTATCCATTCCTATCCACTCGTCGGAGTTTCTTATCTTATACAATAAACAAATAATATGTACATGTTACATGAAATAAAATAAGACTAAGAACATGCATTTCGTACAAATATTTTTCTCTTTTCCACTGTAAAAAATATAAAATATGATACAAAGAAAATGTTGTGAAGGGAAGGGGGAAAGATAATCATAAAAATCATATTTTAATTACCCATTCGCGGGGCCTGGTTGATATATTATTGTAAATTATTTAATTTGTCATTACATAAACCATGGATTGTTTATGTTTAAGTCCATCATGGAAAGCTCGCGAATTTCCTGGTTCCAAGTTAGTCATAACGCCAAAATAATTAAATAAACAAACAAATTTGTTAATGTTGTGCAAAAAATATTTGTTTTCTTTTAACGGAAAAGGCTAAGAAGAACAAATTAAACAAGCAAAGCGAATTCAATAAGGCTAGCAAGCTCAGAGGACCATGGAAAACAGACAGTCAAACGATGAAAACGATACCTATTAGGCTATTAATGAATAATTGAGGGGTTAAAGAGCATACATGACTAACATTTGTTTGCTATCAGTTAGGCCATAGAGGATTCATGCATGGTTCAATTTTGTTGATGTAACATCATAAAATGCGACTCAAATAGTGTTTGTTAAGTACAATGAACACAAGCGCCTGTTATCAAGAGCATTTTTCAGTCACAGCTGTTTTAAGTACTATTGTATCATTAGTTGAATCTGACCTTTCTTTTACATCCATAGTCATCCACGGCCTACTTGATACGGCATTAAATATTAATTGAGTTAATATTCATACAAGTTCGAAAGTTACATTTGCAATATTTAAATTTCAATTTATTTTTTTTTTGGTGACTAAAATTTCAATTTATTTAATTTGATTTCTCAATTTAGCACTCATAATTCACATTGATATGACCAGTAAACATCGGTTACGAGTTATGAGCTCGGCAACGCATGATCCTCGGCAACCGACCCTTTTTCTGAAGGATAGCATTAATCATTGCTTGTAACGTCAGATACACAATCAATTCTCAGACGTTACAACCTCATCCGTTCGGATACACAATCAATTCTCAGACGTTACAACCTCGTCCACATGGATATAAAGGAATGAGGAAACAACCAAAGGTAAGATCATCTTTTGATGAAAGCATTCACATCACATATTACTCTACTAACTTAAACATCGGAGTGCCTTTGCAGGTACCCGACCCCCCGCTCCAACCGACCGACGTATATTATACTCACCAGGGAGGAATCGCCGACCTACGTCAAAGAACCGAGTTATACCTCCACCTCATTCAGGCAAGAACAGATTGGCGCTAGAAGGAGGGCCTTCGTGTGAAATTTCCTTCCACGAGCCCTTGAAACCCTGACATTTGACAATGGCCGATGTCCCTCCCCCCACCCCGTCCGAACTTCTCCGGATGGTAACCGAGCTCCAGCAGGCGAATCAACGCATGGCTGAAGCAAACCAGCGCATGACGGAAGAAAACCAAAGAATGCAACAACAGATTCAACAATTGGCTAACGCCAGACTGGAACATAACAATGATCGTCGCGAGCGCCAGGAAAATGATGACCGACGCTCCGAACCGACTCATGTCTCGGAAACACCCCAAGACAACGACGCTGACAATCGGGACGAGGAGGCGATACCCGAGGATGATGATGACCAGCCCGACAACTCGGCGGGGCCTTTTACGGCCAACATCATGAATTTCCAACTACCACGACAATTCACGTTACCGACAACACTAACCCCATACGATGGGCTAGGGGATCCTAAGCAGCACATTAAAAAATTTAGATCTATTATGATTGTCAATGGGGCATCCGACCCCATTTTATGTCGTTGTTTTCCTTCCTTTTTAGACGGACCCGCGCTTGACTGGTTTTGCTCTTTGCCTGCAGATTCCATTTCACGCTTTCAGGAGCTAGCAAAGCAATTCGAACAACATTTTGCAGCATCGGCAATTTACTTGCATGATTCTGACTATCTGACTACAATCAAACAGGGTCCACAGGAAAGTCTGAAGGATTATATTACCCGTTTCACGAAAGTGGCCATGCAAATTCCTGATCTACACCCAGAGGTCCACCTGCATGCAATTAAAAGCGGCCTCCGACCTGGAAAATTCCAAGAAACAATTGCAGTGGCCAAGCCAAAGACCTTGGCCGAGTTTAGGGAGAAAGCTAAGGGGCAAATAGATATCGAAGAGCTTCGACAGGCCCGACGAGCAGAAAAGTCTCCCTTCATGAAAGATGAGGATAAACCTCGGGAGAGCAAGAAAAACTTTAAGCCTGTGCCACGATACGAGTCCTACACTCAGTTCAACACCAAAAGGGACGACATTATCAAAGAAATTTTAAACTCCAAGCTCATCAAGCCACCCCGTAAAGCCGGCAACTACCCCGAGCCAAAGAACGTAGACAAATCGAAGTACTGCAGTTTTCACCAAAAGCATGGTCACACTACAGATGAATGTGTGATCGCCAAGGATCTATTAGAACGCTTGGCGCGGCAAGGACACCTTGATAAATTCATTGCAGGACATATGCAGAAACGTCCAAGCTCCGACCAACCCGCGACAATTTCATCATCCAAGGAAAAGGACAAAGCACCAGCTCAGCCCAGAGGAGTCATTAACTGCATTTCAGGAGGATATGCCGGTGGAGGAGAAACAAACTCGGCAAGAAAACGGACATACCGGGCCATGTTGGCGGTCGAACACTCTTCTGTCCAATATCAACCAACCCCAGACATCCCTGAGATGACTTTTGGTTGTTCTGATTTTAAGTCAAACCATATGAACTATGATGATCCTGTGGTGATCTCAATTCAGTTGGGAGACCTTATTGTCCGGAAAGTGCTGCTTGATCCTGGGAGCAGCGCCGATGTACTATTCTTCACTACATTCCAGAAAATGAAGCTCAGCACCCATATCATGCAAACTTACTCAGGAGATCTAGTTGGATTTTCAGGTGAACGAGTACCTGTACTCGGATCTGTGTGGTTACAGACCACACTCGGTGAGCAACCCCTAACTAAGACACAGGATATACAATATCTCGTGGTCGATTGCTTCAGTCCTTATAATCTCATACTAGGAAGACCCTTCTTAAATAGATTTGCTGCTATTGTTTCCACTTTTCATCTTTGTATCAAGTTTCCTGTGCAGGATAATATAATCGCCACCGTACATGGTGACCTTCACGAAGCACGGCAATGCTACAATTCCAGCCTAAAGCCAATCAAAAGAAGCACTCAGGCACGTGTTCACTCCATACAACCCGGGAGACCACTGCTAAACGAGCTCGACCCTAGGGCCGACTTCGAAGATCGCCCAACCCCAAACGAAGAGCTGGAAAAGGTTATCCTCAAAGAGGATCCTACCAAATTCACATTCATCGGAACATCTATCACCGGAGAGGAAAAGCAAAACCTGATAAATTGCTTACGCCAAAATGCCGACCTATTTGCTTGGACTTCAGGAGATATGCCGGGGATAGACCCAGCAGTAATCACACATAAACTACAAATCAATCCTACAGCTCGGCCGGTCTGCCAGAAGAAAAGAAACCTCGGAGCCGAGAAGCGATCAGCGTCCGTAGCAGAGGTCAAGAAACTTATTGATGCCGAGTTCATCACAGAACTCCGCTTCACGACATGGTTAGCCAACATCGTCATGGTAAAAAAGAAAAACGGTAAATGGCGCATGTGCGTCGACTTTACTGATTTAAATAAGGCTTGCCCTAAAGATGCTTATCCTCTGCCAAATATTGACACCCTGATTGACAATTCATGTGGTTATGGTACCTTGAGTTTCATGGATGCATACTCTGGTTATAACCAGATCCTTATGCACCCATCAGACCAGGAAAAAACAGCATTTATAACCGAATACGGCAACTATTGTTATAATGTTATGCCTTTTGGATTAAAGAATGCAGGTGCAACTTACCAGCGACTCATGAACAAAGTCTTCGAGGAACAAATCGGCCGAAACATCGAGGTATACGTAGATGACATGGTTGTCAAAACAAAGGACGGCTCCTCTCACATACAAGACCTCGAGGAGATATTTGCACAAGTCAGAAAATATAACATGAGGCTGAACCCCGAGAAGTGTGCTTTCGGCGTCCGAGGAGGCAGATTCCTCGGCTTTATCCTGACAAACCGAGGCATTGAGGCAAACCCTGAAAAGTGTCAAGCAATACTTAACATGCAAAGTCCCACGAGCATAAAAGAAGTGCAGCGTTTAACAGGCAGATTAGCAGCTCTATCGAGATTCCTTCCAGGCTTGGCATCTAAATCACACAGCTTTTTTCAATGTTTAAAAAAAGATAAAAAATTTTTTACTTGGACCGAAGACTGTGAAAAAGCATTTGCCGATTTAAAACAAATCCTTTCAAAACCACCAATTTTACAAAAACCCAAACTCGGCAAGCCACTATATTTGTATTTATCTATTACTGACGTGGCAATTAGTTCTGTTCTCATTACAGAGGAAGATAACCAACAGCGACCAGTCTACTTTGTTAGCAAGTCATTACAGGGTGCAGAACTTCGCTACCCGAGGCTCGAGAAACTCGCCCTAGCCCTGATCTTCTCCGCAAGGCGACTCCAACCTTATTTTCAAAGCCACACAATCATCATCAGAACAGACTACCCACTTCGCCAAATACTCAGCAAGCCCGAGTTAGCAGGCCGGTTAATCAAGTGGTCTATAGAACTTTCCGAGTTTGACATCTCATACCAACCACGCGGCACCATCAAACCACAATGGTTAGCCGACTTTGTCGCAGAATTAACAAACTCACACCCAGAACAGGTAAATCAGACATGGACCTTGTTTGTTGATGGTGCCTCAAACCCTCAGGGATCTGGAGCAGGCATACTACTGGAAAGTTCAGACGGCATAGTCCTAGAGCACTCCCTCCGCTTTTCCTTCAAAGCTAGCAACAACCAAGCGGAATACGAAGCTCTCATTGCAGGGATAAGGTTAGCAGCCGATTTAAATATTAAAAATTTAACAATACTCTGTGACTCTTTATTAGTTGTTCAACAAGTCAACCGAAGTTTCCAGGTAAAAGATCAGATTTTGCAAAGATATTTAGATGTTGTTCAACAACTCTTAACAAACTTTTTTAACGTTACAATACATCATATACCTAGAGAACAAAATCATAGAGCAGATGTTTTGTCAAAGTTAGCAACAACACAAGCACACACTGCCAAACTATTGCAATCAACTTTAGAAAAACCAAGCATTGATACAATGAGCATTTTAACTACTTTAAACAAAGATAGTTGGCAAAATTCTTATCTCCAGTACCTCAGACATGGATCTATTCCCGATGAAATCCAAGACAAGAAAAAGTTTAAGAGACAAGCATCTTTTTTCACATTATTAAATAACACTTTATATAGGCGGGGCTACTCCCGACCGCTCTTAAAATGTTTAGACAGGGATGAAGCCGACCTTATTTTATCTGAAGCCCACGAAGGTATATGCGGAATGCATACCGGAGCTCGCAGCTTAGCACAAAAAATTCTCCGAGCAGGATTTTATTGGCCCACACTATGGGAAGACAGCAGCAAGAAAGTCAAGACCTGTGAAAAATGCCAAAAGCATGCCCCGATCATTAACCTACCTGCCGAAGAACTTCATCATTCCGTGGTAAGTTGGCCCTTCAATAGATGGGGCATGGACATCCTCGGCCCTTTCCCCACAGCCTCGGGACAGGTAAAATATCTAGTAGTTGCCATCGATTACTTCTCTAAGTGGATCGAGGCACAACCTTTAGCAAAGATAACATCATCACAAATGGTAAACTTCGTTTGGAAGCATATTATCTGTAGATTCGGCATACCACAACACATTGTTACTGACAATGGTCGGCAATTTACCGACCACAATTTCAAAGAATTTTTGCAGAATCTGAAAATCAGGCAACATTTCTCATCTGTAGAGCACCCACAATCAAACGGGTTGGCAGAAGCAGCGAACAAGGTCCTCTTGCAAGCCCTAAGGAAAAAGCTCGACAACGCTAAAGGGATGTGGGCCGAGCTAATTCCAGAAGTGCTATGGGCATATAATACTACAACACACTCAACAACTAAAGAAACTCCATTCCGCCTAGTATATGGCTCGGAGGCGATGATACCGATCGAAGTTTCACAAAGCTCGCTAAGAACGCAAGCTACAAATCATGACCAAGCTCGGTTAGCCGAACTCGACCTTATCGAAGAAATCAGAGATATAGCAGCCATTCGACACCGTGCATTACAACAGCAACTTGCCCGACGATATTCAAAGAAGGTATTTCCCAGAGACTTCCAGACCGGCGACTTAATGCTAAGAAAAACAGAACAGGCTCGACGACCTTCCACACACGGAAAGCTCGCAGCAACATGGGACGGCCCATATCGAATTTGCGAAGTTCTAGGAAAAGGTGCCTACAAGTTAGAACATTTAGATGGAGACAAAATCTCCAGCACATGGAATGTACAATCCTTAAAGCAATACTACAGTTAAGGACAACAGCATGCTAGTACTCTTTTTCCTAACTTGAGATTTTTCCCAAAAGAGGTTTTGCTCAAGAAGGTTTTAACGAGGCTAGCTTACCCGACATATAACATGTCAAGGTACTGTTCATAATAAAAGTGATTATTTATTAGCATATCTTTTGCATTTTCTCAGTAACAGAATTCTTTTCAAACTATCAGATTCAAACGACCTTTCCGAAAAGGTTATCAAACAAAGTCGCATTATCAAATAACGGATGCGCAATATTTAAGCAACAAACAAACGCTTATAACAGTCAAAATATCCTCATAAGGATAAACCAGAATCTCAATATCCAGTCAGCAAACACAAACAGAAAATCCCAAATACATACAAAAATCACAGATACTATTCCAAAAAAGCAAGGAAATAAAGTTCTACAAAATGCAGACCAAAAAAAGCTAATAGAAACCCTAATCCGCTAAGTTATCATCGCCTTCCTCGGCACCTTCTTCATCATCAACAAGCTCACCATCACGCACAATTTTCCCAGGCTCCATGGCAGAGAAGTCTGCCTCAGGTACAAGAAACTTGGCTTGAGTAACAGCTCGCTCAAACCCCTCCGCAAATGCATCCAAGATATCCCCCTGCTTAGCACCTTCCATTTCCTTCATCTTAGAAGTCAGTTCAATAATTTGATTGCTTAGACTAATCAGATCCTCTTCCTTTTTCGCCAATAATTTTACTGTCTTCTCCCGACCTTCTTTCTCATTCTTCAATTCGCTTTCAATCTCAGCAAATTTTTCTTTCAGATCAGACAGGGACTTATCCTTCAACAGAAGCTCCTCCTTTAAGGCAACAGTTGCAGAAGCATCATTCGACAATTTCTTGTGCTTCTTCTCTTGACTCCGACCAATACTAGCAAGACGAAAACCTAAAACCTAACAGTCAAAAAGATCACAAGTCAGTATACTATTTTCTTTCCAATATATATATATATATATATACAAAAACAATAACCAGTGCAATTTCTCTTGCTTCAAGGTAAAATTCGACAAATCTTCCAGCGACAACATCTCTTGTTTACTTCCCGCACCATCCAACTCCACAGAATCTGTTTTTCTTTTCTTAAACACAATTGCCTTTTTCTTCGGTGGCTGGTTAACCTCGGCTCCACCATCACCCTTCTCCGGGTTTGACGAAGAACCTTCGAAATTTTTAGCCTTAAAACGAGATCTTAAGCTAGAAGCCGATACTCCAGGATATTTCCCGGCTACAAAAAAAAAAAAAAAACAACACAACACAAAATATTATCAACAATATCAAAAACAACTCACGTAACATAGGCCACAAAAACCCTCACCTAGATAATCCAAAACAGCCGATTTGTCATCCTCCCAAGGCAGCAACTCGGACACAGACACTAAACCTCCCTTATTCACCATTTCAACCAGAAAAGACAAAATGCATTCATTCCGACCACTAATAAGCTCGGGCCCTAGTATATGATTCGGTTGACAACACCAATACATCGGAAATTTCTCTCCTAAATGCTCGTCAAGATAAAATGGAAATTCCTCATCTACAGATTTTACCTTTAGAAACATTTCTTTAAAATCTTTAAAAGACGATTTGTAAAGCTTGAAAACAGCAAAGCCGGGAGTGCTATTCAGATTTATCCATAATCCTTTCCAAACACCCTTGGCTTGAAACAGTGAAAAGAACAACTCCAAATCGGTTTCAACTTCAAGAAATTCCATCAAAATTTCAAAACATTTAATAAACGCCCAGCCATTAGGATGGATTTGAGAAGGAGCACAATTCATCTGTGTCATAACATCACACTCAAAGCTGGAAAAAGGAAGCTTAACACGCAACTCCTCCAACACAGGACTATACATATAAAAACTCTCAAAATCTTTACTCCTATGGTAAACCCGATCAGAACGGTTGCATGGCAACAGTTCCAAACGAAACCCTGGTTTCACTATCCTAGACAAAGCGACTCTGCCCACACTGTCTACATCAGAGAAAAGCGAAGCCCGTATCTGAACATCACTATCTACCCAGTCATAAGCATCACCATCTCCAACCTTAGGCAACACCTTTTTCTTTCCCTCACCCATTTTCGAAAACAAAATGAAACTATAAGAAATGCAGAAAACGAAGCTCACTAACCTCTAGTACTCATTTTCCCAAAGAGCTTCTGAAGACTTCTTGTACTGCAACAGAAGAACCACCAAGTCCCTCAACTTGTCATTTAAGAAAACTTTTCAGATCCGTAGAAGGATCTCAACCGTTCAAACTTACCCACTTCGAACGGCAGATACCACGCTTTGGAAACAGCAAAACCATTATTAAAACAATAAATAAAGTGTGAGTTAAAAAGCATTAACCCCCACTACCCTTCCATTTCCCAAAAACCTCTCGAAAGAAAAACGGTTTCACTTAAATGAACCAAGTTAAGCTGGGGGCCCCACTCGCCGAACTATAACTCGCTAACGACAAAATTAAAAGCTTAACCTGTCTCTTTTAAGTCAGGACAAGCTTGGGGGCTGTGATATGACCAGTAAACATCGGTTACGAGTTATGAGCTCGGCAACGCATGATCCTCGGCAACCGACCCTTTTTCTGAAGGATAGCATTAATCATTGCTTGTAACGTCAGATACACAATCAATTCTCAGACGTTACAACCTCATCCGTTCGGATACACAATCAATTCTCAGACGTTACAACCTCATCCGTTCGGATACACAATCAATTCTCAGACGTTACAACCTCATCCGTTCGGATACACAATCAATTCTCAGACGTTACAACCTCGTCCACATGGATATAAAGGAACGAGGAAACAACCAAAGGTAAGATCATCTTTTGATGAAAGCATTCACATCACATATTACTCTACTAACTTAAGTATCGGAGTGCCTTTGCAGGTACCCGACCCCCCGCTCCAACCGACCGACGTATATTATACTCACCAGGGAGGAATCGCCGACCTACGTCAAAGAACCGAGTTATACCTCCACCTCATTCAGGCAAGAACACACATTATTAATTTTTTATTTTATTTTTATTAATTTGACGTGTTAAAATATACTAATAACTATTCTATTAGACTTCTTAACGATTATCTAAAGTAATAATTAACAATTTTTCAACTTCAATTTACTTCATACGATGTATATAAAATTCCATTTTTAATTTCACATAACGATTTAAAAGTTTCTTAAAGAATAAATTGAAATAAAAAAATTCAATTATCATGTTAAATTACCATTAGAGAGTCCAGAAGTGATAGCCATCAGTTTATTTTATTATGTCGTTAACTGTTTTGTGATGGAAACAAAATTAGAGACTAGACAAATAATCAAATACTAAGTTTTGAAATTAAATTGAGTAAATTAAAATTTTAAAAGTTAGATTCACATACGAATTTAATTTCAGATATCAACTTAAGTATTAACTCCATTAATAATGTTTTTGGAATTATTTATTAATGGAAGGTCTAATATAATATATGACTTTTATTCAAAGAATTTTAATTTGTTAAATTTATTCAAGATATAAATATTTGATTGTTCTTAAATAAAAAATGTTTTAAAATTGTTTAACTTTGATTTTAATATTAGATCTAGATAGGAGGTGTTTATTAAATTTGTATTAATATCTCGATTCGAATAGCATATAGCCATATACAACTCTTTTTAAAGTGTTTAACTTTAAGATTTATCGACTATAGATATCGAAATAACTACTTTGTAAAAAATAGAAAAAAATTGATAACTTTATTATTATTATTGATCACAATCTTACAAAGAAAAATTCCAAAAATATTTGCTTGAACAATGAATTAAACATACAATTCAAGAAATAATAGATGTTGAAAATAAGAATAAGATAAAACTGTAAAAACTGGAGAAGAGATAAACTAATTAAAGAAATTAAAAAACGAACTAAAAATAAAATGATTCTCAATTTTCACATGGACTTGTACTCCATTGCTTCATTGTGTCAGTCCGGCTAGAAACTTTCTTCAATGTGATTTTGTAATAAATGGTGGAATGGAAACCCCTCTTTCAGTATATGACTTCTCTTATTTATAGGTAAAATTTCTAGTTCATTTTTCATTGCTTGTAGACTACACATGGATTACCCCAGTAAATTACCCCAGTTCTGCTTCAGCTTAATCTTCAATATATTGTTTCACGTTCTATTTATCTTGGAGATTAAGAAATTTGACCACATTCATAGAAGCGGTCATTTTTTTAGGAGTTAATTTTCTTTAACCTACTTCCATAGCAATTATTTATTAGAATCAGATTAACCCTTTAAGCATGTTTTAAATGTGATCATTTGCCTTTATTTTTATGACCGTCTTTATCTTATTTACCTTTATAAGATTTTCTTAAGTGTGTCATTCACTTTGACCACATGCTACATTTTTTATTATCCCTCTTCTTGAAGCACATTTTATATGCACTATCTTAATTAATCAAACAACTTATGTTAAGCCTCAATTTATATTTTATGGGTTTATTTGGGAGGTCTCAACATTTTATTTCGACTCCTGTCGATATCCTAGGTCGAAATATAAATTTTCTGGTCATCGATCATATGGACCAAAGTCCCTTTTATTTTGACTTTCTCTCCTTGATTTACCCATTGTTCAAAAAATTTATTTCAAGTCGAATATCATGTTTTGATCGAAGTTCAATTGAACCAACAGAAATATAATTTCTTTAATTGTTTAAATAAGAACACTTGTTCATAACGAATGTATTATACAAGAAGATGGGAGGTTTGGAGTTAGTGATGCAGTTATGCAAAATACAGCTCTTCTGTTTAAATTATGGTGAAGATTTTTTAAAAAATATCTAAAAAAGAGTTGTGTGCTTATGTAATAATCTGGATTCAAGTCGAATGCTATCTGTACAAAAACTTCTTATTAGAGACCAAAAGGGATTCACCATAAAGGAATGTTGATTTTGAGATGAGTTAAAATGTTTATGAAATTTCTAATGGAAGAGAGATCTGTTCCAATGAAAATTGGAATTATTTGGTCAATTTCACGATACTTCACTAGCTGCCAAGTTAACAAGAGAAAAAGAAGATGTAGTCGTGTGGAAGTTTGATAAAACAGAACTGTTTTTTACAAACCCTTTTGTGCAGGTTTTGCAGGAAAAAAGAGCACCAGCAAAAATATCAAGTTATAGCACCACAAAATTTATTTGGAGGGAATTGGTTTCACCTCAAGTTAAAATTGATACTAAAGATAGATTATGTAGATTTTGTGTAATTAACTTCAGTGAGAATATGTGTGTGTTGTGTAGTAAGGATTTTGAGAGTGTACGTATTTCATTTATTTGTTGCTTGTGAGTTTTTGTATCAGGTGTGATATTCTTAGACTTTTGATGAGAAGCATTCTTGAACTATCTCATATACTATTAAAGAATACTTTAAAAGTTAGACATGTGTGATTATGAAAAAAGAACTCCATAGGAAGTGATTAATAGAATTCATTATTATTTGAAATATTTGGTTAAAAAAGAATCATAGAATTTTTTAAAATAAGACACTAGAAATTACGGATGTTGTTGTATTTTTGTGTAAAAGCTATAAAAAAATGGTATTGTGAGCTTATTGTATTGAGCTTTGTGTTAAAAAAAAAAACCGAATGCATTATACAAATACTATGAACATTCATTTCAGTAAATAAACTTTCTTATAGTGACTTTTCCTAATTTTGCAAATCATTTAAATTTGTTAAGTGCGTTGTAGATCACGTAAATTTTGTTTAAAAAGATAATGTGTAACATCCTACCATACAGAATCTTATGCTTAAGTCATAAAATAGAAGTGGTCAGATATTATGATCTCTAAAATAAAATATATATACATAATATAGTTGAAAAGGATGTATATTTAAGAGCCTTAAAGAAAAGTTAAACAAAAGCGTTAAACAGAAAAGTGCATATCTCTCGATGTCGATAAAAGTAAACTGTATAAGATAAGAATAAAGTAGTATAGATACCTAAGAGAAGAATTCTAAAGATACAGATAACAAAGTTTCTGATTCTGCTCGTGAAGTCAAGACCGGTCAGAGCATGTGTATATATATAAAAAGTCCCAAGGTACCCAAAATACTGTTTATAAAACCTGTTTCTCCAAGTCAACCTCTAAGAGGAATAAACATAAAATATATATACAATGGAGATACAAATATATACAACTCTACCAAATTAAAACTCCCAAAAGAATAGTTCTTCACTTCAGAAAGCTCCGAGTATGCCTCAATGAGGTGCCTCATGTCCTGCATCTAAAAACCATAATATTTGTATAGAATGAGAATCAGAGGTTCTCAACATGGTAACGGTTCCGACATAATTAACATATAAGGTCTCGAGAAAGTCAAAGGCGATCCTAGAACTTCCGAAAATAGATTCAAACTTAAAACTAAAACTAAAAACCATAAATAGGGTGAGGTATCTAAGGATTCTTGATTCTATCTCAATTTTTAACGTAACCCCTAAGTTCATCGCCTTTCTTCCAATCCTCCGAAACACCGGTGCATACACAAACAATGCATATAAAGAAAACACAAGTAGTTTACAATTACAACAAACAAAATATATAGCAGTTAAGCATAGATATCCAAATAAGCAAACCCAAGTAGTGCAAAACCAAACAAGACACATAAATGCATATGATGCATGCCTTTCTTACTGGCCGTGAGCTCACGTGTCGGTTACTTTGTTAGAATCCAACACATCCGGCAACTAACCTGGATATCGTCCTCTTGAAAACCAGTGGGTTATACACCACCACGAACCTCACCTGGCGGTTGGTACACTACCACAAACCCCACCATTGCAAGTGGTACACCACCACGAATCTCGCAAGATCTTCAATTCGAAAAAACAACACACACGTGGACAGTAAACAACCACGATCCCCGCCTTCTGTGAGTGATAAACCACCACGATTCTCACAGACATTTCGGCAATGGACAAACAGTAAACCACCATGATTCTTTTCAAGTCAAAGCTCAAAGATCAATTTCATTTTAAATCATTATAAATCATTCATTCATTGATTCATTAACTCGTATATGCATTTCCAACATATTCGCAACTTTTCCACACTTCCTCAATTACTCCCAATCATTTAATCATCAATCATATATTCATCTTCAATAATCTCGATCAATCATCGTCATTACAGCTTTCTTCATATTATATTCAGCACTTTCTCAAATCATTCACATTAACTCAATCATTCATTACATAACCTACAAGTTTTCAAGTTTCAATTCAACCAACCATACCCAAAACATGCCTAAACACTTTGCATTTATTCCACATCATGAACAACATTCAAAATTCACTTTTTCTCTCAATAATCCAACATCAAACAACTTCATTCAACAATACACACGCACGCACGCACATATATATACCAAACCAACAACAATTTCATTCAATTGCACTAGTCTCATACCACAACTTGCCAATATATATTCTTCATATTACACATCAACCACATATTTATTCACTAACCAATTCAATAACCAAAATTCATTCAAACTTATCCTATGATCAACTAACCTAAGTTTTCACGTTACATTATATTTTAATTATGAGAAATCGAAATCATACCTTGACCAATTTCTTTCTAAGTCACAAGGCATCGCAGGCCCTCGATACACAAGCTCCAAACCTTCATCAAGTGGATTTCCAACTCTGAATACCTGAGCTCAAGCCTCCAACATAATCAACATCATTATTGTTCCAATTCACATTTACACAACCCTACCCTGAGCAATTGGGCAAAACCCAATAATTTTCTATTGCCAAAATTCACCTAAATCATCAAAATTATTCAATTATTCAATACCCAAAATCGCAAATTTTCAAAACTGAAATGAGAAGATCTGGGTGAGAAAACTCAATTTTCTTACCAAATTGTTTAGTGGATCTTGTAGGGGATTCTGAGACAAATGTGTGACCGCTGACAACTCGTCAATTAGAGCTCTGAATCGAAAGTTATGACGAATTGAAATTGGAACAAGGGTTTTGATTCCCCGTTTGCTCCCTTCTTCAATTTTCCAGCATGTTTCATTATAAAGCAAGGGAAGAAGAGCTAAGGCTCTTATTAACAATGGGCTTAGGTTGGGCCTTGGACCCATTTTGGGCCCAGTTCAATTGGTTTGGCTCGTTTGACTCAATTTTAGGCTAAATTCGTTAAAATTAGTGTCAAAATTCATGTTTTATTAATTCTATCTCACTAAACTATAAAAATAAATTTTCTAATTTTTTATTAATAATTAATTTATTGACTAATTATTTATTAATTACTCGAGATTTACGTAATGTCCTCTTGAGTCTAAAGTGAACATAAAGATCATGTGTCTGCTTTGTATTGACTCACTTGTAAATTATGATCCTCCATTTGGTGGTCATTGAATTTAACAGTTTGCAGGTTTATAATTTTATCCTACACCTTGGTTGGTATTAAGAATGAATAGATTGTTTTTATTTGCCATGTTCCTACATAGTAAGTTTGGAGAGAGATATAGTTCGTCTTGTTCAGAGGTTGAGCTCTCCTTTGTCTAAAGTGGAAGAGATATATATTGGTCTTAAGAGGAACGGTGGCGGTGGATACCTGTAAAGGCACTCCAATGCTTAAGTTAGTAAGAGTAGAAGATGAGTATAAAGTTATTTAGAGTGAATAACGTACCTTTTACGTGTTCAGAGTTTTGTATTTATAGAATTATTATGCTATAGATGGTTATTGCGTGATCCTAGTATTTTGGTAACCATTTCTACACGTATTCAGATGGTTCCGTTATAGCCGAGATTCTCTCTAACTGAAATAGGCCTTATGTTATTTATTTTATTCGAATTCTAATTTATAAGTATAATTGGGTAAGATTATAACTAATGGATCACAATTTTTAAATTGACTTGTAATATTTTTCGATAAAATAGATTAAACTTTTGACTTATAAATTAAAATTGTGATAATAATAATAGTCTCTAAATTCAACTTGTTGCATTTGAAAAATAACATTCATGTTAGAGAGAAGAGTTTGAAACTTTGAGTTAAATAATAATAAAATAAAAAAAATTGATAATTATCGTAAAGAATTGTAGTACAATAACATGAGAATTAGCCATCAATATCAATTTATATATATATATATATATAAGAGGAAAAATAAAATAAAAATTTAAAAGACTAAAGATGGAGAGGAAAATATTAATAAAAATAATAAATAAAAGTGAAAAAGATTACAACATAGTAACGTTGAGGTGACATATGAAAGAATGTCTATGAAAATTTGTGGCAGTTACTTTCACAAATCCCTATGCCATTATAATTGATGGTAAGACCATCTCCAGTAGGAAACTCTTTCCAGTTTCTGTTTATGGCCCACCTGTCATAAAAAGTTACTTCACATCAGCTTTTGCGTCATAAACAGTAAATAGAAACTCAAAGCATTTCTCTCTTCTCCATTAGGAGGAACTAACTTTAGTCTCTATTGTGGTCTCACTTAATTAATTAATTAAAATACTTATAATTAATATAATAATTTTTTAAATAATGTAATTTAAATATTTAAATTTAAAAATAATTCACTATTAAAAGATATTAATATTAAATAAATTCATATATAACAACAATACACAATATAAAATTTGGGATAGAAGTAAACTTGAAAGAAGATGAAGAAAAGTAGAGGAAAGTGTGAGAATAGAAGTGTATGTAAGTAATATATATAAAGTATTAA
>NC_029779.3:30821918-30822651 GCF_000817695.3 Arachis duranensis
AAATTAATTATTTAATCTAATTAATTATTAAAATTATTAATAAATTAATTATAATTTAATTATTTAATATAATTATTTATTATAATTATTAATAATTTAATTATTATTTAATTATTTAATATAATTATTTAATTATTTTAAATTTTATATAATTATTTATTTTTATAATAACTTGCCAAGTGGCAAGTTATTATTGGTTTAGTTGAGTCCCTGTTCAGAGGGACCCTTCACATTGAATCCCGTGAAGGAACTCAGTTTTTCTCTCCCTCCAACGGTTTCTACTTGCTTTTGTCAGTAACAGGGCCTCAAAACTATGCCCATTGGAGTTGCTCTAAAAGGAGAGTGAATTTTGTAGGTATAATGGACAGCGGAGCTGCAATTTATGATTTGAAAGGTTTTTATTCATGGGTCTTCTATTTGATAATTTGTAGTAGGTATTGTCTACCATGCCTAATTTTTACACTACATGATACAAATATAAAAGGTAGGACCTATACTCTCTTCTCTCACCTTTTAGGCAAATTAGGCACCAATTTTATAGGCACCATAGAACTCCCCTTTATAATATTTGTGAATTCGAAAGGAGTTTGCTTAGAGTTCTCTCTGTTGTTCTTACTTCTAGTTCTCTTGATGTAACAAGTTACCAGAGAAAGGTTTTTGAAGTATGAGCAACATAGGTTGTAACACCCATAATTTTTAAAAAATATTGTTATAAATTAATTTTAATTTATTT
>NC_029779.3:30822830-30833359 GCF_000817695.3 Arachis duranensis
TTCCCCGACCCCGCCCCGCTCAACAAAAACCCGCATCGAACCCGCCCCGCTTCTACCCGCGGGTAGTAAAATGTTAAACCCTAACCCGTCCCCGCAGGTACCCACCCCGCCCCTACCCGCCCCGTTGCCACCCCTACCGTCTTACCCTTTCCTCAAAACCCTAACCTTTACCAGCTTCAGAGAAAAAGAAGGAAACAAAGAAAAAAGAAAAGAAGAAAGGGAGATTTGAGAAAGAAAAGAAAAGGGGGGGAGGGGAAACGGAAAGGGGGAAAGAGAGGGAAGAGACAGCTGCGAATGGAGGAATAAGAAAAGAGAGAGGGAGGAGTCGTGCCCTGTTGTTGCCGCCGCAAAGTCACTGCGCCGTCGCCACCGTTCCATGGAGCCGAGCCCGCGTCGCCGTCGCAAATGAAGAGGATGCTGCCAGCTCTGTCGCGCCTGGTTGCTGCCGAGTTCACCGTCGGAGATCGCCATTCCCTCACCGCTGCTGCATCGCCGTTGATGAAGCTTCTGCCGCCACCGTGAACCGCGAACAGAGGAGAGGGTAAGAGATGAGTTCGCGAGCGAGAAGAGGAAGCGGCGCTACTTTTCCATCGCCGCTGCTGCCAAGGTCTGTAGAGGAGAGTGTTGCTGTGGGTGGCGTCCACTGTCCGACCTACCACCAGAAGGATCCACCGCCGCCGAACCCTAGCTATCACTGCCGTTGGAGTCACCGTGGTTGCCGCTGGAGAAGTGTTCTGAACGCCGTTGCTACTGAACCACCTTAGTCACTACTTCGGTCCCATTCAACCACTACAGCCTCCTCTGTTCTTGTCTTCGAATAAGCACTGCCCTTTTCCAGTTTCAATCCCAATTCTGCTATTTCTGAATATGTAACTCCTTTATCCTTGCTCTGCTGCCATTTTAATTTCCTGATATAATCTTCTTTTAATTATGACAACGTATGTCTCTGTTTTAGTTCTGCCATGGTATGTTTGATTGAGATTATTACTTTGATTGATAGATTGATCGATTGAGAAAGTTGGATATTCTGATTAGTTGATTGATGTTGTTAAAGTGGTTTTCCTTGAATTATTGGAAGAGATTTATTATTGGTATTTTGTTTAATTTTGAAAATAGTTTGATTTTAGAAAAGATTTAATATTGAAATTTGATTTGATATTGAACCCAATTTGATATCGGAATCTGATTTTAAAACAAATTTGGAAAGGACTTGATATTTGAAAACGATTTGTTTATTGAGAATGATTTGCTATTATAGAAATGATTTGAAAAGGATTTGAGGAATGGTTTGGTTTGAAACTGTTTGAGAAGACCACGAATTCTTAATTATTGATTGATGCTGTTGACTGAAGTTAGTTTAAATTGCGATTTATAGGATTGATTGATTGAATTCTGGATTTTGTAATTTCATTGGGTTGAGTGTTGTTGTTGTGATAATGGTTGTTGGAAGTGATTTGAATGATTAACATGCATTTGGTTTGGTTTGGTTAGGACCCAAAAGGGTGGCAGAATCCGAGTTTTAGAGGAGATGCTGCCGAAATTTTATAAAATTGGAAGTTTCATTTGAAGTAATTATTTAAAAAGATTTGGATTCAAAGGTTATATGGTTTGATTTTGAGTTATTAAGAAAATGAGTATGTTTTAAGTTTGATTCATTTAGAAAAGAATGAATTATGTTTTGAATTGGAACTATTGATGAACGGAATGGGAGGCGTGATAATGAAGGATAATGATTGAGTATGATTTATGTATGATGATGAATAAAATGCGATTGAGAATGATGTGGATATTGATGAATTATAACTAAATTATTTATATGGCTTATGAATTTGAATTATCTGAGATACGAATTTCTCTGGGTAAAGTACCGTGGCTTGCCACCACGTGTTACAGGTTGAGACTCGATACTCTGTTGACCCTATGACGTAAGGGTGACCGAACACTTATAAATTCCCGGAAATGGTATCCCCATTGAGTGATTTGATATATATATATATATATATGTATATATATATACTCATAGAGAAAAATCTATGCATAGACTCATAGAGATGCGCATCGGGAGACAGTCCAATGATTTAGAAAACTGGACTTGTCGGATTGGCTGTATAACCGACAGATGAGCTCATTAGCCATAGGACAGGCATGCATCATATGCATTTGTATGCTTTTCTTGGGTTTGAATTTGTTTTGGTTTGCCTAATTGTTAAACTGTTCTTAACTGCTACTTGAACTATTTGCTGTAACTGCTATCTAAACATGTACTTTCCTTGTCTATTTTGCCTGTGTTTGTCCTGGTATGCTACTTTTGAGAATGAACTTTGGTGCTGAATTGATGATTGTGTTGATTGATTGTGTGGTTGATTTCTGATTAAGATTTTCTTATAAGAAAAGAAAGATTTTGGATTTCTAAAATATTAAACAATGTTTCTTTGAAAAGGTTTTGAATGATTAGCTATTGGGTTTTAAAAGATTCATAAGGCTATGATAATCACAAAGTTTGAAAACAGTTTTCTTATTAAATATCTTCTTATTACAATTCTTAAATTCCATGGTGAGACCGTGTGGTTAGGTTCTCACCCCCTACAGCTTTACCTTTTCAGGAATCGGGTGAAAAAGCATTATGTAGAGTCATACTGCGTTTTGGTTTATATGATACTGTATTAATTAGATAAATTTTTCTTCCAACGTCTTTGTTATTACAATTTTACAAGAGGGATAGGATTTGTATGTTTTATATGTATATTACATTATAAGCTATTATGTAAGAAGTCTTGTATATGAATTTATGCCTGTTTGGTTTTTTAAGGTAAAGTATTTATTTTCGGTTTTCAAAAAAATCAGCGATGCGGTGCGGAGTCATAAGCTCCTATTTTAATATTAAGTATATAAAGTAGTCGTAATACTTTTTACTATTGGAGTGTCGCAGTCAGAAGCGTGACATTCTGGTAGTGAGAGTGTTACAGAGGTTAGTGTTTTCTGTTATTTATGTATGAGAAAGTGTTGGCTTTGTTCTTGTTTGCTACTTGTTGGAGTGTTTCAGAATGGGAAAAAAGAAGAATAAGGGAAAGGAGGAGGTTTTGGAAGAGGAAATGGAGGTGGCGATATATGAGACGGACCCTGTGTCTTGGGTTGGTGAAAGTGTTAAATCGTGGGTGTCGTTATTTGATGATGATTAAAGTATAGATTAGTTGAGGTCGGCGAGTTCGGTTAGGGCAGGGAAGAAACTGAAAGTCGAGGTTTTACCTTGTAATGTGTCAAATAGAGTATGTCATAAAGGAGAGTGGTTTGAGTATTTTTATATGTACACATATGTTAGTTTATTATAGCTATTGTGAAATATGAATAATATAAGTATAATTTGGCTTTTGTTTAATGTGTAGGTTTGGGAGCTCAGTTTATGTGTATTGGTCGTACCTCGGTACTAAAGCATACCAAAAAGGCTACTGAAAAGGGAAAATATGGAGCGACTGAAGCTAGAGAATACATAAAAAGAAAATAAGTTAAATAAAGCCGTAGAAGAAATTACTATGAAGAATGAAAAGATAAAGGATTTGAAGGGGAAGGTTGCTGGATTAGAGGAAAAAGAGAAAAAAAATTGAGAAAGATAGAACTAGTTTAGATAATTAGGTGACTGAGCTGAAGTTGATTTTGCTGCTTTGGATCTCTGTAAGATAGTGATGAATGGTGAGCTGGTCGATGATGACTTAGCGCAAGAAGGTGTTGATGAAAAGATAGATGTACCGTGATGGTGATTTGTTTAAGAAATTGGTACAAGTTTTGTTTGTGGTGTTTAAAAATAATGGTTTGTATTTTCTATGATACTTACGTTAATTGTTTTGGATATGACGGTATGTAGTCTAGTGAAATTAGGTAAGGTATTGATCTTTTGTTAAGCAAACCTGAGAAGCCTTAGATGTGAAGTTGTGTGGATAAATTGTAGGTACTCGTTGTATTTGGATCAAGTAATTAATAAGGGTTATACCAGAAATCACAGGGTGTAACATAATATGTGAGAGTCTGAAAATAAAATTGAATTTAAAATAAAATACAAAAAGTTGTTGGGAAGCTTCCAGTCTTGTACAGCTAATGAGTTTGTTACAATTTGTTAGAGAATTAGCTGAGAATTAGTGATTTATCTCCTTCCTTTGTACAGATATATAAAGTGTATATCTACGGTGTAAATTATGATGCTTCATTCATTCAATATACAGAGAATGTTCATCATCCAAATTTCTCTCTGACTTCTTCAAATCTTTTTCACTATCCTATTCAATTTCAATCTGCTGAAGCTTTATCATCAACTTTAGCTTTCACTTCTCTTCTCTTATTTTGATAGCTTGCTGCATAGCACTGCTTATCGCATCACACTGGTACCATTTTACATGGTATCAGAGCCTACGATCTTTCAATGGCGACCGATGATACGAATACCAGTACCAACTCTGCTCATTCTACTGCGGATTTCGAACGATTCACTGCCTTCATGGCCCAATTCTCCCAATTCCAAGCTCAATTTCCCAGATCTGGTTCCTCCCCAGTTTCAGACCCAATTAGCCCCTATTTTCTTCATCCTGCATAAAGTCCTGGTACTTCATTGATACCTTTTCAACTTACACCTCAAAATTATTATTAGTGGTCACATGATATGTGGCGTGCTCTCAAATGTAAGAATAAGGTAAAATTCTTAGATGGATCAATTGTGAAACTTGCTGAGCATGAAGCTACCTTCGAAGCTTGGGATCGGTGCAATAGCTTTCTTCTTTCTTGGATTAATCTCTCTCTCTCTCTCAGTCCAGAAATTGCTAAGAGCGTGATGTGGATCACTTTTGCTTCAGATTTGTGGAACAATCTGAAAATTTGCTACTCGCATGGAGATGTGTTCAGAGTTGGTGAGTTGAAAGAGGAGTTCTATGCTATTCGCCAAGGTGATTCCACTATCACTACTTATTTCACTAAATTGAAATCTATTTGGGAGGAATTAGAGAATCTTCGTGCAATTCCTAGTTGTTTGGCTTGTGTTAATAGTTGCAATTGTGGATTGAAAACTATTAGAGATTATGCGTCTGAGGAGTATGTTGTTAAATTCTTGAGAGGCTTAAACGAGCAATATTCCACTGTCAAGTCTCAGATCATGCTTTTAAAGCCTTTTCCTGATGTCAATACTGTCCTGGCCATGCTAACACAGCAAGAACGCCAGTTCCATTCGGATTTCATGGATACTAAAATAGTTTCAAACTCCATGGAAGTGCAGCACTCTTCGGGCAACAACCCTGCCTCAAGAGGCAGAGGACGAGGCAGAAATTCAGGACAAGGTACACAAGCTTCTAAAAGCTATGGTAGAGGGTATACTTCTAAGTTGTGCACTTATTGCAACCGAATTGGTCATTTGGTTGATAATTGTTACAAGAAGAATGATTTTCCTACACACTTGAAGCAGAAATCTACAAATCATATCAGCACTGAAGGGGCAATTGAGGATTCTAGTTTTGAGCTAATTGATTCTGTTCAAGATAATAAGAGTAATGAGACAGTGCTTGTCTTGACTCCTGATCAGAAGGAAATGTTAATAGCTCTGCTCCAGTAACCACTCATGATAGCTCCAACTAGTGTGAACCACGTTACTTCTTCAGCCACCCTCACTCAACCAAAAGGTAGACATATTTTGAGTGCATGTTTTCATAAAACCTCTTGGATAATTGACAGTGGTGCCACTGATCATGCTTGCTATATCCAAGAATTTTTCAAAATCTTCTTTCATATAAAACCAGTTTTAATTAATCTACCTGATGGTTCCAAAACTACAGCAAATATTGTGGTACAGTACAATTATCAGACACTTTGATCCTCACCAATCTTTTGTTCATCCCTCACTTTAAATATAATTTAATTTCTGTTTCAAAGCTCACTAAAACATTGCATTGTGAAGTCAGATTCACTGATTATTCTTCTGAGATACAGGAACTTCCCTCCTTGAAGATGATTGGGCAAGCTCAAGTGGTTGGAGATCTCTATGTGATGAATGCAGATCCATTAAAATTACCTTCACTCGCTACAAAACCTGTGACATTTACTATACAGCAAGATATAGGAGCTCTTTGGCATGCTAGATTAGGCCATTTACCATATAGCAGAATGATAACCATGAAAAATAATTTTCCTTTCATTAAATGCATTTCTCAATTACATGTTTGTGACTCATGTCATTATGCCAAACAAAAAAGATTGCCCTTCCCTATAAGCAATACACTTACATATTGATATTTGGGGGCCAATTTCTGTTCCATCCATTTCAGATCATAAGTATTTTTTAACTATTGTTGAAGACAAAACCAGATTCACATGGCTTTATTGCATAAAGTTAAAATCAGAAGCGAGAAAATTAGTTCAGGATTTTGTTCAACTTGTACAAACACAATTTAACAAAATTGTCAAGCAAATTAGAATTGATAATGGTTTGGAATTCAAAATGGAATCATTTTACAGTTCAAAAGGCATTGAGCATCAAACCTCTTGTGTTGAAACTCCACAACAAAATGGTGTTGTGGAGTGCAAACATCAACACATCCTCGCTGTTGCTAGAGCGCTTTTGTTTCATTCATTTGTCCCAAAATGTTTTTGGCACTATGCTGTACAACATTCAATTCATTTGATAAATCGATTGCCTAATGCCTTCTTGAAAAATATGACTCTTTATGAAGCTCTATTTCATTCTAAACCAGATTTAAGTAAACTTAAGGTGTTTGGTTGCCTTGTATTTGCTTCCACTCTCACTGTTGGAAGACAAAAGTTAGATCCAAGGTCCAGAAAATGCATTTTTTTAGGCTATAAAACTGGCACTAGAGGTTCAATTTTGCTCGACATAGAAACTAAAGAAATCTTTATGTCTCAAAACACTGAATTTTTTGAACATTTTCCTTTCAAAACTGTTACAAGTAATTCAAACTCCACTGCACAACAATCATTCACACCTGCAAATTTGGATCCCTTCTGGGATTTGTATCCTATTTCTGCATTTCATCCTAACATTCATGACACTCCATCTCTAGCAACTAATCACGCAGCCCCTGACATTATTCCTCATACTGCATCATCTACTGCATCTTTGCATGACACTTATACCTCCGCTACAACTCCTAATCAAGTTACTCAATCTGCCACCGTTAATTCACCATCTTCTATTCCTATTTTAAGACGGTCTGAAAGGGAACGCAGGCAACCATCTTATCTTCAGGACTATCACTGCTTCAACCTTCGTTCACATAGAGATCCCATCCAAACTGTCCAATTATCCTCAAATTGTAAGTATCCCTTGTCTCACCATTTGTCATATGCATCTTTCTCTCCAAAGCCCCTGGCCTTCACTCTTGCTATCATTAACAACCTTGACCCTAAACACTACTCTGAGGCTGTCATGCATGATTGTTGGAGAAAGGCTATTGATGCAGAACTTGCTGCTCTTGAGTAAAACAAAACCCGGACCATTACCTCCTTACCACCTGGCAAGAATGCAGTTGGTTGTAAGTGGATCTTTTGCACTAAGTTCAACCCGTATGGAATTGTTGAACGGCACAAGGCTCGGCTAGTTGCTCAAGGTTTTACCCAAATTACAGGAGTTGATTATATTGACACTTCAGCCCAGTGGTCAAAATGAGCACTGTTCGAGTCCTTCTGGCCATTGCTGCAGCAAAGGACTGGCATATTCATCAACTTGATGTTAACACCGCCTTTCTTCATGGTGACCTTCATGAAGGTGTATACATGAAGCTTCCGAAAGGGTTGAAATGTTCTGATCCCAAGCTGGTTTGCAAGCTAGACAGGTCTCTTTACGGCTTGAAGCAAGCGAGTCGTCAATGGAATCTCAAGCTCTCTGCTACGTTAACTGAATTGGGGTTCAATCAGTCTGAAAGTGATCACTCTTTGTTCACTAAATCTACTACACATGGATTCATAGCAATTTTGGTGTATGTAGATAATCTTGTTCTAACTGGTGATAATTTGAATGAAATTCAACATGTCAAACACTTTCTGGATAACAAGTTCCAAATTAAATATCTTAGCATTCTTAAGTTTTTTATTGGAATAGAGGTAGCTCGGAGAAAAGCTGAAATTTCTCTTTACCAAAGAAAATATGCTTTGGATTTGATCAATGACTGTGGCTTGCTTGGAGCCAAGCCAGCGACAACACCTATGAAGTATTCGACCTCTTTGTCTAGAGAATCAGGAATTGTGCTTCCTGATACTTCACTATATCGAAGATTGATTGGAAGGCTTCTTTATCTTACCAATACCAGGCCAGATTTGAGCTACTCTGTGGGTTGCCTCTCTCAATTCATGGACTCACCCGCTGATGTTCATTTGCAAGCTGCTTACAGGGTTCTTCGATACTTGAAACAATCTCCAGCTTCTGGTCTCTTCTTCTCTGCCACAAACTCTTTTAAGCTCTCTGGTTATACTGATTCAAATTGGGGTGCTTGCAAGGACACTAGGAAGTCCATCACTGGTCATTGCTTCTTTCTTGATCACACACTCATCTCTTGGAAGAGTAAGAAATAAACAACTGTGTCCAAATCTTCCTCTGAAGCAGAGTATCGAGCGCTGGCTAATGGGACGTGTGAACTCATTTGGTTGCTGAAATTATTAAAGGAGTTTGACATCCATCCTCCTCTCCCGGTTGATATTTTTTGTGATAACAAATCTGCTATCTACATTGCTTCTAATCCAGTCTTTCATGAGCAAACCAAGCATGTGGAGATTGATTGTCATATTGCTTGAAACAAGTACAAGGAAGGTATTTCAAATTTGAGACATATTGCCTCTATTGACCAACCTGCTGATATCTTTACAAAGTCCCTTGCTCCAGGGCCCTTCTCCTCTCTATTGTCCAAGCTGGGATTACTTGATTTGGACAAACCAAGCAATAACAGCTTGCGGGGGGATGTAACATAATATGTGAGAGTCTGAAAATAAAATTGAATTTAAAATAAAATACAAAAAATTGTTAGGAAGCTTCCAGTCTTGTACAGCTAATGAGTTTGTTACAATTTGTTAGAGAATTAGCTGACAATTTGTTAGAGAATTAGCTGAGAATTAGTGATTTATCTCCTTCCTTTGTACAGATATATAAAGTGTATATCTACGTTGTAAATTATGATGCTTCATTCATTCAATATACAGAAAATGTTCATCATCCAAATTTCTCTTTGACTTCTTCAAATCTTTTTCACTATCCTCTTCAATTTCAATCTGCTGAAGTTTTATCATCAGCTTTAGCTTTCACTTCTTTTTTTTTATTTTGACAGCGTGCTGCATAGCACTGTTTATTACATCATACTAGTACTATTTTACACAGGGTTAAATGTGTTTTGGTATATTGATATGATGAGTTTTTTGTGATTTCATATGTTAGTAGGCTGAGTATAATTCGGTAAACTGTAGAATAGTTGTTGTTTTTGGAAAATTATTTTGAATTTTTGAAGTATATAAATCATGTGTTGACTATATGATTATTGTTGTGTGAGTTTTATTGTATATATATATATATTGCAGAAAAGAGTATTGCTGCTTTGACCTATTGACAATTGGATTTTTGACGGTTTAGAATTTTACAAATGAAATCTCGTCGAAGTATAGTCTCTAAACCAACAATAATCCTCTCATACAAAAATTTGTTTGTCACAAGTACAAACCCCTAAAATCTATAAACCGAAGTATTTAAACCTCGGGTCGTTCTCCCTAGGATTTACAATAAAGTGTTTTGTTATTGGTTGTGAGTTATATTTGGGGTTTTAGAGGAGAAACATGAATAGTAAATGGTAAAACAAAATGGTCTTGGCAAGATTTGGTTGTCAAGGGTCTTCATCATTATCACTAGCCACAAGTATGGTAGTTGCAAGGATTAATCCCACTTAGTCATCCTTAAATCAATTAACAAAGGAAAGTCAAGTGAGTTATATCAATCTTAGTCCATAAGTCCTAGCTTTCCACTAATTGGATTAATGAAGGCTAGAGTTAATGGCTATCAACTAGCAATCAATTGGACACTAGTGACTCAAGAAATCCTAAGTTACCTTCTCAAGCCAAGAACATAAAATCCTACTCTAACATCCTCTCAAGCATTTCATCAAACACTTGGAGGGTAATGAAAGAAAGCATTTTTATTTGTAAGAATAAAAGGAATCAACAACCAACAATTACAAAGAATTAACAAAACAACAATCAACAACATCACAATCACATGAATTATCTCAAATTGCATTATTAAAAGAAAACAAAAGAACAAGAATATCTCAATTACAAAACCTAGAAACAAAATAAGAGAAATTACAACAAGAGGATAGGGATAGAAAGAAGAACCAAAGTGTAGCAATCACCACTTGAAAGTAGAAGTAGAAGGAGACTTGAATTAAACCGAGAACTATGAGATCCTAATCTAACCCTAATTCCTAATCCTAAAGAGAAGTGAGAGCTTCTCTCTCTAAAACTAACTCTAACTCCTAAAACTAAGCTAATGATCAAAAGTACCTAAA
>NC_029779.3:30839513-30840195 GCF_000817695.3 Arachis duranensis
GGGTTTATAGTAGGAAGGTGGTTCTTCTTGGTAAGGGTATGGAGATGGTGTGCATTGAGGTGGTTCTTGGTAGTAATCTTGATAGGGTTGTGGTGGTTCTAAGGGTTCTCGCTCATAATGGTCATAAGAATATGGCGTGAATGATTGGTCATATGGTGGATATGGATCATAGGAAGGTGCTTGATGTGGAAAGGCTTGTGAGTATGGTTGAGGTTCATGTTGAGGATGAGATTCATAGGCATATGATGGTGGTTGTTGAGTGTCACAAGAAGAGTCATCATAGCCGTTAAATTGACATGCATTAGGATAGAAATTATACCTATACGTGTCCGGAGATTGATGCCAATGGGAGTGATCAATTCCTTGAGGCTCCTCCCATCTTGGAGTGTTCCATCCTTGGTACATGTTAGCATTGAAGTTCACATTCCCTACAACACAATTAGAGCCAAACTCATAGCCATAGTGAGAATTCATTATGAAAAGAGAAAAGAAAAATAACAAAATCTAGTAAACTAGCAAAAGACAAGCTATTTACAATATTCACATATGTACAATAACCAATAACATAACACCATTGCAAATCCCCGGCAACGGCGCCATTTTGACAATTGGATTTTTGACGGTTTAGAATTTTACAAATGAAATCTCGTCGAAGTATAGTCTCTAAACCAACAATAATCCT
>NC_029779.3:30840958-30853825 GCF_000817695.3 Arachis duranensis
GCAACTATGACAAATCTTATATCGTTTCGAAGCCCCGGATGTTAGCTTTCCAACCCAACTGGAACCGCATCATTTGGACCTCTGTAGCTCAAGTTATGGTCAATTAAGTGCGAAGAGGTCGGCTTGACAGCTTTCCGGTTCTTTCGTTTCTTCATGAGTTCTCCAACTTTACATGCTTTTTCTTCATTCCCTTGATCCAATCTTTGCCTCCTAATTCTGAAATCACTTAACAAATATATCAAGGCATCTAATGGAATCAAGGTAAATTATATTTATCTATTTTAAGACCTAAAAAGCATGTTTTCACTCTTAAGCACAATTAAAGGAGAATATACAAAACCATGCTATTTCATTGAATAAATGTGGGTGAAAGGTGATAAAATCCCCTAAAATCAATACAAGATAAACCCTACAAATGGGGTTTGTCACCTATAGGTCGGTAGGGGTTCTACGCTATAATGAATAGAAATATTGATAAGGAGAATATAAGTGATTGATGATTAGCTTGCGCAAATATCTGTGGATATAGTTATAGATATTATAAGAGAAAGGCTAATTGATATGTGTTGTTTTAGAAATAGTTGCTACTGTTTGAAGTATTTGAATAGATTTGATTTCCCGATTTTTGGTAGGAATTGATATTTTGGTAAGTGCATTTAGATTGTTATTTGAAAGATTTAGAATAGTTTTTGTTGATGGGATCCTAGGTTTGGACTTTTGATATTGTCAATAGTCATTAGTGGTAGTAGCTAATTCAATTTGAATTATTTGCGGTTAGCGTGGTAACTGATCTATATGTCAGTCTGGATTTGAATAATTGACTAAGGTATGACTGTTGTGAGTTTTATTTGGGTTTGATTATTCGACCTTTAAACTCGATTAAAGGGGGAATAGATTGTGGCGAATAGTTTACTGTCTGCTACCTTTGAAAGATGAAGTATAGTTCGGATTGACATTTAATAAACTAAATCATATGAGTGGTTTGAATAATTGTTTCAGAATGACTAATTCATCGTGAACTGGGTGACTTAGAAATCGAGTTGAGATATTAACAAATAAAATAATTATAATCACAATTTAAAATAAAGATTTAAAATATGTCATTAATGAAAAATCTTTATGTTAGAGAAAGAGTTCATCATCGAGTCCTGGCTTATAATTTAGACACAGTGTAGTTTCAGAGATATTTCATTCCAAGTATCGGATAGTTCTTTACTGATTACCATGCTTCTGAGTTGACTTTAAATTCTTTTTATGTTGACCTCAGCATTTTATGATATAGTGATAAAGCAATTTCAATTTGAAAAAGAAGTTGAATTTATATTTTAAGTTCATTGGTTAAAGCTGAAACTAAACTTTGTCACTTCGAGAAACAAATAATTGGAGTGAATGAAGGAAAAACACAAATAGAAAAGTATGAACATTGAGCAATTGAAATGCAATTGAAAAACAAAATAGTACTTATTAGCAATAACAACATAAAAATAGCTAGACAAAATTTGTAATACATAAAAACAATTGAGAAAAATAAGAAGAAATATATTTTTTAATGTCAATAAGAATAAATAATTTTCCCTTTATGTAGGAGATTTAAAATGATTTGTAGTGAGTTGTATGGTTTTATTCGTTATGATGCCGACTTAAATCAAGTTTGAATCCTCAATTTATAATGCAACATTTATGGTTATACCTCGGCCTAAATTGATGGGAGAGGAGGCAAAGTTTACTCCTTAGCCATGACCGAGATCCTAAAAAAAAAAAGAGGAATAACTAGTGAAAAAAATGTGGGATTAAATAAATTTGGTCCTATGGTGGACCCCAAATATTCCTGCATAATAAGTCTGGGGAAAGGTATAGCTCATCCTATTCAACCCCTGAAGTGGAAGAGATATATATCGGCCTTAAGAGGAACGCCAATGGGCACCTAGTTCAAGTTAATAAGAGTAGAAGATGAGTCTAAAATAATTTAGAATGAACAACGTACCTTTTACGTGCTTAGAATTTTGTATTCATAGAGTTGTTATGTTATAGATGGTTATGCAATAATCCTAGTATTTTGGTAATTAGTTATGCATGTGTTCAAATAGTTCTATTATAATCAAGATTCTCTCTAACTAAAATAGATCTTATATTATTTATTTTATTCGAATTTTCGATTTATAGGTATTTGGATAGCTGACTTCAAGGTATAGCTCGTTTTCCTGATGCTCGGACTCGCTTTTCCTTGGACAAGAAGGATGATACATTGGTTTCCTCCAAGAACGGTGGCGGTGGGCACATGCAAAGGCACTCCAACGCTCAAGTTAGTAAAAATAGAAGATAAATATGAGTTATTTAGAATGAATAACGTACCTCTTTCATGTCAGGAGTGGATGTATTTATAGAATTGTTGTGCTACAGGCAGTTACTTAGTGGGTCTAATATTGTGGAGCTGTTATTTAGTGATGTTTGACTTTTTAAGATAAGCAAGTTTTCAATTAAACAGGTTGAGCTTCTGACCTATAAATTGGAATTGTGATTATAGCAGCCCTCAAGCTCAACTTGTTAGATTGAAAAGAGAGAAAAATAAAAAAATTTGGTAGTGAAAAGTTATATTGAAAGATTGTGAACCATCGAACAGATGAAATAGATAAACAAATAAATAAAGATGAATAAAAAATATTAGAAAGTGAGATAGTTATGGTTATTCAAAGAGTAGTAGCCCCCAAACTTAATCAGTTAGTCGATATTTTATTCAAAAACAATTGAATGGTAAGAGTTGTTCGATCAATATAATTGTGTGGGAATACTTTTCTGCTTGAGAACAATTTTTCATGGATGGCATATAGTATTTGATTGACGTGAACTGAAAAGTTCAAAAATATGTATTCCTTGACCGAATCGATTGTATGATCCGAGGATGTAATGATCAATTGTCATGAGAATTTTTTCAACCCACAGCAACTTATTGATGAGTTTCTTGCCTAAAGCAATTAATTATTGAATATTCAGTGAATAATAAAGATTTGTAACATAAATAAAATAGATTGAACGTAAACATGCATAAATTATTGTAAAATAAAAAAATAAAAGGGATGAGCCAATCACCCATGTATCAAGTAACGATCATTGCTAATTGAGTTTGTTTTTTTATTGGTAAAAAGTTATTTTTTTAGGATTACACCAAAGATCATTCTTAAGTCCATACCTTTTCACATTAGTCTTGGAAGTACTGACAGAGCACATCCAAGAGCCTGTGCTATGGTGCATGCTTTTTGCCGATGATATCGTTCTTATGGGAGAGTCAAGGGAAGACCTAAATAAGAAGTTGGACTTATGGAGAGAAGCTCTAGAAGTGTATGGTCTGCGCAAAGCCGTAGCAAGACAGAATATATGGAATGTGAGTTCAGTCTGAAAAGGAAAAACCCTAATATAGAGGTGAAGATTGGAGAAAACATCCTATGAAAAGTTAAAAGTTTTAAGTATCTGGGTGCATCATATAGGATAATAGAGAGATTGAATAGGATGTAAATCATAGGATCCAAGCAGGTCGGTCAAAATGGTGGAGTGCATCTGGTTTTATATGCGACAAAAAAGTGCCTTTAAAACTTAAAGGTAAATTCTATTGCACCGCTATAAGACCGGCTATGCTTTATGGTACGGAGTGTTGGGCGGCCAAAGGGGAGCACGAACATAAGCTGAGTGTGGTAGATATGAAGATGTTGAGATGGATGAGTGGTCATACGCGATTGGATAAACTAAGGAACGAAGATATAAGGGAGAGAGTTGGAGTAGCACCCATTGTGAAAAAGATGGATGAATCGCGTCTCAAGTGGTTTGGACATATGAGAAGAAGACCGATAGAACACCCAGTCAGGAGGGTGGATGAGATGAAAGATGGACAAGGGACGAAAGGCAGAGGAAGACCTAAGAAGACCATCCATGAGGTAGTCAAATGAGATCTACATGTAAACGATCTCTCCGAAGACATGATACATGACAGAGCACAATAGCATCGTTTGATTCATGTAGTCGACCCCACCTAGTGGGACAAAACTTTGTTGTTGTTGTTGTTGTTGTTGTTGATGGATTGATTGATTGATTTTGATACATGAAATGATAAAATACATACATAATGCGAAGAATTCGAATATATAAAGTAGTAGAGTAAATTAGATCATACATATACATGATTTTACCGAAATAGAATTGTCAATCTTGATTTATAGGTTTATAAGTTATAACTCTCTTAGTTGCTGGAGGAGGAGATGAAATTTGCTCATGAGCTATGATCGAGGTCTACAAAAAAAAGAAATAACAAATGACAAAAAAAAATGTGGGACAACATTACAGTCAATCCTTTATTTTTGTAGATTTGAATTAGATAAGTCCCAATTCCTGACACTATGAATGATAATGACAATTTTATCTACTAAAAATGTGGTTAAATTTAATGACAAAGTAATATAACAGTAGTAGTAAAGTTTTGTTGAATTAATTGTTTGGTTATATTATAAAGCAATAGGAAAGAATTTCGTGTATAAAATGGAGCAATAATTTCTAAAAACATATAATAAATAGTTTGATATCATCTAATTGGATGAGATCTTGTTAAAATTCTATAAACTTTTAATAGATAACAAAATACATAAAAAATAGTAAATAAATAAGGGTGCAATAGTATATAGCAACCAAAATTTTTAATTTTAGGCATTTGAATTATAAGATCAAGTGATTAATCGTTGAAGACATATCAAATATGTCCTGTTCCAATCATCAATATATTAAAGAGATATTTTGTTAAATAGTTCAAAGAAATAAATTAAAAAATTTATAGAAAGATGAAAGAGTAACTCCTTTCGCATATAATATTTTTTTTTTGTATAATTCATCAATAGGAATAAAAAATAGTTATGTATTATGCTACTTTGCAAAAAATCAATGAGAAATAGTCATTATCATTGTAAGTTGCTGAAATTTTTTATTGTCGACAACATAAAAAAAAAGAAATTCAGCATAATAATAAATATTATGATTAGAGCAAAGCAATGTAAAATAAGGAATAAAGTGAATACTCATTCGGAAGTGAATCCTCTCCAGTGAGAAAAAAATTAGATGGTGTCTAGTGTTCAATCTTATCATTCATTGTTTTCTCTCTTATTTAATTTTGGTCTCACTTATAAAATTAAAGGTGAGAGATCACACTTTATTCTTTAAAGTGTTCAAAAAAATAAAAAAGATCCATTTTCCACAAGTAATACGTGAATTTAAAATGAATATAAAAAAGATTCACTATCACTAAAAGGATAGAATAAATGATAATTTCGTAAAAATTTATTTAAAAATATTGTTAAATTTAGTTAAAAAACTCGAATATAATTCTAATTTTATGAACTTCGGTGGAGCAGAAATTAGTTTATTCATCCCCTTTTTTGTTTCTCTCATTTTTGCTCATGTTGGTTCTATCAGTCAGAAGATCGGCCATTTTCTTTGCCTCCACTTAAAGAGTGATGTTCATTACCAATTTATTATGAGTTGGTGGGGGAACAACATCATCATCCATGGACCTGCAAAAATAATAAAAAAGGTTGTTGTGGGGTTATTTAATTTATACCCTACGGTGGGCGCCAAATGTTCTTGGTGGATAGCGACTCTACGATATAGTTCGGATTCGCTTTTCCTTGAATAAGAAGGATGATACATCAACGGTGGACACCTACAAAGACACTATTGTAGAATTATTACTTAGTGAATTTAATATTGTGGAGCTGTTATTTAATAATGTTTAACTTTTTAAGATAAGTCTGTTAGGAAAATAAGATACATACTCCACATACTCTTAAGGTAGCACATATTTATTTAGTTTTAACTAGATTTCAATTTATAATTTTATTTGAGTTAAATTATAGTCAACGAACGAATCAATAGATATAATTGAGTCGGATTATAATTAATGAATCATGTCCTAAATAAACTTTTTGTTCTTTTCTTCTCTTATATAATTCTCGTAACTATCGTATTTTTATTCTTACGAATGAATTGGTTATTTCTGTATTCACCATAATTAATCGTATGAGAATATATGTATGTTGATTTCGTGCTTTCACTTTTCACCAAAATGTGAACAAAAAGTCTCTAATGGATGTGCTGTCATCATCCATCTACAAGATCAAGTCACATGGCATTTATTATTCTAAAGTAATATCTTATATCATCCATTACATATTCTGGGGATAATTTTAACAATTTGCATACATACAACCCTAACAAACCTTTTGTTTTGTTAGGGGTTAGGAGTTAGGACCCCAAAATAGTGTGAAACCAAAATCAGGTCAAAGAATGGATTCTCCAATTTGTGGCTGTTTTAGCACTCCTGATGATTAACTCCTTGTGGTTTTCTTGTTTATGCATTATTGAAGTAAAACGATATAAATTAAAGGAAATAATATTTGCATTAGTTTTTTATATTATTAAATATATATTTTATTTTTTATATAAACAATAAATATTTTATTTTTCCTTTAATTTCTAGACAGAGATTTTTTTGTGCTTATAGAAGTTTTGTCTAATTTATCTAAAAATAAAAATAAAATAAGATGAAATTTACTCTTTTTTTTTAATTTCAGGAATAAAATTTAGGCATCGTAAAAAAGACTTTCTAAAAATTAACAAACTTATGTTTGATTTAGAAGGGTTGCTCCAATTTAGGTCATCCTCCAAAAGAATTGAATGCAATATTTTTTTTCTATTTTCACTTATACTTCTATCAAATGTTAAGCTATTAACCTTTTTAGTGTAAAAAGGAAAAAAATTGACTAGTATTAATTTAAATATAAGACAAAAATAAGAAAAAAAATGTTATGTTTATGATAAAGCCAAGGAATAACGCAAGATAGTTATATCAAAAGCATGAAATAAGATGGCATTGGATATAAGTGAATTGAAAAAGTTTTAGGGTAAACATTTTTATTAAAATTTAGCTAACATTTAATTATTAAAAAAAAGAGTGTATAATTTTATACTATTAAATGTAGAAGTTATTTAAATAAAGATACCTAAAATGTCTTATTTTAAAGATGTTTTTTAATAATTAAAATTTAATATATATAATCAATTAAATTGTATCATTTCTGTTATAATTAGATCAGATAAATTAATTTGGCCAATAAAATTAATGAACTAGATCTTAAACTAGTCTAAATTAATATTTTTTTTATAAAAAATAACTATAATATTCTTATTATAAAAAATGACTAAAATATTATTATTATTATTATTATTATTATTATTATTATTATTATTATTATTATTATTATTATATATTAATTTTGATTAAATATAATTTTAAATCATTAAAAAATAATGATAACTAATTAGTAATTACAAATTACAAAATATAGTATCCTACCACTACTGAGACAAGAGTTAGAGAGTATATTCTCTAGATATATAACGTGAAGAGGTTGGGTTTGAAGAACATTGAAGATGGTAGAAGATGTCACATGAAGCGGAACCCACCAGGGTCAAACCTAAGATTTTCATTGTCCAGTGAAAACTATATGTACGTAGGCCGTTTTAGATCACCCTACCCTACGCATTAATACCACTTTGTCTTTTCCCAACTAACCTCTCAACACCTCAACCTGATCATCGCCAATGTCTTCATCAACATTAAAGGATATCATATCCAATTATATGTTTTATGGACGCTAGCACTCCTGATGAGAGAATGAAACTTTTTTCCAAATTGAAAGTAGTGGAGTTTCCATTCCATTCCATGAACGAATTAAAGAAGAGGTAATATTTTATAGTAATAACATTTGGTTTACAGATTGTATGTGAAAGAGTGCTTAAAGCTTAGTGACATGAGACTTTTTGGTGGTTGTTTATTATAAGTGAAAAACGGGTATTGGGGTAATCTATCGTTTGACTTTTTGGCAGACCACAAATCTCAGCAAACTTTTGTGGGAACAACTGTGAGTAGGCAGTGCCAACTTGTCGTTTTTTTTACTTTGATGGAACACCAGAGCACTCACTGATCACTGTTGTTCCATTTTATTACTACTACTTGCTGCGTGCTCCGTTGTTTCTTCTCTTCTCTTCTCCACTTTCTACTTTCCACTTCCTTCCCACCCAAAATATCTTCTTCTTTCTCCCTGGAGATACCACCATCATGATGAACCCATGCTTCTGCTCCTTCTTCTTCTCCTACTACTACTTCTTCTCATTGACTCCTTCCCTTGCCCTTGCACCACTCACCGCCATCTCCGCAACTCAATCTCTCTCCGGTGACCAGACCCTTCTCTCCAAAGGTGGAATCTTCGAACTAGGTTTCTTCAAGCCAGGTAACTCCTCTAACTACTACATAGGCATGTGGTACAAGAAGCTCTCTCTACAAACAATTGTTTGGGTTGCCAATAGAGACCACCCTGTATCTGATAAGAGCACTGCCAACTTCACTATTTCAAAGGGTAACTTAGTACTCTTTGATGAGTCTCAAACTCAAGTTTGGTCAACCAACATAACTACCTCTCCTGCTTCACCTTCTGCACTAGTAGTATCTATTCTTCTCGATAATGGGAACCTCATACTTAGTAATAAGCCTAATGCATCATCATCAGAAGAAGCCATTTGGCAGAGTTTTGATCACCCAACAGATACATGGCTTCCCGGAGGGAAAATCAAACTTGATAACAAAACAAAGAAGCCTCAGTATCTAACTTCATGGAAGAACAATGAAGATCCTGCAACTGGTCTCTTCTCTTTGGAATTGGACCCTAAAGGGAGCACTTCATACCTTATTCTTTGGAACAAGACTGAACAGTATTGGACGAGTGGCCCTTGGAATGGTCATATCTTCAGCTTGGTCCCTGAGATGAGGTTGAATTACATCTACAATTTCAGCTTCATTTCGAACGAAAACGAGAGCTATTTCACCTATACAGTCTATAATTCTTCCATTATATCGCGCTTCGTGATGGATGTTTCGGGCCAGATCAAGCAACTGTCATGGCTGGATAGCATTCAGCAATGGAATTTGTTTTGGTCTCAGCCGAGAACGCAGTGTCAAGTTTATGCTTTCTGTGGTGCCTTCGGGAGCTGCACCGAGAACTCAATGCCATACTGCAATTGCTTGCAAGGTTTTGAGCCAAAATCAAAGTCTGATTGGGATCTTCAGGATCAATCAGGAGGGTGTGTCAGGAAAACAAATTTGCAATGTGAGAGTTCAAAATCATCTAATGGTGAAAAGGACAGGTTTCTACCAATCCTAAACATGGCATCACCGAAACATTCAGAAGAAGTAGGGGCAGGAACTAAAGAGGAATGTGAATCAACATGCTTGAACAATTGTTCCTGCACTGCTTATGCATATGGAAGTAGCCAATGTTCAATTTGGAATGGAGATCTCTTGAATCTGCAGCAGCTATCTTCAGATGATAGCAGTGGACAAATCTTGTACCTCAAGCTTGCAGCTTCTGAGTTTCATGATGCTAAGAGCAACAAGGTGCCACTTATTGGTGGCATTGTGGGAGGTGTTGTTGCCATAGGGATTCTCCTCGGCCTTGTTCTGTTCTTGGTGATTCGGCGAAGGAAGAGAATGGTTGGGAAGGGAAAGCTAGTGGAGGGTTCACTGGTGGCATTTGGGTACAGAGACCTACAAAACGCAACCAAGAATTTCTCAGAGAAATTGGGAGGAGGGGGTTTCGGTTCTGTGTTCAAAGGCTATTTGGGTGATTCAAGTGTTGTGGCAGTGAAGAAGCTTGAGAGCATTAGCCAAGGAGAGAAGCAGTTTAGAACAGAAGTTAGTACTATTGGGACAGTTCAACATGTTAATCTTGTTCGGTTAAGAGGTTTCTGCTCCGAAGGCTCCAAAAAGTTATTGGTTTATGATTACATGCCAAATGGCTCCTTAGAATTCCATCTCTTTCAGAACAAGAACTCCAAGATCATGGACTGGAAAATGAGGTACCAAATCGCGCTTGGCACCGCCAGGGGATTGACTTATCTTCATGATAGTTGTAGAGACTGCATCATACACTGTGACGTCAAGCCTGAGAACATCCTTCTAGATGCTCAATTTTGTCCCAAAGTCGCAGATTTCGGCCTTGCAAAGCTTGTTGGAAGAGAATTCAGCAGGGTCCTTACAACAATGAGAGGAACAAGAGGCTACCTTGCCCCTGAATGGATCTCTGGGGTGGCTATAACCCCCAAAGCAGATGTCTACAGCTACGGAATGATGCTTTTCGAGTTTGTATCCGGCAAGAGGAACTCTGAGCCTTGTGATGATGGCAAAGTGAAGTTCTTCCCTACATGGGCTGCTACTCTTGTAACTGAAGGCAGCAATGTCCTTAGCCTCTTGGACCCTAGGTTGGAGGCGAATGCGGATGTTGAAGAGGTCACTAGAATAATCAAAGTAGCTTCTTGGTGTGTCCAAGATGATGAATCTCATAGGCCAACCATGGCTCAGGTTGTTCAGATACTTGAAGGGATCTTGGATGTCGCTTCGCCTCCCATTCCAAGAACCCTTCAAGTGTTTCTGGACAACCAGGAGGACATAGTTTTCTTCACCGATTCCAACTCTTCCAACCAGAGCTCACAGGTGAAGAGCACCACCACTGTCTCAACAACATCATCTCAACCCAAAAGTAACATCTCTTCAGCAAGCTCCAAGTCCTTAGGAGGAAATTAATTAGTGGAAAATTAATTGTAATAATGTAATGTTTGTGTCTTAGTAATATAATGTTCTCTATCCATGATTAATAGCAGCTTGTATATTTCATTCAATAGACATAGCCCTTTACATTACAAGTTGCATTAGCTGATACTACTTGAAAATATGTTTCAGTTCAACAATAATTGAAGATGACTTTGTAGAAGTTCATGCATATACTCTTACATGGAATCCATCGAAGAAAATGGACGATGTTTGGGCATGGTTCCCTGAAGAACACGCATGCATTCGAAAGAGAAGTATATTGGATAAGGTCAATTTAACGTGTTGAGTTGTCACAAGTCACAATATACACCATCTTCTTTAATTAATAAGCCTACAACAAAAGATGACGCCAAACTGCAAAAGGAAAAATCTGATATTTCATTTGGTAATCACCAAAAAAATGTATGCATCACTTTTGATGTCACTGATGCCTGCACTATATATGGATAGACAATTTCAGTTTTGTTTTTCTTTTGTTATTACCAAAAGCAACATAGTACAACAGGGTAAGAACTTTTTCTTTTCTTTTCAAAAAAGAAAAATTAGAAGCACTATTTCTTTGGAAGTTTCTTTTCGCCCACAAACCTTCTATTTCAGATCTTTGGCGTGTTGCTGCAATGCATTGCGTCACAGTATGGATTATATATGCTGGTAAATAAATATCAAACAAGCAGCAACTTTCAATATGAATGTAAAATTCAAAATAATACGGCATATAGTTGATTCTTTCTCTAACGAGGATACGTTAGGCCTAGCCCAATTTAGTAAAATAGAGTTGGTAATTAGTTGAGCATATTATTCGACTAAAAAGACTAGACACATGACCTAAAAATTTAGAATGTATTTTACAAAGATACAAGTCATAAGTATTTTTGTAAGTGTTTATTAAGTTTAGAGACACGCCCTGATTTTAGTGAGTTGATCTTAGTAAATTCATTTTTTTATATAAACAAAAAGTGAAATGATGAAACTGGTATTATTATTTTTTTTTTATGAGTAATGCCAGAGAATCAACATTATAATAACTAATTTTAGCTAGTATTATACCATATTATCAAATAAACCTAATATAAATTTTACTAAAAATGAGTTTTTGTTAAATTTGGATTTTAGATAATTTTTAAAAGAATTTTAAATTTTTTTTCGTATTTTAAATTTTGACTTTAATATTGGGTGTATATATTGGTTCTTAAAACTTTCTTTCTTTTTTTATTTGATTAATGATTAATTATAGCATTAATATATGATTTGGATGAGTTTGTATTACCTTAGTTTTATCATATTTTCTCCTCTCCTTTTGATTTGAACATAGTATGTATCAAAGCCAACTTTAGGGACGGGACCAACATTTTTATGAAAACTTGTTATGTATTATATATATATATATATATATAGAGTTTACGTTCAAGAGAGGGAAGAGACAGTGTCCAAAAAAAAACAGAAGGGGAAAAATGTTCAATCATGTATAACATCAAATACATCAAGATCAACATCAACAGTATCACAGATTTCAGGTCCTAGAATGGCAAAGTTCCTTCTTTGCAATACACTTACCCACACGTAAGGAAAACCAACATCTTCATGTGCAAGGAACTATGCAAGAGTACGAATTCAACCATGCATAAAGGACAAAGAAAATGCTCTATTATTAGGCATGAAAAAATAGAAACATTATTAATGTATTCATATTACTTCATTCTATCATCTTCAACGTTTGAAAGAAGTGGATGGTTTCATGATATGATATTAATTAGAACTTTATGTTTGAGAAGACCTATATAAAAATCAAACAAACTCAAAAGATACTCTTATTTGAGAAAGTATATTGAGATATAACTATTTATTTATGTTACTTTTTTACACAACTTAAATTTTTAGGAGAAGTAACATTATGACAAATAATTTTTTAAAATATTAATACGATACAACATAAATAAGAATTACAGTTCCAATAATCTTCTCATTAGTTGTTATTTGTTATTTATTTTTATATCTGTTATGTCAAAACTAGAGATTGAATCTTCTTATTATGCACTACCCGTGAATATTGCGTTGAACTTGTGAGAAAAAGGGATGTATTAGTGTTAAATTTTGTGACTGTTTATATATCTCCCGTGATCGTATAGTTTGCCGTGCTGCATTGAAAGGGAATTGACTCAAACCGTTTTAAC
>NC_029779.3:30853867-30854240 GCF_000817695.3 Arachis duranensis
AATTTAATGCTTGCTGATTACCTTTTTGCAGTCTATATTCATGTATTTTAATTTCTTTATTTTTTTTTCTTCGTTTGTTTTTATGAAAATCTTCGGTAATCCACGCTCTTATGGCATAGCCATCAAGTTACTAGGATCAGGAAAATAAAATTCAATCACACAAAAATTCAAATACAGATATTAGAGTTCTAATATCACTATATATCATCATTTTTATTCCATTTTCCTACACTATCATATGATATCTAATAGTCCTAGCTATGGCATGAGCCATTATTCCATTGCAATGTCTAGGAATGACAAGTGAGTAGTGACTAGTGAGGTTACACTTTTTGTTTATTATCCATTGTTATCACTTTTTAAGGCCTTTTTT
>NC_029779.3:30854642-30872662 GCF_000817695.3 Arachis duranensis
CAAGGACTATGCTAGGAGTACACAAAAATTAATCACCAAATTAGTGACTGATTTTAATAGCTAATTTTAGTGTACGTATTTTTGTTAATTCAATAATGTATATATACAAAAACTAATTCTAAAAACTAAACAGATATGGTAATAAATAAAAATAAAAGCTAAAACTAACAAGTACATTTTATAACTTGCATTAATTAGATATGTATATATGGGGGCAAAGAGAAAGGTAGAAGAAGGATCGGAGCAGGGGAAATAAATATGAACAGGAGTGTGAGCTACTTCCGAAAAGTGAAAAGAGACATATTAAGGCAAGAAACTTGTGTTTCTTTGTATTGTGCCCCCTTGTGCCTAAAGTAACCTTTATTATTTTATAGGAAGCACGGTGAAGAAATCTCAACAAGCACGAAAAAGAGAACCCTAAGGCCTAAACCATAATTTTAGTGGTCCTTCTTCTAAAGCATGTTATCAAAAGAGAGATAAAGTATAGCCATATTGATGTCAAAACTATGCCTTTGAACTTGCCCCATATGATCGTAATTGATAAGCTTATGAGAAACAACAACACCCCAATAATGCACCGGAACGTTTTGTAACTCTCCAATAATTGATGATCTCTGTTGTTGGGATTAACGTGCTTGGATGTGTCCTTTGATTTTGATACAGGGGAGTACAATTCAAGAGCCTTCTTCGTTTTGGTGTCCATAGAGCTACTTGGTGATGAACTTGATGATGAGTAAACCGGAAAGCATCCCTTTGATGATCCAAAATGATTTTTGTGTTGAGCCCTTTTGTTCTGCTAGGATATATAACAATTATTCAAGATAAACTGCATTTTTTTTTTTTATTGTTAAGAATAGTAGGAATGAAAATTATCTAAGGAGCTTAGACTAACCAATAGTGTTTCAAAGAGCAGCACAGCTTTAATCACCTTAGCAAGCTTTCGTTTTGGAGGGTTTGACTGAGTAACATTAATCCAATCCTCTTCATGCTTCTCTGAAACGGCGGGGATACACGAAAAACGACGACTAGAGGAGCGATCGACGATGGTGGTTTTAGGCTCTAGCATGGAATCAATGTCAACAACGGGGCGGATACAGGTAAAGAACTTGTTCTTTGAGCCTTTCTTCTTCATGTTTATTTATTGTTGTGCAAGACAAGCTTAGAAGGTAAGAGAGTATAATGGAGATGACAAGGGTTACATACAAGAGTTAGAAATGGAGTTATATATAATTAAAAGGGGGAGGAATTGAAGGACGAAAAGAAAGAGGAAGAGGTACGGTTTTGTATTTAATGTGAGGCATTTTGTGGAGATGAAAACTGTGAGAAGGCCTGCAAATTATGTCTCATTTGGTGAAGTGAACAAAGTACAAACACTTGAGACTAAAAACGTAACTCTTATAAGGTTGGCAATTGGCATGCATGTGTGACTTTAATGAAATATATAAATATAGAAATATGCAGACATATTTAATTTGATAGTACTGAGATAAAGATAAAAAAAAATAAGAAGAAGAGGATGATGATATTATATGTCTATTTATCTTATGATATCTGTGTATCAAAGTCTACTAATTAGTTTCAAACTTTGTGAGTGTGGGTTAAAACTTAAAAGTGTAGTGGGGGCAAAGGGAATAAGAGAAAAAAAAGGCAAATGCAACTTTGGGGCCACCCGTGATGGATAAATACACCATTTTAAAAGATTAAGTGCAAAGTCTACTACCCAAAATAAAAAGTTGTGTAAATAATAAAAGATGAACCTATCTAACTCTGAGAGGGGAGGTACCTACTGAAGTTAATGCAAGGTGTGCATAAAGGTATATATGGATAAGAGATTTATTTTCCGTAATACTAGAAAAACAAAAAAAACTAGTTTAAATCGATTTATGGTAAGATACATTAAAAAAATAAAAAAAATAATTTTTAGTAGTTTTTTGGTTAATAATTTGTTGTTACTAAATATTTTTATTTTTAAATAATTTTATTAACAAAATATATCCCTCTAAATAGAAATTGACAAATTGAAATAACGGCTTTTTTATTGAAATAAATAAAGAAAATTCATTATTTCCTTAAATATGCACCCATGAAAATTATTATCTAAATGCATAGTATCATTTTTCGGCCACCACCCACGAAATGAGTTTAGCCTCCAACTTAAACAAGGCGCCCACGAATTGGACCAGGGTGCCGTTATGCGACAAGCGCCCAAGAAATTGGCATTTAAGGTAGGACACCCACGAATTGGGCCATTTCCTAGGAGGTACAAACGAAATGGCACTTGAGACATATAACTGGGATGCCAGACGCGAGTTGGCCCAAATTCAGTTGCACCCCACACGAATTGGTGCAACTCAGGTGCACTTCCTATGAAATAGAGCATGAATTTCGCTATATAAAGGGCTGTGGCAGCTAGTTTAAAACCACATTTGGAAATCATTGTTGTGTCTCCGAGTAATTCATTCCCAACCACTCTCTTCCATCTCCAACAACTCTCTTCTATCTCCATCTCTTCACCTTCTTTATAAAATACTTAAGTTGGTACGTTGTTGTGCTTATAACTTCTGAAAATGTCTACGTTATCATATATCCTAATGGAGAAATTTCTCATACATCTGAAGGTATTACATTTATTTGTGACGATCCACTGTGAAAAATGACCACGCCCCAAACATCATTGCAAGAGCTGAAAAATGTGATCCTCATGAATACTGGTATGGTCAGAAAGAAGGAAATCACGAAGTTGACTTACAGAATTTCAGTTGCAGTCGCCAACTCATTTGCGTATCAGAAAATGCATATTAAATCTGACCAACAAGTGTCGATGATGTTTTCTTACCATCGGAGCATTGGAAGTATCTACTCATTGGAACTATGTGTGAATCTCCAAGATGTTGGAGGAAGCTCCTCTAGTTCCAATAATGTGGAGCAAGCTCGAAATTTCAGTGCGGCAGATTTGATGCCAGGTCAAGAGATTTGAAGAGCTTGTAGTCCAACCTTCAACGCCTTTATGACACTTGGTCAAACTGTAGCAAATCGTCGTTCACGTCCCTCCCCTTCTAACCGTGTTCCATCCATAGAAGGTATTGTTGACGGGTTGGCAGAAACTTCTAATGAAGATGAGATCGAAGATGATAGTGGTGAAGAAGCCGAAGTAGTTCCCGAAAACCAACCTGTTTACCACGAGAGGGATGTTCCGAATTGTGTTAAATCAGTTGCTGTGGGAGGGGGTGGTGGTGGATCTAGTGGTACCCCAGGCCACTACTTGTCTTTAAATCTTGGTGCCATGATGTCGACCACCGCCGAAGACACACCGAGAAACTATGATTTGTCTGGTGAGATGAAGTTGGAGGTTGGTTTGAAATTTATTAATAGAGAAACTGCGATGCTTGCTGTAAAGAACTACAACATTCGAAGAAGTGCAGAATATAAGGTGGTAGAGTCAGATCAAGCTAGGTATGCCTGTCGATGCAAGCAGTTTGGAGACTAATGTCGTTGGATGGTACGAGTTGCAAAGATAAAGGCCTCCAGATTTTGGATAATTCGAAAATACAAAGGGCGCCACACTTGTTTGGCAAGCTCCAAGTCTCAAGATCATGCTCAGCTTGATAGCAATGTCATCTGTCAGCATGTATTCCCCATGGTTTATGCAGATGCTACTATTTGCATTAAGGTGTTGCAAGGATCAGTCGAGGCAGCCTATGGGTACAAGGTTTCTTACAAGAAGGTTTGGCACGCAAAGCAGAAGGCAATTGCCAAAATTTATGGTGATTAGGAGGAGTCATACGACCAGCTTCGGAGATATTTCAATGCATTGCAAGCTTTTGTTCCAGGTATTTTTGTCAATTGAAAGTTATGGTAATTTATAAGTTGGAGTCGTTATGGTGTGGTTCTAATTAAGTGTAGTCGTGTCAGGCACAATTGTTGATATCCAAACACAACCGAACTACATCGGCAACATGTTGGACCGTCACAGTGTCATGTTTCATCAGGTTTTTTGGTTGTTTCCGTCCTGTGTTGAAGCCTTCAAGCACTGTAAACCACTGATCTTCGTAGATGAAACGCACTTGTATGGTAAGTACACAGGGACCCTGTCGATGGGCATAGCGCAGGACAGGAGTAACAACATTCTGCCCGTTGTTTGCGATTGTCGAAAGGGAGAACACGGAGTCCTGGTTCTTTTTCCTTTCGAACCTCAGGAGACATGTAGCAACTCAACCAGGGATACTGCTTATCTCTGATCGGCATGCAACAATAAAGGCTGCTTTAGAGCGGGCTGGGTGTGGATGGAAACACAATGTGTACTGTGTGAGACATATTGCCTCTAACTTTGTAACCAGTTTCAAGAGCAAGGAAGCAAAAAGGCACCTAGTCAACGCGGCATATTGCAAGACACAAGAGCAGGCACAATACTACCTTGAGTTAATTAGCAATGAGGATCCAGTCTCTTCTCTGCAAATGATGACCTGGATCCGAGGGTTGGAGCCTCCGAAGTGGCTGCAGCATCGTGACGAGGACCGACGATACGGTCATATGACAACCAACCTGTCGGAGTGTATCAATTCTGTTCTCAAGGGTACCCATAATTTTCCAGTTTGTTCTATTGTGAAGTCTACTTACCATCGTGTTAATGAATTATTTGTCAAGAAAGGTCGCGAGCGAGGAACAGGCACAGATCGCATGCGGTCAAGTTTTTTCGTAGTTCCTGCAGAAAGCTATACTAGCTAATAGAGAATGTATTTCCCAGATGCTTGTGATATCATACGACAGACAAACGTCTATCTTCACAGTCGATGAGATAGCGGCCGTCGGGGTCCAGTCGTGTTTCAGGGTTTATCTAGAACAAGGCAGATGTGACTATGGATACTTCCAAGCATTGCACTGTCTATGTGCTCATGTGATGGCCGCTTGTGCACACGCAAGGATTGATTGGTCACCTTATGTCGCGCCAGTCTATCATGTTGAGAGCGTGTTTCGGGTTTACCAGATGGAATTTCCTCCAATGTCGGACAAGGAGTTGTGGCCTCCTTATGAAGGTCAACGGGTCTTCCCTAATTCCCATCTTTGAAGAACAATGGAAGGACATCCGGTGTCTACAAGGATCAGGAATGAGATGGACGAGGTCGAGCCAGGACCTGGAAAGCGATGCGGACTTTGTAGGCAACCGGGTCATACAAGACGGAACTGTCCGCATACATCTTCCACTTAGAAGATGCATGTTCTCTAGGGTTGTATTTCCTTTAAGTCGATTTGCATTTTACATTGTAAGGAAACATGTGTCTTGTTGGTTGTTACCTTCGTAACGCGCAGTACCACCTATAGTAATCTTGGATGGGACGCAAGGTCTCCGCGCGATCAATCTGTAGACGATATGACTCGGTACGACAGCTTGCCCATACCTCAAACCAAGTTGACAGGCGTATGGGCCACCAACCATCGTTGTTTCGGGCCGACTATCGATGGAATGTATCAATATTCAAGGGGGGATTCGGCAGTCCTTGTTTGCCCCCAAATTGCCGCAACGCTCTATCGATGTTTAGAATCTCAATCCACCGGAATAATATCAGCGGTACAACCGAGGTGTAAAAGTCTCCATGTGGAGCACCAAGAAATTCAGCGGGCACTCTTGACAGAATATGAGGTTCCATATACGGCAACCAATTAAACTACACGGAGAGTGACATAACGTTAACACATATTAAGACGAACACCATAGATAAATATCCACAAAGGCTAAACCAGATCTCGTCCACTTGCAGATTGTCCAACCTCAGTCAGTGCCTCAGTAGGCATTGCTCAGCGTAGTCATTATGTCCATTCTTGCCCACCCACCTGAGGGAAAATCAGTACGTGCAAATAAGTTGTATAGTTAACAATAAATCAAAATTTATGACGTAATGAAACTAAACAGGATATGCCATATGATACCACACCTTGTAGCTAATGGAAAACTATACGGCGTCGCCACCTCTGGTGCCCAGAAAGATAGCATGTAATAAATCTATGACATTAACAATGTATGACAACCAACCATACCTTTGACATTGTAATCTGTTGCCAAGCACATGGCTTGATATAAATTTTTCTCGATGTTGCTACCACCACTGTCGCCCATGTTACACTTTTCTAATCAAATCACAACATAACATTATTAACCAAAACACATTTTTTTCTCTCCTCCACGGTTTATGATTTTCAACCCTCTCTTCCACCCATTTTCGTTTCATGCTGCACTTGGTCCCCTCCCCTCCTCCCCTTTATATACACACCAAGCCACTTGCCCCTACCATTTATATACACAACAATGCATGCTTGTAACGGACTGCCACAACTTGAAACTTGCAGCCTTCACCACAAACCTATACCATTTTATTGCTGCCGCCAATGGCTTGGTCATTTTGTGGGCGCCGCAACATGTGTGGCCTAACTCGTGGATGCCAGAAGCGAGATGCTCCATTTCGCATGCGCCGCCGTTGATGTGCCCATTTTGCTGCTGCCTCCAATGATATGCAGTCCTCCATTTTGCGGGTGGCAGGCTTGAAACGGTGGTCAACGCTTCGGTGCTGCGCATTTAGATAATAATTTTCATGGGTGCGTATTTAGGAAAATAATGAATTTTGTTTATTTATTTCCATAAAAAAGCCTTGAAATAATTGAATTTGAGAGTTAGAATTTAAATTGTATTATTAATAATTAAGTTGAATAATGTGGTCTAACACTGGAAAAAAGGTGGAACATATATGAAAAAACTAGGACTAGGAGCCACTACTATGTTGGCTAAGATATTATATTATTATTATAATAAAGTTATGTTCAAAATAGTCTTTGAAATTTTCTACGAACTTTAGTTATGTCTCTAATTTTTTAAAACGATCAAATAAATTTCTCAAGTTGCAAAATGTTAATATTCGGTAGTCTCTAATTAGATTATCGTTAACATAATGCTGACATGTACAGTTAAGTGTTAACATGAGACAATAAAATACGACATCTTTTTTAGATGGAAGTTGAAAAGGATCAAAACGACGATGCATTGCTCCTATGTTCATCAAATTATATCTCCTCTTTGGTCCCCTACCAAAATCTTTTCCTTCTTCCTCGTTGACTCATCTCCTCCATTGCTGTCTTGATCGTCTAGCAGGGCTCCATTCCGACACCCTTAATTCTATCAAGTGGAAAGATTTTTCACGAAGTACTATCTTTGCACAACATTAACCGAGAAAGATACACAAAGAGAAGTCACATATATACACAAACATGTTTTTTTGTTTCTCCATTATTTTCACAAATTATTTTTTGAGATTTTTCCATTCTTGTTTTTCTCTTCTATTAAATACACATCAATCACTTTAATTCTGCCTATTCTTTTGGTTCTTCATTTGATTTGTTTTTATTAAGATAATAAGATTAACTTCGCGTATATTGCACTTGCGGTACATAACTAGTCCCAAGCCCAGATAAAGGAGGAGGGTTGTGTTAGGTCTTTCGACAACCAACATAAAAACTTTGTCAAACCTCCATGACATGAATCAAAGATATTATTGCGCTAAAGCTAGGTCATTTTCTGGAAACAACGCGCTGTATGGCTCGAGTATGGTGTCAAATAAGCAAGAACCGCTGCATCAGTGTCCGAATGTAGTGTTAAATGAGCAAGGGTTCCTGCATTTTCGTGAACGGATGAGGGTAAATAAGCTAGTTCACAAAGTAAAAGGTATAGGTCGGAGCGACAGAAAGTTGAGATTTGGGACATGGAACATAGGCACTCTAATAGGAAAGTCCATGGAGGTTGTGGACACCATGACAAGGGGAAAGATTAACATTATGTGCCTACAAGAAGCAAAATGGGTTGGTGCGAAGGCTAGGGAGTTGGATACTTCTGGTTTCAAACTTTGGTATACAAGAAAGGTGAAGAATAGGAATTGGGTTGGTATTATTGAGATAAGCAGTGGAAGAAGGACGTAGTGGATGTCAAAATGGTGGGAGATCAGATCATCTCTATCAAACTTGTGGTGGAGGGATATGCTTTTCATGTGATTAGCGCCTATGCATCACAAGTGAATTCGAAGGAACAACACAAGATAAGGTTTTGGGAGGATCTAGAGAGTTTGGTCCAAGGCATACCTTTATCAGATAAGATTTTCTTAGGAGGAGATTTAAATGGCCATGTTGGAAGAGAAATGACTGGGTATGGAAGTATTCACGGAGGCCATGATTTCGGGGTGATCAATGCCGAGGGTAAAACTATTTTGGACTTTTCCTCAACCTTTGACCTTCTCATCGCAAATACATGTTTTAAAAAGAGAGACGAACATCTTATAACCTATAAGAGTGGCATGACAATCTCTCAAATCGACTTCTTCTTGTTGAGGAGAATCGATCGAAAATTTTGCATTAATTGTAAAATTATCCAGGGAGAAAGTTTGACAACACAACATAGGGTGCTCGTCATGGATTTTCGCATTGAGAAAAAGTTGAGGAAAAGACATCATACAAAGAACCCAAGGATAAGGTGGTAGTGGATAAAAGGTGAGAAACCAAGAAGCTTCCTAAGACGGGTAGAAGAAGAGGCAAAGTAGGATGGAAAAGGAAGCACGGAAGAGATGTGGAGGGAGATGGCAGAAGTTATTAGGAGAACAGCAAAAGAAAGCTTTGGTGAATCTAAAGGAATAGGACCAAGAGACAAGGAGTCTTGGTGGTGGAATGCGAGTGTATAAGAAAAGATAAAGATAAAAAGGGAGTGCTTTAAAGAGTGGTCTTTTTGCCGCAATGCAGATAATTGGGAAAAATATAAGACGGCTAAGCAAGAGACAAAAGTGGCTGTAAGTGAAGCAAGAAGAAGAGCATATGAGGGTCTCTACCAGTCTTTGGGCATGAAAGAAGGAAAAAAAGGTATATATAGAACGTAAAGAGCCGTGAAAGAAGAACGAGAGACTTGGATCAGGTTAAGTGCATAAAGGATAAGGATGGAGAGGTGCTGGCTCAAGAGGAGAAGATTAATGAAAGGTGGAAGAGTTACTTCTATGAGTTATTTAATGAAGGACAGAAGACTCTTTCGAGCCTTGGTCGGTTATGCACAAGGGAAGAAGATCAAAACTTTGACTATTATCGAAGGATTCGAGACTTCGAGGTAAAAGAGGCTCTAAAACAGATGAAAAATGGTAGGGCAGTAGGACCTGATAATATCCCGATTGAGGTTTGTAAGGGCATTAGAGGGAAAGGCATCAACTGGTTAACCAAACTTTTTAATGAGATTTTAAGGTCAAAGAAGATGCCTGATGAGTGGAAAAAAAGCACCTTGGTACCTATCTACAAGAATAAAGGGGATATACAAAGTTGCGAAAACTATAGAGGGATCAATCTCATGAGCCATACCATGAAGTTATGGGAAAGGGTGATAGAATGGAGGTTGAGAAAAGAGACACAAGTAACAGAGAACCAATTTAGATTTATGCTAGGAAGATCCACCACCGAAGCGATATACATGTTAAAAAGGATGATGGAGAGGTATCGTAGTAATAAAAAGGATCTACATATAGTGTTTATTGATTTGGAAAAAACGTACGATAGGGTGCCAAGGGAGATCTTATGGAAGATTTTAGAAAAGAGGAGAGTAAGGATCACATATATTCGTGTAATTAAAGACATGTATGATGTGGCCATAACTAGTGTGAAGACTCAAGGTGGTGTGACAGAGAAATTTTCTATTGGTATATGATTACACCAGGGATCATCCTTAAGCCCATATCTTTTCACATTAGTCTTGGAAGTACTCACAGAGCCCATCCAAGAGCCTGTGCCATGGTGCATGCATTTTGCCGATGATATCGTCTTTATGGGAGAGTCAAGGAAAAACCTAAATAAGAAGTTTGACTTATGGAGAGAAGTTTTAGAAGTGTATGGTCTACACATAAGCCGTAACAAGACGGAATATATGGAATATAAGTTCAGTCTAAGAAAGGAAAACCCTAATATAGAGGTGAAGATTGGAGAAAATATCCTACCAAAAGTTAAAAGTTTTAAGTATCTTGGGTGCATCATATAGGATAATGGAGAGATTGAACAGGATGTAAATCATAGGATCCAGCAGGTTGGTCAAAATGGCGGAGTGCATCTGATTTTATATGCGACAAAAAAGGACCTTTAAAACTTAAAGGTAAATTCTATCGCACTGCTATAAGACCGGCTATGCTTTATGGTACGGAGTGTTGGGCGGCCAAAGGGGAGCACGAAAATAAGCTGAGTGTGGCATATATGAAGATGTTGAGATGGATGAGTGATCATACGCGATTGGATAAAATAAGGAACGAAGATATAAGGGAGAGAGTTGGAGTAGCACCTATTGTGGAAAAGATGGTTGAATCGCGTCTCAGGTATTTTGGACATGTGAGAAGAAGACCGACAGAACACCCAATCCGGAGAGTGGATGAGATGGAAGATGGACAATGGGTGAAAGGCAGAGGAAGACCTAATGTAAGACCCATAAATTTCAGAAAAAAAAAAGGAAATTAAATTATATTATTTCTAATTATAAATTAGAATACTTGATTAAAAACTGATTAGTAAATTGATAATTAAGTAGTATTTTTAAAGTAATTTTAAGAGATTAAATTAGATTTTAAATTTGTACAATATACTTTAATTTTATTAAAATTTACCAAATTTCAATTTACCTAAAATTAATAAATTATTGATTTCATATTTGTCCCAAATTAAAGCCCTAATGTGCTAAACACTTCCTAAAACTTTAACCCTAATTCCCCCCCCCCCTTCAGCCGCCATACCCCTTTCCTTTTCTTCCAAAAACAAACTCACAACACCACACTTAACAGCAGCCAAAAATCCACAGAAAGAAAGAAAGAGAGGAGAGGGTGCGAATCAGGAGGGAGAAGAAAGGGGGAGAGCGTGCCGGCGAGTCACTGCCGCTCGTCGCGCCGCTGTCTTCGCCGATGAAGGAGGAGCGAGGAGAGTGTGTCACGGAGCAGGGGAAGCTCGCGCGAGTGAGGAGCGTCGCCACCGTCGTCGCGCCGTGCGCCGCCAGCTTCGCTGCACCTCGTCATCACCATCGCCGTCGGACCGCCATGGAGTCGTTGCCGTCGAACCGGCGTTGCGAGCTGCTATCGAGCCTCAAGCAGAATCCGATGCGAAGAGAGAGAGACAGAACAACGCGAGGAGAGAGAGAAGGCGTTGCGGGGGTTTCTGCCGCCGCTGCTCTCTCCGCCATCGCCGCCGCCGGAGTCACGAGCTGAGGTGGGGAAGGAGACCATTTTCCCTGTTGCTGTTGCAGTCACTGCGCTACTACTGCTACGCTTCATTTTCCTTGTTTTCCTTAATTACCGTAAGTCATTTTTGTTTCTGAACCCCCACTGCTATTGTCATGTTATCCGTTGATTGAGAAGTTTAAGACGTTGATGTTTTAGGATTAAGCTGCTGCAACTGTGGACTGTGATGGTTGATGCTCTGAAAGAGTTGTCGCTGCTGGGGTGACTGGAATTACTACTGCCAGTTCTACCGTTGCTACCGATGCTGTTGACTTGCCCCAATTCAAGTTCAGTGTCACTGCCCTAGGTCTAGCCTGTCTCCTGACTCTGTTTCACTTTTATACTCTGAACTGCCTTGGTCTCGTTTATCTGTTTGTTACAATTTTAATTCCATTTTATTTTTGGTATTGCCTTGAATTTTTAGAGTTGTTTCCGCGTTTGATTCCATCAAATTTGATGTTGCTGCTGTTAATACTGCTGATTCTAATGCCATTGCTGCTGTTGCTGTTAATTTGGAATAAGTGGGTTTGTCGCCTTTGATTCTTGAATTCAGCTAGTCGAGGTAGGGGTTTTCTTAAAATTTATTTTATCTTACAGAGTTGTTATAAATAGATATTAGTGTGAGAAACATATGTCTGTGATTATGATTGTCTTATAAATGTGGTTGTTTGTTGGACTGATTGACTGATTGCTTGATTGCTTGGGTAGGTTGTGATTGCTGAAAAGAAATTAGTTTGAAAGGTTATTTGGTTGATTATTATAAAAAAATGGCTTTTCTTGGTTTTGAAGCTATTTTTGATGATATAAAGGAATTGGATTTGGAAATGATTTGGAATATGAAACTGAATTAGCTTTGGAAATGGTTTAATTTTGAGTTAGTGACTTTGTAAATGACTTTATAAATGATTTAGTATTTGAGCTGGGTTAATTTTAAAAAGAGATTTATTATGGGCACTGATTCGCTTTGAAAATACTTTGATACTAGAATTGGTTGAATTTTAGAAAGTGATTGAGATTTGGAAATGGTTGAGAAAGGATTTGAGAAATGTTTGGATGGGACCCGAAAAGGGTGGCAGTGTCCGAATTTTAAAGGAAATGCTGCCGAAATTTTAAAAAATTGGAAGTTTTGGTTGAAGTAATTGTTTAAAAAGATTTAGTTCTTAAACGTTATTTATTTAAGATTGATTTATTTAGAAAAGAAAGAATTATGTTTTGGATTGAGATTGTTGATTAACGGAAAGAAGGATGATGAGGATTGATTTGAAATATGATTTTAGAATGAATTTGGAAATGGGATATGGATTGATGAATGATGATGATATTGAAAATGGCTTAGATATTGATGAATGATGAATGAATTGTTTATATGGCTTATGAATTTGAAATATCTTGAGATACGAGGTTCCCTGGATTAAGTGCCGTGGCTTGCCACCACGTGTACCAGGTTGAAAACTCGATACTCTACGATGTAAGTGTGTGACCGGGCACTATATAAATTCCCGGGAATGTTACCCCCATTGAGTAATATTGATTATTTGAGAAAAAGCTATGCATAGACTCTTGGGGATGCACGTCGGGGGACAGTCTAAGTACAATTCAGACTTGTCGGGTTGGCTGGATAACCGACAGATGAGCCTCATCAGCCATAGGACAGGCATGCATCATATGCATCTGTATGCTTTGCTTGGGTTTGAACTTGTTTTGGTTTGCCTAATTGCTAAACTGTTCTTAACTGCTACTTGAACTATTTGTTGTAACTGCTTCCTACTTGTGCTTTCCTTGTCTGTCTTGCCTGTGTTTGTCCTGGCGTGTTACATTTGAGAATGGACTTAGGTGCTGAATTAATGATTGTGTTGTTTGATTGTGTGGTTAGTTTCTGATTGAGATTTGCTTATGAGAAAAGGAAGACTTTGGATTTCTGAAAATATTAAACATTGTTTCTTTGAAAATGTTTTAAACGATTAGCTGTTGGATTTTAAAAGGATTCATAAGGCAACGAAAGTCACTGAATTTGAAACAGTTTTCTTATTGAATATCTTCTTATGACAACTTTGAAACTCCGTGGTGAGACCATGTGGTTAGGTTCTCACCCCCTACAGCTTTACCTTTTCAGGAACCAGATGAAGAGGCATTAAGAAGAGTTATACTGCGTTTGGTTTATATGCTGTTGTGTTAATCAGATTATTTTCTTCCCTCGTCTTTGTTATTACAAATTTGTAAGAGGGATAGGAGTTGTATGTTTTATATGTATATTATATTATGAGATTTTATATAAGGAGTCTTGTATATGAATCTATGTCTGCTTGTATTTCTTTAAGATAAAGTATTTGTTTCCGGTTTTTTTTAAAGAAATCAGCGATACAATGTCGAGTCACAGGCTCCTATTTTAATATTTAGTATATAAAGTAGTCGTAATACTTCTTGCTATCAGAGTAGCGCAGCCGGAAACGTGACTTCTGATAGTGAGGGTGTTACATTATGGTATCAGAGCAGTTCATCCTTATTAGAGCCTTGGGGATGGACTGACCATGCTTCATTGCATTCTTTGAGTGTCTGTCATGTTGTAGGTCTTGTCCAAGTAACAAGAATTAGAATTTTATGCACATGACTGCCTATTAATTAACACTGTTAGCTTACCGTTGCATATTTGTTGATGTTAAGTCTGGCCAACTTAATGTTGATGGCTCATGTGAACGGGAAAGTTAATAGATTATTATAGGCGAAAAGGAATTGATAAGTAATGGGTAATGCGAGTCACGTGGTTCGTGGATGCTAGGGTTCTCTTTTCGTGCGTGGTTTCGATTTATGATTTTTGTTTACGTCGCTTAGGTTGGCATATCGTTTCTTTTTGGTTTACTATCCTCATTGAAGTTCTTTGACTCGGATTCCTTTCTTGAACCATCATTGATCATTCTCCAACCGTATTTCATTATTCGTCCATAATCTTATTTGATTGTATTCTTAAGAATTTGTTTGGGTCTTTTAAAAACATATGTCTTTACCATTGATTATATTCTTCTTCAAGAATCCTGTGCTCATTGATCTGAACTTGAACTTGTTTTGGCATAATGCATGATCTTTAAATCTTGAGCGATTTGAACCTTGAAAATTATGATTCGAACTAAGCTAACTATGTAAATTAATACTTTTGCTTCATGTCTAATGTATACCTTAAACTTACCATATTCTTGATTACCTTCCAAATTCTCGGCATCATAAAAATCCTGACCTTGAATTTCTCTACGTAATTTGTGTATCTCCTTGATGTAATCTGAGCTCATTTTGGATTGGAAAAGTTTTGAATTGATCTTTTTCTTACTTAATTGTGTTTCCCAATCATCCTTCAAATTTTTGGATAAGATTACTTTTAAGTTTAGCATATACTTTTCTACATGGATTCTAAAATTTCTTTATATGGTTTAAATCTGTTTATCTGTAAAGCTTCACCTATTCTTCTATAGAAAATAATTTCTACTTTGCATTTCCTTCATTAACTACAACTTGATTTATTTTCAACCTTATCACAGTTTTTAAACGTACTCTTATGTAATTTTACATCCGAGTATCTTTCAAGATTCTCAATAAAATAAAAAAAAACATAAAAAAAAAATAAATAATAAAATATTAAAGCAAAATAAAATAAAATTTTATTCATAGCCCAATTAAATTTCATTTTACAAACTTTGCATATTTTATTTTAACTACGATTGTTTTGATGTAATACCTTATTTAAACCTTTTGTATTTCCATGAGAAAATGAATTCATTCCTTCTTTAGATTATCCATTCTTTGTAAACGCTACCATTGATTTTTAATCTTCTTTTTTCCCTCAGCTCAAATCCGGTTTAAATAAAAGTACCGTTCTTCCTCTCGATTTTTCATATCGAAGTTCTTAAATTCAAAAGTCCTTCTTAAGATTACAACTTGATTTCCTAGCTTATGTTTTTATGCAAATTCTTATTTGATTATCTAAAAAGTCTTTCAAAGTTTTCGATGAAAAATTTTATCCTTAGTATAACTAATTTTCATTTCACAAATCTTGCATAATCTAGTTCAACTTAAATTTGTTTTAACATGACGTAATATTTACGTTTTTGATGATTCTCTTGAATTTTGTAAACAATTGTCGGCATACTTCATGACTTTTGACCATTCTTTTTTTTGTTGGTGGTTTGAACCATTTTGAAGAAGTTTTGAATTCTTTTGAAGAAATTTAAGTTTTGAATCAACTTTTTAAGTTATTGAGTTCCTTTTTAGCATCTTAATATTATTGAACATCCTTATAAAGTTGTGACTTCAAGTATATTACTGGAGTTTTGTTTTAAACCTTTTTAAACAAGTTTTGATTTATTCTTATGCAAAGTTGTCCCTGACTTTGAATTGTCTTACTTGAGCAGTGCCTCTCTTTAATGTGATTTGAACTTGTTTCGGGGCGATATAACCGTTTATTAAAATTTTAATAAAATCGCTTTCAATTCAGCCTACACTCCTTTACCTTATACTCTGAAAGTTTCTGTATGTGATTTAAACCTGTTTGATTGTAATGCATCATCTTTTCTTTTATGAGTAAAACTTTATGTCGGGTTTTCTTCCAACAAGATTGTAGTTTTCATACATGCTTGAAAAAGAAGAGAAAATACAATTTTGCTCTTAGCCAAATTAATCTTTCCATTTACAAAATTTGTGTAATCTATTTCCACTTGAATTTATATTGAAATAATACCACATTTATGCTTTTATTAATCTTTTGAAGGGTGTTTGTTACCCATTTTCTCTTTTAGAACATGAAATGATTTCTCCTTAAGTTTCCACTTTCTACAAACAATGCATTCAAAAAAATATTTTTAAACCATACTCTTGAGTTCTATAAACTTTGTCTTTGGTTTGGATATTCTTCTTCTTTAAACCTCATATTTTTTTTGATTCAGTTTGAATTCGTTTCAAAATATTGTGTTGTTTTTCATCTTATTGATCCTATCGAATCCTTTCGACTCAAGAGTTACCCTTAAAGTTATCAGTTGATCCTTTTTCCAACATTCTTCATTACTTATTTATCCTTGTCCACTTGTGATTTCAACAATTCTTTCAAATTCTCGCGAACACGATCCTTACTACTTTTCCTTCTTTTCTAAGGTCTGTTATCCTTCTGAGTATACTCGAGATTAGTTTTGATATCTTGTGTACCTATTGGACTTAGTAAACAACATATCAATTCTTTGGGGTATGTTTGGTGGACGCAAAAGGTGAAATTTATAAATGTACGACGTTGCAGGGAGTTGTGAAATCTTATTTCATGTAAAAGGATTTTGTTGATATTGGGTTTGTGACCATTAAGATTTGCAAAGTGTTTGATGAGGTTGAAAACCCTCAGATGAGTTATTCGAAGAAGTACGATTGAGGATGGAGGGAATAAGTTAAGTTAAAGTTTGAATAATTGAATCTCTGAAGATGGTGTGAGATCAAATGCGAACGTTAAGCACGTTGTTTTAATCCTAACCCGTTTTGTAACCTTTTATCGCCTTGTTTTACCATCACATGTTTAAAACATCATTTTATGCATCAAATCTATCTTGTAACCTTGTTTCACACCATACTTATACCCTTCATATTTTTATATGAAAATCCTGGTATCTGAAACTATATGTATATATATTGAGAACTTTTTGCCTTTTCTTTAAATAAGTTCAAGAGGAGTACTATGAAAATCTTTTATTTTGTATCAATTTTCGAGGACGAAAATTTTTATAAGGTGGGTAGGATGTAAGACCCATAAATTTCAGAAAAAAAAGGAAATTAAATTATATTATTTCTAATTATAAATTAGAATACTTGATTAAAAACTGATTAGTAAATTGATAATTAAGTAGTATTTTTAAAGTAATTTTAAGAGATTAAATTAGATTTTAAATTTGTACAATATACTTTAATTTTATTAAAATTTACCAAATTTCAATTTACCTAAAATTAATAAATTATTGATTTCATATTTGTCCCAAATTAAAGCCCTAATGTGCTAAACACTTCCTAAAACTTTAACCCTAATTACCCCACTCCCTTCAGCCGCCATACCCCTTTCCTTTTCTTCCAAAAACAAACTCACAACACCACACTTAACAGCAGCCAAAAATCCACAGAAAGAAAGAAAGAGAGGAGAGGGTGCGAATCAGGAGGGAGAAGAAAGGGGGAGAGCGTGCCGGCGAGTCACTGCCGCTCGTCGCGCCGCTGTCTTCGCCGATGAAGGAGGAGCGAGGAGAGTGTGTCACGGAGCAGGGGAAGCTCGCGCGAGTGAGGAGCGTCGCCACCGTCGTCGCGCCGTGCGCCGCCAGCTTCGCTGCACCTCGTCATCACCATCGCCGTCGGACCGCCATGGAGTCGTTGCCGTCGAACCGGCGTTGCGAGCTGCTATCGAGCCTCAAGCAGAATCCGATGCGAAGAGAGAGAGACAGAACAACGCGAGGAGAGAGAGAAGGCGTTGCGGGGGTTTCTGCCGCCGCTGCTCTCTCCGCCATCGCCGCCGCCGGAGTCACGAGCTGAGGTGGGGAAGGAGACCATTTTCCCTGTTGCTGTTGCAGTCACTGCGCTACTACTGCTACGCTTCATTTTCCTTGTTTTCCTTAATTACCGTAAGTCATTTTTGTTTCTGAACCCCCACTGCTATTGTCATGTTATCCGTTGATTGAGAAGTTTAAGACGTTGATGTTTTAGGATTAAGCTGCTGCAACTGTGGACTGTGATGGTTGATGCTCTGAAAGAGTTGTCGCTGCT
>NC_029779.3:30874577-30886679 GCF_000817695.3 Arachis duranensis
TGACTTTATAAATGATTTAGTATTTGAGCTGGGTTAATTTTAAAAAGAGATTTATTATGGGCACTGATTCGCTTTGAAAATACTTTGATACTAGAATTGGTTGAATTTTAGAAAGTGATTGAGATTTGGAAATGGTTGAGAAAGGATTTGAGAAATGTTTGGATGGGACCCGAAAAGGGTGGCAGTGTCCGAATTTTAAAGGAAATGCTGCCGAAATTTTAAAAAATTGGAAGTTTTGGTTGAAGTAATTGTTTAAAAAGATTTAGTTCTTAAACGTTATTTATTTAAGATTGATTTATTTAGAAAAGAAAGAATTATGTTTTGGATTGAGATTGTTGATTAACGGAAAGAAGGATGATGAGGATTGATTTGAAATATGATTTTAGAATGAATTTGGAAATGGGATATGGATTGATGAATGATGATGATATTGAAAATGGCTTAGATATTGATGAATGATGAATGAATTGTTTATATGGCTTATGAATTTGAAATATCTTGAGATACGAGGTTCCCTGGATTAAGTGCCGTGGCTTGCCACCACGTGTACCAGGTTGAAAACTCGATACTCTACGATGTAAGTGTGTGACCGGGCACTATATAAATTCCCGGGAATGTTACCCCCATTGAGTAATATTGATTATTTGAGAAAAAGCTATGCATAGACTCTTGGGGATGCACGTCGGGGGACAGTCTAAGTACAATTCAGACTTGTCGGGTTGGCTGGATAACCGACAGATGAGCCTCATCAGCCATAGGACAGGCATGCATCATATGCATCTGTATGCTTTGCTTGGGTTTGAACTTGTTTTGGTTTGCCTAATTGCTAAACTGTTCTTAACTGCTACTTGAACTATTTGTTGTAACTGCTTCCTACTTGTGCTTTCCTTGTCTGTCTTGCCTGTGTTTGTCCTGGCGTGTTACATTTGAGAATGGACTTAGGTGCTGAATTAATGATTGTGTTGTTTGATTGTGTGGTTAGTTTCTGATTGAGATTTGCTTATGAGAAAAGGAAGACTTTGGATTTCTGAAAATATTAAACATTGTTTCTTTGAAAATGTTTTAAACGATTAGCTGTTGGATTTTAAAAGGATTCATAAGGCAACGAAAGTCACTGAATTTGAAACAGTTTTCTTATTGAATATCTTCTTATGACAACTTTGAAACTCCGTGGTGAGACCATGTGGTTAGGTTCTCACCCCCTACAGCTTTACCTTTTCAGGAACCAGATGAAGAGGCATTAAGAAGAGTTATACTGCGTTTGGTTTATATGCTGTTGTGTTAATCAGATTATTTTCTTCCCTCGTCTTTGTTATTACAAATTTGTAAGAGGGATAGGAGTTGTATGTTTTATATGTATATTATATTATGAGATTTTATATAAGGAGTCTTGTATATGAATCTATGTCTGCTTGTATTTCTTTAAGATAAAGTATTTGTTTCCGGTTTTTTTTAAAGAAATCAGCGATACAATGTCGAGTCACAGGCTCCTATTTTAATATTTAGTATATAAAGTAGTCGTAATACTTCTTGCTATCAGAGTAGCGCAGCCGGAAACGTGACTTCTGATAGTGAGGGTGTTACACCTAAAAAGACCATCCATGAAGTGGTCAAACGAGATCTATATGTAAATGGTCTCTTTATAAACATGATACATGACAGAGCACAATAGCATCGTTTGATTCATGTAGCCGACCCCACCTAGTGGGACAAAACTTTGTTATTGTTGTTATTATTATTAAGATAATAAGATTGCATAAAGACAAATTTTTTTCTAAGGTTACTATTCTTGATTTGTTGAAGAAGATAAAAAAGCCTAGTCTTTGACAAAATTATTATAATTTTCAAAGAATTTTTTTATTTTTACAAATAAATTAATTTTTTTTATGTGCACTCTTTCTTTACATATTCTTCTTTGATTCATTTCAGAAAAAAATATTGAGATATGGACAAGTAAGGATTTTAGTGTACCTCTATACTATCCTTTTCTCTATTTTCTCTTCAATTAATCATATTCTATCATAAATTCATAATGCTTACTGTTATCACTACAAAAAATATCAACCCCGTCATTAATGGTAGCACCAACACTAACACTATCATGGTTCTCTCTTTTTTTGTGAAATTTTTTTTCTTGTTATGCATTCAAACTTCGAACCAAATCATTGTCTCTCTTTTGTATTTTCGATCCAACACGTTCTTGTGAACTTGGACATCTTCTCCGTCCCAAAATTTTTTTTAGAGGCTCTAAAGCTGAGCGGCAAAAACTGATGTCATGATTCCCTTCGACAACGCTGCAATGCCAGCACCGGAGAGGGCAAGAAGCATGTGAGGTACTGCTGATAGGGGGTGATAGTGAGCGGAAAAGATCTGCAGCGGAGATGTCAAGTTAGTGTTTCCGGTGAGGCAGTGGAGGAGAATGGTGGCGTGGTTCTTTAAATGAAATTCAAGACAAGAAGATGAACCCAACTTCTAAATGATTATTTCTGCAAGAAATTTTTTTGATGATGGCATGTTGACGTTGGAGTGTTGCAGTAAAAAAAGAAAAAAGGATAAAAATAAAATTTTAAAATAAATTATTTTTTAAATTATTTAAATATAAATATAATTATTTTATAATTAATAAAAAATTTAAATCTTTGTGATTGATTCAAAATTTAAATGGTCATGATTCATAAAGAATCTTGGACTATCAAAAACTATAATATACTTTTTCCATACAAAAAGCTTCCTTCTCGAAAATATATATATATATATATAATTTTTTTTATTTTCTCTGTTGCATATAATAATTATTAACCGATTATTAATGGAGAATTTTTTACAAATTTGCAATTACTTGGAAATTTTTAAATATGTTAAAAAAAATGCTAATCAATCAATATAAATTTAATAAAAAAAATATTATTTGTGATGTGAGTAATATTCTGAATTTATTCTAATTAAAAAATTCTTGTCAGAATATTTAAAAGCCAATAAATTAATAATATTCTTAATTTATCCTATTTCATATTTTACTAAATATGGATTTAACGTATATATTTTTCTTTTTTTTGGCAGTTTAAAAGTCATTATAACTTCTTTATTTGAGTTTAGATCATAGATTTTCATTCTATCACAATGTGTTTGACTTAGTTTATGCTGCGAATTCTTTGGATGTTGGTGGTGAACCAAAGAAATTAGAATTTTTAATGTTTGACATTGATTGCATTTTGCTTTTAGAAAATTTAATTTTTTTGGTTGGATAACTTCTATTGCATATATTGATTTCTCTTGAACCAAAGTGAAGAGGAGCTGTTCCTGTGATGATTCTTAAATTTGGGGCTTTAAGATTTTAAAATTAATGAATGGTTTAAATTGAGTACAAACAAATAATTTAAAATACCATTTTAAATATATTATTATAGTATTTACCTCATAATCTATATCATACAGTTAATATGATAATTAACAGTCTACATCAACATATTACTAATATTAGTTAATAAAAATATGAACAGAGATTTATATTTTGTAATTTAAAAAATTTATTTAATCATTTTAAAAAATTAAGAACATAACTAAAGCGCATTAAAAATTTCAGAAATTATTTTGGCCATTACCTCTATTAATAACCAGCACTGTCGAGAGAAGATGCTAAATTTTGTTCCCTTGTTATTACCATCACTTGCAAGTGTTTAATTTTCATGTCTGAATTTTACGATCCTGTTCTAGTCTTAGGCGATGAAAACACGAACTCACTCTTATTCGTTTCCCTCTATACTCATGAACCTTTTTTAATTCATTATCCTAATCAGGTATATCTTAAGCTATTCAACTGAGCTTTGGGGAACGCTCTTCTTTTTATTATTTCTTAGAATATTTAAGAATGTTATCTTCGTGTTTATTCTTCGAGTCTTTGACTTTCCTTTGAATACATTTTTTGTATTTGTAGGTCATTATATGGTTTCAAATGCATGCTTAACACTATTTCAAAACACATTATTTGAGGTCTTAATATTTAAGATGGTCTCTAAAATTTAATTTCAATTTAATTTAGTTCTTTAATTTTTAATTAATTTTAATTATATTTGAAAATTTTAAAGCCTAACTCAAATTGATTTTTCTATCTATTTTTGTTATTAAAAAAATGACATGATTAAACAATATTATTTTACTATTTACGTCTAAACAACATCATTTTATTCATCTCCTTTTTTTTCTTTCTTTCCCTCAGTGTCTTAACCTCCCACTACTCTATTACTATCATTCTCAATCATACTTTTCCAATTTTACTACCTTCACTATTATCACCACCACCACATTCCCCCTCTTCTCCCCCTACCTTCATCTCACCATGTCATTTAAATTTAGCTTTAATAATAATTAACCCTATTTTGTCATTATTAAATCTAAGTGAATGTATATATTGAAATCATTTTTCTCATCTAAATTCACATAACCAAATAAGTTACATCATTTAAGCATGGACCAATAAATAAATAACAACTAAACCCTGTCAAAAAAACCTTCATCTTCAATGTATAGTTTTTTTTCCACCATAATAATGGCACCTCCACCTTCATACACTATTACCTAAATCTTTTATGAAATGGAAAATGAAAAATGAAATATTTAAGAATTTTTTTTTATTTTTGCTAAAACGGTACTCTAAACAATATACTAAAAAAGTGAAAAAGAAGAGGATAGTGGTGGTGGTGATAAAGAGAACAATAGAATTAAAAAGATATAATTAAGAGTGATGACAATAAAATGGTGAGAAATTTAAATATTGAGGAGGAAAAAGAAAAAAAAGGAGTAAAATGACGTGATTTAGACTCAAATAATAAAATAACATGAAATAACGTCGTTTAATCGTGTCATGTTATGTTCCAATAATAAAAATAAATGTAAAAACTGAAAGAGCCTAACAGCGGAAATGACACAAATGTCCAACACAAGAACAATATGGAAGTACTCATAATACAATATGGCAGCAACTATAACAAGCAAATATAGCAAGTAAAGCAATAACAAGAACACACCAAGATTTTAACGTGGAAAACCCCCTCAATGTGAGAGGTAAAAACCACGGGTCGTCCAGACCAATGAAATAGCTCCACTATAATCAAATGAGGTACAAGAGAGTCTCAAACAAAGCACAAAAACGTGCATATAACCAGCCAAAACATCAATGCACCAAAGCTCACAAATAATAGACAAGAAGATGAAATATACCCAACAAAATAGAGCTGATGTCGAAGCTAATTTCTCCCTCTGCAGACCTTCAATTAAAATCTTCACCGTTCAGAATGAAGAACAAAATGTGAAAAATCTACAATTCAAATTTCACGTCGATCCAACGGTGAAAGAATGAGAAACTGCCGTTCCAAAATATCTGCTCTGTGTAAAAACGGGAAACCTAATTTCTCTCTTGCGAAGCCAATTTCTCCTACTGCAAACCTCCAATCAACATCTCCACCGATCAGAATGAAGAACAAAATGATAGGAACATGGAGTTTAAATTTCAAGCCGATCCAACGGTGAACAACTGAGAAACTGCCATTTGAAATTTACTGCTTTGGGCAAAAACGGAAATTCTGTTTTCCCTCTTCTCTCTCACTTGGTGGCTATTCTCTCTTTCTCTCAAAAGACCTCAAAAAACTGAATTAGGGTTGTGACACTAGGGTGCAAGAATACACCCCCAAAATGTTGGGCTTGGGCTTCACAAAGGAGAGAAAAAAACCCAACAAATCTCCCCCTTCTCGACTAGGTGGAGGCCCTCGCCATTCCGGCGATTAAACAACATGTTTCAAACTTTTCTCTTGACAATGCTTTTGTCATTATATCAGCACCATTGTCATCAGTGTGAACTTTCTCAAGTTCCAACAACTTGGAATCTAACACATCCCGTATCCAATGATACCTAACATCGATATGTTTAGATCTTGGATGAAAAGTAGAATTCTTGGCAAGATGAACAGCACTTTGGCTATCACACAATAAGACATAACGGTATTGCTTAAAACCAAGTACTGCAAGAAACTTCTTCATCCACAACAACTCTTTACATGCTTCAGTTGCTGCAATAAACTCTGCCTCTGTGGTAGAAAGTGCAACACACTTCTGTAACCTTGACTGCCATGAAATAGCTCCCCCTGCAAACTTGACCAAAAAACCTGAAGTAGACTTTTGAGAATCAATATATCATGCCATGTCTGCATCAGTAAAGTCAACTAGCAAAGGTTTCTCACCACCAAAACTCAAACTCAAGTTAGTTGTACCTTTGAGATATCTCATAATCCATTTAACAGCATTCCAATGTTCTTTACCTGGATTAGAGAGAAAATTACTCACAGTACCAACTGCATGAGCAATGTCTGGTCTAGTACACACTATAACATACATCACGCTTCCAACAGCTGAGGCATAAGGAATTTCATCCATTGCTTGTTTCTCCTCATCAGTGGTTGGACACTGCTTGGTACTCAACTTAAAATGAGGAGCAAAAGAACTAGCAACACATTTGGCATCATTCATGCCAAACCTTTGAAGCACCTTCTTTATGTACTTCTCCTGTGACAAATAAAGCTTCTTGGAATCTCTATAACGAGTAATAGTCATGCCCAAAATCCGTTTGGCAGGACCCAAGTCCTTCATAGCAAAGAACTTACTCAATTGTTTCTTCAACTCATTAATCCTCAAAGCATTCTTGCCCACAATCAAAATATCATCCACATAAAGCAAAAGAATGATAAAATCATCATCAGAAAATTTTTGCACAAATACACAATGATCTGAAGTTGTCTTACGGTAACCATGCTCCTCTATAACAGATTCAAACTTCTTGTACCACTGTCTTGGAGCTTGCTTCAACCCATAAAGACGCTTCTTAAGCTTGCACACAAAATCTTCCTTTCCTTTAACAACAAAGCCCTCCGGTTGCTCCATGTAGATCTCCTTATCTAAATCACCATGAAGAAAAGCTGTCTTCACATCCATTTGCTCAATCTCCAAATCAAGAGATGCTGCTAATCCAAGCACAGCACGAATGGATGACATCCTCACAACAGGAGAAAAAATCTCCTCATAATCAACACATTTTCTCTAGCTAAAGCCTCTAACAACCAATCTAGCCTTATATCGAGGCATAGAATTGTGTTCTTCATTCTTGATTCTGAATACCCATTTGTTCTTCAAAACTCGCATACCCTTCGGTAGCTTCACCAACTCATAGGTATCATTCTCAAGCAAGGACTTCATTTCTTCTTGCATAGCTTCAAGCCACTGAGTTTTGCTTTCATCTTCAACAGCCTCTCCAAAGCATTCAGGTTCTCCCCCATCAGTCAACAAAACAAACTCATGTGGAGAATACCTTGATAAAGGCTTCCTCTCTCTTGTAGACCTTTTGAGTGCATTTGTAGGAATTTCCAAAGTTGGTTCTTCATCTTGATCATCATCACCAACTTCATCAAGTATCGGATCAACTGTTCCATCTTCACCTGCACCTGTATCATGCTCATTATTTTGAGCTTCAACTCTACCATCTTCTACAATAGGCATAGAGGGAGTAATATCCAAGTCAGAAAAATCATCACTAGGCTGAACCATTGGCTTCTCCGCATGATCAACATCCTTCAATGTTTGGTCTTCAACAAAGACAACATCTCTACTCCGAATCACCTTTTTGTTAACAGGATCATAAAACCTGTAACCAAACTCATCCATGCCATAGCCAATAAAAATACACTGCCTAGTCTTTACATCAAAGCCATTCAACTGAGGAGTCTTTGGAGGAGTCTTTTGATGTCTTATACCATTCTCTTTACAATAAGCATCAAATGGACCTGAGTACTCACCACCATTGTCAGTACGAATGCATTTCAACTTCTTCCCAGTTTCTCTTTCAACAGAAGCTTGAAATTGCTTGAACACATTCAAAACTTGATCTTTGGTCTTTAAAGTGTAAACCCATAATTTCCTGGAATGATCATCAATAAAGGTTACAAAATAGATAGACCCTCCAAGTGTTCTTGTCTTCATCGGCCCACATACATCAGAATGCACCAAATCAAGTATCTCCGGCTTCCTTGTAGGTGGATGGCTCTTAAAAGAGACCCTGTTTTGTTTTCCAGCAAAACAATGATTGCACTTTTGCAAAGCAACCTTACAACCAGATAAAAGATTCCTCTTGGATAACATATTCATACCTTTCTCACTCATATGACATAATCTCTTATGCCATAAATCAATTTCATCAACAAACTCAGCAGCATTAACAACATCTTTCACAATCTTTGCTTGAGTTAAATAAAGAGTAGAGTGTCTTGTACCTCTAGCAACAACCATGGAACCCTTGGTGAGCTTCCAGCTATCACGAGAAAATGAGCTATCTAAGTCTTCATCACACAACTTACCAACAGAAAGTAAGTTCAACCGAATATCCGGAACATGCTTCACACGCTTTAAAGTCAACTTGGTACCATTGGAGGTTTCTAAGCAAACCTGTCCAACACCAGCACATTTTGCAACACCTTGATAAGCCATTTTCACGTCACCAAAATCACCAGGAGTATAGGATGTAAACAAATCCCTCCTAGATGTAACATGAATAGAAGCACCGCTATCAATCACCCAACTAGTGCTATTATCAACAAGGTTAACAGATTCAAACTCCTCAACAACAAGAAAATCATCATGAGATACATTAACCTTATCTTCCTTGTTACCATCATCTTTATTTGTGCTCTTGTCTTTACTTGCCTTGGCTTTCTCCTTCTTTAGCTGCCAACAAAATCTCTTCACATGTCCCTTTTGACCACAATGATGACACTCAATATTCTTATACTTTCCTCGAGACTTGCTTCTGCTTTGATCTCTACCTTTAGGACCTCGACTTTTGCTTCTCCCCCTAGACTCAGAAACAAGAACATCTGAATGTGTAGTCGATGTACCTTGTGACTTTCTTCTCATATCTTCATTCAAAACACTGCTCTTGGCAAGATCCATAGAGATTACACCATCACTGAGAATTTTCCACGAGTCTGGTAAGGAGCCAAGAAGTAACAGTCCTTGAACCTCTTCATCAAACTTGATGCCCATGGAAGATAACTGATTCATAATTCCTTGGAAATTATTCAAGTGATCTGTCATTGATTTCCCATCTGTATATTTCAAAGCCAACAACTGCTTGATCAAAAACATCTTGTTATTCCCAGTTTTCCGAGCATACAACTGTTCAAGCTTAATCCAAAGGGTTCGAGCATGTGTCTCTCCAATAATATGGTTCAACACATTATCGTCAACCCACTGCCTAATATATCCACAGACTTGTCTATGCAACAAAGTCCAATCATCATCAGACTTATCATTAGGCTTCTCTGTACCAAAAACTGGTTGATGAAAATTTTTGACATAAAGCAAATCTTCCATCTTTGACTTCCACAAATCATAATTAGGACCATTAAGAGTGATCATCCTACTAGTATTAGTATTAGCTTCCATTGTTCACAGAATCACAAGCCCAGAAAAATACCAACAAGCTCTGATGCCAGTATGAAAGAGCCTAGCAGCGGAAACGACAACAATGTCCAACACAAGAACAATATGGAAGCACTCACAACACAATATGGCAGCAACTATAACAAGCAAATATAGCAAGTAAAGCAATAACAAGAACACACCAAGATTTTAACGTGGAAAACCCTCTCAATGTGAGAGGTAAAAACCACGGGTCGTCCAGACCAATGAAATAGCTCCACTATAATCAAATGAAGTACAAGAGAGTCTCAAACAAAGCACAAAAACGTGCATATAATCAGCCAAAACATCAATGCACCAAAGCTCACAAATAATAGGCAAGAAGATGAAATATACCCAACAAAACAAAGCTGATGTCGAAGCCAATTTCTCCCTCTGCAGACCTCCAATTAAAATCTCCACCGTTCAGAATGAAGAACAAAATGTGAAGAATCTACAGTTCAAATTTCACGTCGATCCAACGGTGAAAGAATGAGAAACTGCCGTTCCAAAATTTCTGCTCTGTGTAAAAACGGGAAACCTAATTTCTCTCTTGCGAAGCCAATTTCTCCTACTGCAAACCTCCAATCAATATCTCCACTGATCAGAATGAAGAACAAAATGATAGGAACACGGAGTTTAAATTTCAAGCCGATCCAACGGTGAACAACTGAGAAACTGCCATTTGAAATTTACTGCTTTGAGCAAAAACGGAAATTCTGTTTTCCCTCTTCTCTCTCACTTGGTGGCTATTCTCTCTTTCTCTCAAAAAACCTCAAAAAACTGAATTAGGGTTGTGACACTAGGGTGCAAGAATACACCCCCAAAATGTTGGGCTTGGACTTCACAAAGGAGAGAAAAAAACCCAACAAAAACTAACTTGAATCATGTTTTAAAATTTTAGAGTACAATATAAATTAATTAAAAATTAAAAGATTAAATTTAGTTAGAAATCAAATTTTAAAGATCATTTTAAATATTAATAATTTCTATTAAATATTGGTTTTCATTTTGTCCAGATGATCAATCTCAAACAACTAAAGTTTTTGAGAAATTATGTTATTATTTTTAAATTTAATCATTTTATTCTCTTTTCATATATACATTTTTTAAATTGCCCTTCGTCGTTATTGTTTTATTATTATGCAAGATTGATAGGAAGAACTTGTAGGATTTTAGGATCATTATAAAAAAATGCATACAATAGAAGAATAGTATTATCAATTAGAAAAAGACAATAATCATTTTCTGGTTTTTATTATGATTTAAATTTTCTCAACTCACATGATTTCACAAGTTCATATCCTTGACTTAATACTCAAGTTATTCTGATCTTTGAAATTATACTTGCGTATTTAATCTGATCTTTAAAATTTTGATTTACTTAATTTAATTCTTTAATTTAGCATTCATAATTTATATTAATTTTTTATATTATTTTTGTCATAAAATAATTAATAATTTATTGAGATGAATTAATAGCTATTTTACCAAATTCTTGACAGCTATTTAAAGTAATAGTTGAAACTTTTTTTTTTAATCTCAAGTTACTTCTTATGAAATATTTAGGGTAAAATATTATTTTAGTTTAGAATTAATCCTATTTTAGTATTTAATGTTTTAATCCTCCTATTCTTATCTCAAAACGTTTAAAATGACATTAATGATATTTTACTGTCAATTTTTTTACTAACACTTAATAAAACTGATATACTATTAGTAATATTTTTGTTAAAGTTATATTTGTTCAACCTTCTTTTCCCATTTTTATCCTCTCAACAAGTCTAAATTCCATTCTTCTATTTTTTTTTTTTACACTATTAATTCTCTAAGAAAAATTTAAAGAAGAGAAAAAAGAGAGTAGAAGAATGAAGTTTGAATTTGTTGAGAAGGTAAAGATGAGTTGGGTAATAGTACATCAATTTTATTAAGTGTTAGTGAGGAATGTAACCATGAGATAATATTGATATTATTTTAAATATTTTGGAATCAAAATAAAATTTATCTCAAATATTGGAGACCAAAACAATACTTTATCCAAATTTGACAGCTATCAATTTATCTTAGCATATTATTAACAATGTTACAAAAAAATAGAATTAGAGATTAATTTGAATTATGAATGTCAAATTGAGGGATCAAATTAAGTAAATTAAAATTTTAAGTATCAAATTAAAGTACAAATATATTTTTAAAATCAATTATTTAAATATTAATTTTATCCTTAATTAATCAACTATGTTTTAAACTAAAAAAATTAAACACATAATAGAATGTGCAGTTCTTTTAATAAGGTCTTGGTAGCCTTTCTATTTTATAAACCTTTTCTTGTAATCTGTAGTATAAGAGCAACTCCAATGGACTGATGGTGAGGTCGTGTTTCTAACAAAAGAGGGATGGGGAGCGTTGGAGAGAAGAAGAAGCGAGTTTCTGCACGGATCTTAAAGTGAGGGAGTTTCTCTAAGCAGGAACTCAAATTAACCAATAATAATTTGTTATTTGACAAATTATTATAAAAATAAATAATTATATAAAATCTGAAATAATTAAATAATTATATTAAATAATTAAATAAAAATTAAATTAATAATAATTATAATAAAT
>NC_029779.3:30886699-30893154 GCF_000817695.3 Arachis duranensis
ATTATTAAAAAATTAATTATATTAATTTTAAGTATTTTAATTAATTAATTAAGTGGGATTACAATAGAAACTAAAGTTAGTTTCTCCTAATGAAGAAGAGATATATGTTTTGAATTTTTATTTACTGTTTATGATGTAAAAATTAATGTGGAATTGTTTTTTATGACAGGTGGACTATAAATAGAGATAGTCAAAATGGGATTCCGGGTTTCTGGAGGTGACATTCAGCGAAAAATTAGTTTTTGGACAGGTAAAGTTGTTGGGAATATAATTGAAAATATGAGTTAAGGGTTTAGGCCCATGTACGAAAGAAAGTTAATGGTTTGGGCCTATGATTGGAGTCACTATTAGCATGATGAATGCATTGCAGACCTCGGCCTGTAAACATTTCAACAATCTCTGCCCGAAAACCGAAAGAAAACTTCAAGAATCATTGCTAGAGAATGAAAATTGTCACTCTAATTTTGATCAAAACTGAGAAATTTTCAGATTACTGTTTTTTTTAGCCAAATCACTCCACGTCTACCGTCTACCGTCTCCACCTAAAGTTAATTTAATTATTCGAGGCTCTCAAAATAGACGACCAATAAAATGGAGGCTCAAGATAGATTATGTTAGGTCAAAATCATTATATGAATTGAGAAATGCTCAAAGCAGAATTTATTATTGAGAAAGTCTAGGAGTAGTATTTTTATTAAAATTTAGTCAATATTTAATTAAAAAAAATGAGTAATTTTATATTATTGAATAAAATTTTATATTATTAAAAAATAATAATTTTACTAGAAAATCAAGAGGGGATTCAGCTAACTCCTGCCAACTTTTTAATGGGTTGGACTTCGAAACTCATCTTAATAAAAATAAGTTAATATACATGGATGTTTCTTCTTCTAAGTATCGGAATGTTTCTTTTTCATACCGAATAGATGTTATTTTATATCTTTTTTGAATTTTTTCGTATTGCAAATGTGAATGTCTCTATTTCTTTAAGAATTTCATAATTTTTTTTAAATTTTATAGATATCTAATTATTTTTGCCAAAATATACCTGAATATTTCTTTTGTTAAGCATTTGGATGTTTTTTTATTAAATAAATATTTTTTTTATATTTATGTAATTTTTTCGCAAGCAACATTTTTTGTTTCTGTGTAACTACGAGGCATCATTGCAACTGGCGATTGTGATACACTAAGAGGGAACTGCTGAAGTGATATTTTGTAAAACACGGAGTTTGGACTCTGAAACTTGTGTGGGTGTTTGGAGGCTACCAGCCCATTTAAATGCCTGCTCTGAACCCTGTTTTAGTTCAACGGGAAATTCAGAATTTCTGTTGTATGTGTATTTTGTAGAAAAAGACCAAAGTCAGATAGCATGGTCAATAGTATGTCAGATTAACTATTAATCGAATACCTAGAGGAAAAAAAGGATAAACAATTAATCCCAATTCACCTTTCATTTTAGTTGCAGGGAAAGTAATTGAAAGTGTTCCTGCATCTGATTTTTGAGAAGTAGATTCTGTCGTCATAAAAATTTGAACCTATTCTTTCTTCAATGAAGAGAATGATCCATTTTGGTTTGGTTTCTGCGGTGAGAGAGAGAGGTCTGTCTATATGGTTGTTGGAGGTGGGTAGGTTAATGTGAGAAAGAAGAGAAAGATTTTTATAAGTTTTAATTAGGTTTACTTAATCAATTTTAAATTTTTTAAATTTTAAATTTAAAAAATTTAAAATTAATTATTAATATAATTATAATTAATTAAGTTGTTCCATTTTTAACTGATTAGGAGTTGGTTCCATATATTTTTTCTAAAAATAATATTGATGATTAATTGATGACTACAAATCATAAAATTTACTGACTTTTAATACTCCTCTAAATTATTTATAATTATTAATTTAATTTTTTAGTTTAATAATTTAACAATATATTTTTAACTAAATTTTTTAAACATTAATAATTAACTGTTAGTAAAAAATAATAAATTATATTGACTCTCTAGCATTTTTTTATAGTTTGTGTCCAAAATTTTTTCTCATTGAATAACCCTCCAAGGCTCCAAGTGATAAAATTTCGTTTCCAAACCTAATATAAAAAAGGTAATAATATATATACCATTTTTCTTCAAGAAATATGGAATCATTTGAAGATCTTATCATTGAAAGCTTTTGGTTGGAAGAAAAGCTGTATTCGGTGGTTCTCATTATCAAAATCTAGTGGCTCAAAGCAGTTCTCCCGTCCAAATAACCAGCTTTTTTCCAGCCAGATATTTTTTCAGCCCTAACCACTCAACGTTATTCAATTAAACAAACCCCGGAAAAACAAGGTTCGACCCACTATTACACAACTCCACAAGTTCGGGTTTTTTTTTTTTAATTTCAAAAAATATATAAAATATATTTTACCAAAAAATATATATAATATTAATCATATCTCATGAAAATCTTTTAAAAATACGTTTCTACATATATACTCTTTTATATGGGAACGACCTACCAAATAGAATTTTGGATCATTTCCCATGCATCAGTCATGAATTCTCTCATTTTCATAGATATTTGAAATAAATCAGAATTTCAATTTCTAGGTTTTCCATATGAAATGACAAAAATACATTCTTAAAAAATTTTCACTAGATACATATTTTGGGAATTAATATTGTTCTTGTTGAGTTTGGCCGGTGTATAATCCGTTTATCGATAAATGCCTTCAAGCTTCTTGTTGCAATGAGTTATACGTTGGCAAGGAGATGGGTACCTACAAAAGACACTCCAACACTCAAGTCAGTAAGTGTTTAAAAGGTATAAGAATAATTCTATGAATATAGAATGTAAGACATGAAATAAAAGTCATTATGTGTTGTATATTATAATAATTCTATGAATATAGAATGTATATAGAATATATCTAAAATGTCTCTAGAATGTATTGTGTATATGAAAATTTGTGTCTTTTATAGGCATAGAGTTGATGAATAGAATTTATGGTATGACCGTTGATCATTAAGTCAGAATAATGGTCATTAAGTCGGTAATGAAGGTGTCGGTTACAAAATGAATGATAATTAAGGTCGAGTTATAACTTATAATGCACGATAAAGGCCGAATTATAAGGTGACGGATCAAATATATTTTTATATATTTATATAAATAAAAAACCCCACAAGTTCACTTTAGGAAGTTGAATTGCAATTAAGATAGTAAAATACTTTACAAAAAATATAAAATCATAATATAATTTAAATTGTGAAATTATTTCATTTAATAAAAAATTTTAAAATTAATATTATAACATCAAATTTATAGCCATATAAATATTGCATATGAACGAATAATTAGGTTGTAGTGAATGAAATAATCTGAAGTTTTTTAACGAATTATTAAATAACGAATTTGTTAAATTGAATATATATAAAGTTATAAACATCAAATGGTATAAATAATTATTTTATATCATTTTTACTAAGTTTATCATATAAATATGTAATTTATTGTTATTATAAAAAATATATTAAAACTATTTTTCAGCTGAAATATAACATTTTTTTTTGTAAAAGGTAATTATTTCAAATAACTGATTATGAAATTCATTTTACTTTTTGCAATTTTTCTTTTCAAAATTAAAGCTTATCACGTAGTGGTACTCCCCAAGATGCTTATTACAAATTTATTATTGGAGTACTATTTGGCAACTTAAATTCTTTATTTTTCTTTATGTAATATATGCATTATTACTTAAAAGTTAAATACCTTTCAAAACTTTAAATACTAAATAATTTAATTATTATTTGATTTTTTTATTTCCTATTATAACTTGCAATATGCCTATGCCAATTTTCAAATCTTAATAATCACATTAGCTGTTCTGCATGTATACGATATTTGATAATCAAGGCATGGAACTGGGTTTGATGATTGTGGATGGCAAAAAAATTCACATTCTTCAAATACTTGTGGAGATTACTTGCAATAGAGAGGTTAATAGGAATTTGCAAAATTCTCACAGGATAAGAATCCACTCTCACGATTAAATGAAGACGGAATTGAGGTATTCGTCTCATAGAAATTCATGAAATTTCTAAAAAAAAAAATTTTAATATCTTTATATATATAAATTATATAAATAATTTTAATTTATATATTAAAATTTTATATAATTATTATATTAAATTTGTGTTTAAATTATGTTTGATTTAATATTTTTTGTTCAATTATAAAAAATTTTATTATAAATGTATTAATTTTAAAAAAAAATAAAATTAAATAATATCCAATTATGTATATCCGCAAATATCCCTCTCCGTAAAAAAAATAAACGGAACCTATGACAAAAATAAAACAAAAATGGAAAGTATTTTATTAAACGAAAATGAAAAATAAAAAAAAGAGTGTCTCTGACTCTCTGCCCCATAAAAGCCCATTGTCATCTGCCCATGAAAATCCATTGCCATTCTTATTGACGAGACTCTCTACCACACGCACTCTTCGATCTTTAATTATCAGCTTTCAGTTTCTAAAATCATGAATTATTCGATATGTTTTTCACGCTTTGCAGTTTCTTGGGGTCAATTGAGTGTGACCCCAGTTGGACCAGGGGATTCAGACCTTGTTAGGTCATTTTGGGTCCAAAATCAGCTTGTTGTATGATTGTATTTGAGTTTAATAATTAAAAAATAGTTTTATCTCAATTTTTTCTTCATCACAATTTTACCAAAAATGATATTTTTTACAATCATCAATATTTACAAAAATGATTACCATTAAAAATACTCTTTTCGTAAATGATAATTAATTAATTGATTTAGTTAACATGTGTTCTAAATTATTAATTAAAGACATATTAAATTTATCAATTAAAATTTGAAGTTAATACTTAAAGTGGTCCTAAATTTGCAGTGGAATTTCAATGTCGTCTTTGAACTTAAAATTGTTCCAAATTTATCGGTTTTGAGATACTTTTAGGTAACAAATTAATGATGTAGTTGGATGGAAGCTACGCTATACTGCTAACCATAGTTGTCAGAACCGAACCGGTAATTAAACCGGTCAAGTCACTGGATCACTGGGTCACTGGTTTAACCGGTGGGTCACTGGTTAAACTAGTTGACTCGGTATTATGCAAATAAAAAATAAAAATAGTCAAAAACCTAAAATTAAATTTTGAAATACATATTTTTACTAACATTTTAAGAACAATTAAGTCGAATTCTATAAATAACTAATACAAAAATAGACATATAATTAGTTCATACTACTATATAGTATCTTAATTAGACACAATAAGAATAACAATCTATGAATTATATCCAAAGAATAATTTTAAAGTCTAAATATTTTTGTATAATTAAATGATTATATAAATTAATTTTTTTCTTAGAATAAATACTTTTTATTTTATTTTTATATTCATTATTATTTTTTATTTTAAAATTAATTAATTTGTACTTCAATTAAAAAATAATTTATTATATATTATTAAAATAAAATAGTTAAAACTTTTTATTAATAATAATCTTAAGATAGATGTTAACTAACTCTTAACTAATAAACGGGGGAGCATATTATTTGGTATCCTGAAGCAAATAAAATATGCTTACATTAATTATTAACTTACAACTTGCAAGAGAAAATGGTGGTACAGTATAGTGGACTAAAAGAATCCACACGAGGCGTCAGACTCCAAATTTAGCTTTTGGTATTTCACAATCTGGATTAGAGATAAAAAAAAGAGAAAGGTAATGTGAGTATGCGAAATGTGGCTTTGATTATTTTTAGTCTTATGAGACATTGGAATATTGATATATGATAATAAATTAGAATAGTTAATTATGAAACTTTAATTTATCTGTTTGAGTCTTATGAGACATTCGTTAGTGGAGGACTCATGACTCTAAAAGCAAGGAACTACTAATAAACCCATTCCTGGTCTTGGAAGTAACCCATTTTGATTCATCGTTCTCATTACTTTCAAGTTTCAACAATCCGGTCAAAAAGGAAAAAGAATAGAAAGCCGTTAATGAAATCTAAGGCTGTTTTTCTTAGTAATTACTTAGTCTAACACGAGTTACAGGCTTTGATCGCTACTTAAATATCTTTCTTTTCAAAATTATAAAAATCAATGTTAAAGACCTATATAAATTATGTTTTCTTAAAACGGATTTTAAAATTTATCAAATCATATTAATTAACTAATTGTAATTAAGAATAAACGAAGATGTGTACCTTTTATAATTGTTCAAATTATAGTGATGATATATCATCTTATTATAAATAAAAATTAATTAAATATTTAGAAATATTCCAGTAACTTAAAAATTGATAAAATAACATATATAGATAATTACATCATTATCAATTATTTTCATATCTTTTTTAAAGATTATAAATAATTTATTTGTTAGAGATATATTTATTTATGTATTTTTTATATCAATTTAAATTTTTTTAAAAATAATATC
>NC_029779.3:30893217-30898999 GCF_000817695.3 Arachis duranensis
AAATAAATTTATGCAAAAATTTTATACAAATTCAAAAAAACTTTTGTACGAAAAATATATTAAAAATATAATTATTTATATTATTTTTCTATCCGTTTAAGTTTAAGAAAAAAAATTAGTATCATGTCATTATTTCACTTCATTGCTTATAAACAAGAACGACAAATTAATAGTTCATACTTCATATTCATCTCTATCCTTGCATCCACCACAGATGCTTCCATACATTATATTCTATTGAAACATTCTCACAATCTCACATGCTCATCTCCCAACATATATAATGATGACTCACTATCTGAAAGGTAAATGACATCTTTTACGTATCTTACAAAATATGTGTTGTTAGCCAGAATTGTAGGATATTTTATTTTCTTCTATAAATATTTTGTAGTATGTAGGCTGTGTATGGAAAAGAATATACACTTTTGAAAAGAATATACACTTTTCCAATAATCATAGCATATTTACAAAAGAAAAATCTAAAAAAAGAAATCCTAAAATACTAGTTAATTGATGGAAAATATATTTTAAGTATTATAAAACTATTCTTTTAAAAAATTTAAACTGATACGTCCGTTATACATCGGTTACGAGTTATAACTCGGCTGGCATCTTTAACCGACATATCAATTATGCCGAGTTTATGACAATAATTGGCCCTTTGATCGGTTACGTCACTAACAATAAATTGAGGAATATTACTGTTACAATATCTCGGTTATAAAAAGCAATCAGGAGAAAACAAAAGACATGAGATCATTGACGAACAAAAGAAACTCTTTGAAATAATTCTCCAAAAGTTGACTTGAGCGTCGGAGTACTTTTTGTAGGTACTTCCCCCCTTTTTGGCTCGGGCTTGCTGGTGGAGGAACGTAGTGACTTGAAGACAAGCTCAGCCTCTCCTCCTTTCTCGGAGCGACCTATAGTTCGGCTACAACAAGGCAAGAACATTTGGCGCCCACCGTGGGGCCCGAAGCTTGAAGTCCCTTTCTCTCAGGCCCCAAATACCTCAACGGTTAACAATGGCTGACGCACCTCCTCCCACCCCATCCGAGCTCCTTCGTATGGTGACTGAGCTTCAGCAGGCAAATCAGCACATGGCTGAGGCAAACGAGCATATGAGAAACGAAAATCAACGGATGCAACAACAGATGGAGCAATTAATCAATGCCCGCATTGAACATGGTAACGATCATAATGAGCGGAATAATGACGATGAACACCGCACACTTGTTTCGGAAACACCTCAGGATGAGGAAGGCGGCGGTCCGCATGATAGCGAAAAAAGAGCCGAAACTGATAGGGACGAGCTTGACAACTCCACAGGACCATTTACGGCGGATATCATGAATTTCCAGCTACCTAGGCAGTTTACTTTACCAGCAACGTTAACTCCTTATGATGGATTGGGAGATCCAAAGCAACACATTAAGAAATTCCGATCAATTATGATCGTTAACGGTGCATCTGATCCTATTTTATGCCGTTGTTTTCCTTCTTTTTTAGATGGCCCTGCACTTGACTGGTTTTGCTCTTTGCCTGCAGATTCTATTTCCCGATTTCAGGAACTGGCAAAGCAATTTGAGGATCACTTTGCAGCATCCGCTATTTATCTACATGACTCGGACTACTTGACGACTGTTAAACAAGGCCCTCAAGAAAGCCTGAAAGACTACATCACCCGTTTTACGAAGATAGCAATGAGGATCCCCGATCTTCATCCTGAGGTCCACCTACATGCCATCAAGAGCGGGCTCCGCCCAGGGAAATTTCAAGAAGCTATCGCGGTAGCTAAACCAAGGACTCTGGCCGAGTTCCGTGAGAAGGCCAAAGGACAGATAGACATCGAAGAACTCCGTCAAGCTCGGAAGTCAGAAAAGTCGGCAACCACCAAAGACGACGAGAAGCCCCGTGAAAGTAGAAAGAACTTCAAGCCAGTACCCCGATACGACTCATACACACAGTTCAACACCAAGGGAGACGACATTATCAAGGAAATATTAAATTCCAAGCTGATCAAACCTCCACGGAAAGCCGGGAGTTATCCAGAACCAAAAAATGTTGATAAGTCCAAGTATTGTACGTTCCATCAGAAGTTCGGTCATACAACCGATGAATGCGTGATCGCTAAAGATCTCCTTGAACGTTTGGCGAGACAGGGGCACCTTGACAAATTCATTGCAGGTCACATGCAAAAGAGATCCACTTCTGCCGCGGAACCATCCTCGGTAGCAACTCCATCAAAAGACAAGGAGAAAGTTCCTGCTCAACCCAGGGGTGTAATTAATTGCATTTCTGGGGGCTATGCAGGGGGAGGATGTACAAGCTCTGCACGCAAACGCACGTACAGAGCAATGCTCGCCCTGGCGGATACGACCAACAATCCTCAGCTGACACAAAAAGCACCTGAGATAACATTTTCCCAAACTGATTATCATGCTCATGACCGAATCTCGATGACCCTGTCGTCATCTCCATTCAGCTGGGCGATTTAATAGTTCGGAAAGTACTGCTGGACCCAGGCAGCAGTGCCGACGTTTTATTCTTTACTACATTTGAGAAAATGAAATTAAGTACTAACATTCTGCAACCATCTGTAGGAGACTTGGTCGGCTTCTCAGGAGAGCGAGTCCCGGTCATGGGTTCAGTATGGTTACAAACCACATTGGGTGAACAACCTGCGTCTAGAACACAAGATATTCAATACTTGGTGGTTGACAGTTTCAGCCCTTACAACCTTATTTTAGGGCGACCCTTTTTAAACAGGTTTGCCGCAATTGTATCTACTGTTCATCTTTGTATCAAGTTTCCTCTGCAGGATAATACGGTGGCCATAGTCCATGGCGACCTACAAGATGCTCGGCACTGTTACAACACTAGCCTAAAGCCCATCAAGAGAAATAGTGACAGACGTGTAAACTCCATAGGCGCAGAACAGCCAATGCTTACCGAGCTGGATCTTCGAGCCGACCTTCAAGATCGCCCTCTACCAAATGAAGAGCTGATAAAGCTTACCTTGACAGATGATCCAACCAAATTTACCTTTATCGGCGCATCCATGAAAGGCGAAGAGAAACCCGACCAGTAGCCCAGAAAAAAAGAAACCTCGGCACAGAAAAAAGACTGGCATCCATGGACGAGGCTAAAAAGCTAATCGATGCAAACTTCATACGAGAAATCAGATTCACGACTTGGCTAGCCAACATCGTAATGGTAAAGAAACATAACGGTAAATGGCGTATGTGTGTTGATTTCACTGACTTAAATAAAGCCTGTCCAAAGGACGCATATCCTTTACCTTCAATTGATACTTTAGTAGATAACTCTTGTGGTTATGGTACATTGAGTTTCATGGATGCATATTCTGGATACAACCAGATCTTTATGCATCCATCAGATCAAGAAAAAACCGCTTTTATCACTGAATATGGTAATTATTGCTATAACGTCATGCCCTTTGGCTTAAAGAATGCAGGAGCAACATACCAACGGATGATGAATAAAGTCTTCAACCAACAGATCGGCAGAAACCTAGAGGTCTATGTTGATGACATGGTCGCCAAGACAAAGATCGGAGAGAGCCATGTCGGCGATCTTACTGAGATATTCGGTCAGATCCGAGTTTACAACATGAGACTTAATCCAGAAAAATGTGCCTTTGGTGTCCAAGGTGGAAAATTCCTCGGGTTTATTCTGACCAGCCGAGGAATCGAGGCCAACCCAGAGAAATGTCAGGCGATTCTAGATATAAGCAGTCCCACAAACATAAAGGAAGTGCAGAGACTGACAGGACGACTAGCAGCACTGTCCAGATTCTTGCCATGTTTAGCATCTAAATCGGCGAGTTTTTTGCACTGTTTACGAAAAAACACAGCTTTTCACTGGGATGAAAACTGTGAATTGGCATTTCAAAGCTTAAAGCAATTCCTTTCTAAACCACCTGTTTTACAAAAGCCCAAAGTCGGTGAACCCTTATATTTGTATTTGTCTATCACTGATATATCAGTTAGTGCTGTCCTTGTTGCAGAAAAAAATAAGACTCAACAGCCAGTCTACTTTGTGAGCAAATCACTCCAGAACGCCGAGCTTCGTTACCCGAAGTTGGAAAAACTGGCTTACGCCCTCGTTTTTTCAGCAAGAAGGCTTCGTCCCTATTTTCAGAGTCACACGATCAATGTTAGGACGTCTCAGCCATTACGCCAAATACTCGCCAGACCCGAGCTTGCCGGACGGTTGATCAAATGGTCCATCGAACTCTCGGAGTTCGATATCTATTACCAACCTAGGTCCTCTATAAAGTCACAGTATTTAGCTGACTTTGTTGCTGAATTTACAGGACCCACCCAGAATGAGGATTGCGAAAAATGGGTGCTATTCGTTGACGGAGCATCAAACCCACAAGGAGCTGGTGCAGGGATACTTTTGGAAAACCCTGAGGGAGTTATATTTGAACATTCTCTTCGGTTTTCCTTCAAAGCCAGTAACAATCAGGCCGAATACGAAGCCCTCATTGCAGGGCTCAGGTTAGCAATTGAATTGCAAGTCATTAACTTACACGTTTATTGTGATTCTTTGTTAGTCGTTCAACAAGTAAATCAGCATTTTCAAACAAAAGACCCTATTCTACTAAAATATCTTGAAATTGTCAATAAACTGATTACTCATTTTTCCAAAATCAAGATTACCCACATAGAAAGAGATCAGAATCACAGGGCAGACATACTATCTAAGTTAGCTACCAGCCAGTCACATAATGCTTCGCTTTTACAGTCAACTTTACAGGAGCCGAGCATAAATATGATCGGCAACCTTCAATCCAAGGATTCTTGGCAAAAGCCATACATCCAATATCTCAAAAATGCTAAACTTCTGCTAGAAGTAAAAGACATTAAAAAGTTCAAACGACAAGCATCTTTTTTTACATTGTTGAATGACGAATTATACAGGCGAGGCTACTCTCGACCATTATTAAAATGCTTAGACAGATCGGAGGCCGAAATAGCCCTAGCCGAAGTTCACGAGGGCATCTGTGGAATACACTCAGGCGCAAGAAGCTTAGCACGCAAAATTCTCCGTGCAGGTTTTTACTGGCCGACCATATGGGAAGACAGCCAGAAAAAAGTTCGAACTTGTGAACACTGCCAAAAGCACGCCCCGATACTTAACATTCCAGCCGAAGAATTACACCAGTCAACGGTAAGCTGGCCATTTCATAAATGGGGAATTGATATCCTCGGACCTTTCCCCACGGCACCCAGACAGGTAAAATTTTTAGTTGTGGCAATCGATTACTTTTCCAAATGGATTGAAGCTCAACCTCTAGCCAGAATTACATCGGTACAAATGATATCATTTGTTTGGCAACATATAATCTGCAGATTTGGTATACCTCAACATATTGTGACTGATAATGGTCGCTGATGAGCGGATAATTTATACGCTTTTTGACATTGTTTTCATATAGTTTTTAGTAAGTTTAAGCTACTTTTAGGGATGTTTTCACTAGTTTTGATGTTAAATTCACATTTTTGGACTTTACTATGAGTTTGTGTGTTTTTCTGTGATTTCAGGTAAATTCTGACTGAAATTGAGGGATTTGAGCAAAACTCTGAAGAAGGCTAACAAAAGGACTGCTGATGCTGTTGGAATCTGACCTCCCTGCACTCGAAATGGATTTTCTGGAGCTACAGAACTCCAATTGGCGCGCTCTCAACGGCGTTGGAAAGTAGACATCCAGAGCTTTCCAGCAATATATAATAGTCCATACTTTATTCGAAGA
>NC_029779.3:30907283-30908807 GCF_000817695.3 Arachis duranensis
GGAGGCCACAATCATGCTCTGAGCATCTGTGAAGCTCTGTAAGAGCTTCCTGTCAAGCTATTGACATTAAAGAAGCGCTTATTGGGAGGCAACCCAATCTTATTTATTTATATTAATTACTTTTTCATTTTATTTTCCAGTGTTAGTCTCTGTTTTCTTTAGGTTGATGATCATGTGGAGTCACAAAAATAGCTGCAGAATTAAAGCGGAATAAAAAACAGCATCAAAGATAGCACACCTTGGAGGACAGGCCTACTGGCATTTAAACGCCAGTAAGGATAGCAAAATGGGCGTTTAACGCCCAATCTGGGAGCATTTTGGGTGTTAAATGCTAGAAATGATACACAGACTGGCGTTTAATGCTAGAAAAGGGTGTCTGGTGTCTGGCTGGCGTTAAATGCCAGTAAGGGTAGCAGAATGGGTGTTTAACACCCAGTCTAGCAGCATTCTGGGCGTTAAATGCCATAATGGGCAGCCAAACTGGTGTTTAACGCTAGAAAGGGGCATCAGCCAGGCGTTTAACGCCAGAAATGGTACACAGAGGGCGTTTAAATGCTAGAAAGGTGCTGGGATGAGAAATCCTTGACACCTCAGGATCTATGGACCCCACAGGATCCCCAACTCACTCTCCCTCCTCTTCACAACTTTCCATAACACTCTTCCCTAAATATCATTCACCTATCAAATCCTACCCTCTTCCCCATAATCTCTCTATCACTCACATCCATCCGCTATTTCCCAAAAACCCATCATAAAACCCCACCTACCTCACAATTCAAATTTAAAACACTTCCCTCCCAAACCCACCCATTCTCACACGGATCCCCTCCCTCTCTTACCCTATAAATACCCCTCCTTACCACCTTCAATTTCACACATCACCAACACTTCCTAACCCCCTTGGCCGAACCATTCACACACCTCCATCTCCTCTATTTCTTCTTCTTCTCCTCCTTTCCTTCTTCTTTTGCTCGAGGACGAGCAAACCTTTTAAGTTTGGTGTGGGAAAAAGCTCTGCTTTTTATTTTTCCATAACCATTAATGGCTCCTAAGGCAGGAGAAACCTCTAGAAAGAGGAAAGAAAAGGCAGCTGCTTCCACCTCTGAGTCATGGGAGATGGATAGGTTCATCTCAAAGGTCCATCAAGACCACTTCTATGAAGTTGTGGCCAAGAAAAAGGTAATCCCCAAGGTCCCCTTTATGCTCAAAAAAAGTGAATATCCGGAGATCCGACGTGAGGTTCGGAGAAGAGGTTGGAAAGTTCTCACCAACCCCATCCAACAAGTCGGAACCTTAATGGTTCAAGAGTTCTATGCTAATGCATGGATCACAAGGAACCATGATCAAAGTATGAACCCGAATCCAAAGAACTATCTCAAAATGGTTCGGGGGAAATACTTAGATTTCAGTCCGGAAAATGTGAGGTTGGCGTTTCATCTACCCATGATGCAAGGTGATGAACGCCCCTACACAAGAAGGGTCAACTTTAATCAAAGGTTGGACCAAGTACTAATGGACATTTGT
>NC_029779.3:30911315-30916989 GCF_000817695.3 Arachis duranensis
TGGATCCGGAAAGTCCAACCTTGTCTGTGGTGTTCCGAGTAGGATCCTGGGAGTCCGGGAAGTCCAACCTTGTCTGTGGTGTTCCGAGTAGGATCCTGTGGATCCGGAAAGTCCAACCTTGTCTGTGGTGTTCCGAGTAGGATTCCGATCATGAGTGACCGTGACGTGCTTCAAACTTTAACCTGCTGGGCGTTGGTGACAGACGCAAAAGAGGGATTCTATTCCAGTAGGAGCGGGAACCAACCGGTGATTAGCCGTACTGTGACAGAGTGCGTTAGCATAGTTTTCACTGCGAGGATGGGATGTAGCCATCAGCCATGGGTGATGCCTCCAGACTGGTTAGCTGTGCGAGTGACAGCCGCACAGGTTATTTCCCCGTGAGGAATGAAAGTAGCCACAGTTGATGGTGAACCCCTATACAAAGCTTGCCATGGAAAGGAGTAAGAAGGATTGAGTAGAAGCAGTAGGAGAGCAGGCGTCCTTGGGCTCTACAGCAACTCCATCCGCTTATCTGAAATTCCTACCAATGAATCTGCATAAGTCTTCTATCCCTTTTATTATTCCTTTTTATTTATTATAATTACAATTCCTCTTTTTTCTGCCTGACTGAGATTTGCAAGGTGACCATAGCTTGCTTCATACCAACAATCTCTGTGGATTCGACCCTTACTCACGTAAGGTTATTACTTGGACGACCCAGTACACTTGCTGGTAGTTGAACGAGATTGTGAAGGAAATAAACAATGCCCTCAGAGTATACATCCTTTATAAACAAAAGAACAAGTGATCACAATTTCGTCCACCAGTCGCCAGTTCATAGACCATAATTTTCAGACTTTTTTGCAGAATTTAAAAGTGAAACAACATTTTTCCTCAGTAGAACATCCTCAATCCAATGGTTTGGCAGAAGCTGCCAACAAGGTCCTCCTCCAAGCTCTAAGGAAGAAACTCGACAACGCTAAAGGCCTTTGGGCCGAGCTTGTTCCGGAGATCTTATGGGGATACAACACTTCGGTGCATTCAACAACAAAGGAAACACCATTTCGTTTGGTGTATGGTTCGGATGCAATGATTCCGGTTGAGATATCACAAAGCTCCTTAAGAACACAGCATGAAGCCCATGATGAAGCCCGCCGAGCCGAGCTTGACTTGGTTGAAGAAGTCCGCGCTATAGCCACAATTCGGCAAAAAGCATTGCAGCAACGAATAGCTCAACGTCATAACAAGACGGTCAAACCAAGATCATTTCGCCAAGGCGATTTGGTGTTACGCAAAACTGAAACAGCCCGCAAGCCACCTTCCCACGGCAAGCTCGCTGCAACATGGGACGGACCTTATAGAGTACGTCAAGTGATTGGTAAAGGTGCCTATCATCTAGAGGAATTAGATGGAACAATACTTCCTAGCACTTGGAATGTTACCTCATTGAAGAAATACTTCAGCTAACAATATGCAGCATGCTGGTACTCTTTTTCCTAACTTGAGATTTTTCCCGCATATGGGTTTTGCTCAAGAAGGTTTTAACGAGGCCAGCTTACCTATCTCAAATTGTAAAGGTACTGCACTCAATAAAATCTGTTTTGCTAGATATCCCTATGCATAGTCCTACTGCACGTACTTTATATCAATTGCATCTAAATTACAGTCATACAAATTCGTCACTCGAAACGCAAAGTCGCATTGATATCTCATGCGCAAACAGTAGCTGATAAAATTCTCATCAGCACATTAAGATAATCAGACCCCAAGATTGGGACAAATAAAAACTGGGATTAATCATATCCTAAGTTAACAGATATATCAATTACCGACAAAAAAAAATACCAAAACACAGTCATCAAAGCGTCTAAAAACACAGACCGTTCAAAACAAACAGCTCTTACAGCACTTAGATCATTCTATCAAGTCAAAAAACAAAGATAAATACAGAAGCAGTCCAAAATGAAGCCAGATATTTTAACCACCCAAATTATCATCACCCTCCTCTGCTCCATCTTCATCATCAACCAATTCACCATTCCGAACTACTTTGCTCGGATCCATGGCAGAAAAATCATCTTCAGGGAAAAGAAATTTAGCTTGGATTACAGCACGTTCAAAACCCTCTGCGAAAGCATCAAGGATATGGCCTTCTCGGCTAGATTCCATCTGTTCCAATTTCATTTTCACCTCCACCATTTTCTCACTCATTGCATTCAATTCACTTTCTTTCTTCGCTAATGATTCACTTACCCTATCATGCTTCTCCTTTTCCAGTTTTAGTTTCTCCTTCACCACGGACAGTTCTTTCCTAAGCTCGGTTAGCAAAGTTTCTTTTACTTCTAGCTGACTTTTCAGATTGGTGCTCTCAGACGAAGTTTGTAACATCTTCCGATGCCTTTTTTCCTGGCTCCGACCAATGCTAGCCAAGCGGAAACCCAAAACCTACACGAACATTATAAACACAATTCATTTTCCAAAAATAAACCCCAAAGCCAACTTTAACAAAGCTATTAAAATATATAGCTGACCTGCATAAATTGATCTATACCAAGGTCTCCCACTTCATCAATACGACTAACGTCGGAAGCAGACTGCACAACTTCATCTGCCAGGACGTTAAAAGGAAAACTCTTGTCCCATAGTGACGAACCATCACCCCCTGACTCAAAAGAGTGAAGCTTTTCTTGCTTAACAGTAAAGCTCGTCAATTCGTCAAGTTCTATCGCTTTCTCTCCCTCTTGCACGTTTACCACTTCCGACTTTCTCTTCTTGAAAACGATACCTTTCTTCTTAGGAACCGGCTGATTCACCTCAACCTCGCCTTCCACTTTTTCTAGGTTAGAGGAAGACCCTTCAAAATTTTTCATTTTAAGACGAGCTCTCATGCTCGACGCTGAGACCCCAGGGTACCTCCCACCTAAAAACAACAACAAATCAAGACTCTTAGCAACACAACAATTAGGTTTTACAAGAGAACAGATAAATCAGGGATCATTCACCTAAATATTCCACTACAGAAGCCCTGTCCTCCTCCCAAGGCAACAAGTTTGACACAGATATCAACCCACCCCGATCAACCATTTCCATTAAAAAATTTATAATACATTCATTTCGGGGAGATATTAGTTCGGGACCCAATATATGATTAGGATGACAACACCAATATAGGGGAAACTTTTCACCAAGATTTTCATCGAGATAAAACGGAAATTCCTCTTCTACAGACCTCACTTTGAAAAACATTTCTTTAAAGTCTTTAAAAGAAGATTTGTACAATTTAAAGACAGAAAACCCAGGTGTACTATTCAGGTTCACCCAGAGTCCTTTCCAAACAGCTTTTGCTTGAAAAAGAGAAAAGAACAGCTCCACCTCAGGTTCAATCCCTAAAAATTCCATTAGCACTGCAAAACATTTTATAAAAGCCCACCCGTTAGGATGAACCTGAGAAGGAGCACAATTCATCTGCCTTAGTATATTGCATTCAAACTTTGTAAAGGGTAATTTCACAAACAACTCCTCTAAAACGCAGCTATACATGTAAAAGTTTTCAAAATCCTTCTCTCGATGATAAACTCGATCCATACGGTTACATGGTATCAACTCAATGTGGAATCCAGGCCTCATTATCCTTCCCAAAGTTATTCCTTTAAAACTTTCCTGATCGAAAAACAGGGAGGCCCTTATCTTCACATCTTCACCAACCCACCCATACGAACCATCATCTTCTACCTTAGGAAAGGTCCTTGCCTTCTTATCACTCATTTTCTTTCCTCTCTTCCAGACAAAGGAAAATCAAAAGCAGAAAGAACACTAAGAGAGTAACATTACTAACCTCTTTGGCTCATTCTTTAAAAAACCTTTGCAAAGACACAGGAAATAGAGCAGTTGAAGCCTCACACGAACGTAACTCAAAGTTACTTTTTAACCACTAATTTAAGGAAACGTTTTCAATTCCACATTAAAATCCTGACCCTTCATCAAAACCCACTTTCGACGGCCACAAGATAACTTTGGAACTCGAACCTTCATTGAAAAGACAAGTATCATCATTAACTCTTAAAGCAACTTTTACTATACTACAATAAATACACCCCAAACGATACGTCAAGTTGACCTGGGGGCTCCTTATGCCGAATTATAACTCGGACGGTTTAAAATTCAAAGCTCAACCTGCCTTATCTACACTCAGGCTAAGCTTGGGGGCTGTGATACGTCCGTTATACATCGGTTACGAGTTATAACTCGGCTGGCATCTTTAACCGACATATCAATTATGCCGAGTTTATGACAATAATTGGCCCTTTGATCGGTTACGTCACTAACAATAAATTGAGGAATATTACTGTTACAATATCTCGATTATAAAAAGCAATCAGGAGAAACAAAAGACATGAGATCATTGACGAACAAAAGAAACTCTTTGAAATAATTCTCCAAAAGCTGACTTGAGCGTCGGAGTACTTTTTGCAGGTACTTCTCCCCTTTTTGGCTCGGGCTTGCTGGTGGAGGAACGTAGTGACTTGAAGACAAGCTCAGCCTCTCCTCCTTTCTCGGAGCGACCTATAGTTCGGCTACAACAAGGCAAGAACATAAACTAATAAAAAGAATTATATGAATAATTACATTTCTTATTATAAATATTTTCCGATTTCCGTTTCTGATAGTGAGTTATCGTATATTTATGATCACAAATGAGGATGTGAAATTGTTTCATTAGAATGTGGGAAAGCATTTGTGAAAGCAAGAACAAGGAGAAAGGAATAATAATATGTGCTATTAATTTGAAATGTACGAAGAATATAATCTCTGATATTTCCATATCCTTTTCTCAAGGACTTAATGATTCTAGTGTTTGCATATATTATTGCGTTTCAATTACATATATTTTGCTATGTTGTAGTTGGTCAAGGTTGCGCAGCGAGTCACATGGTTCAAACGACAATTGTGAAATGTGTACGTGTGGACCAAACATATATACATATTAGTGGTGCTGAGTTCATATGTGATATTATTTTTATTCATTTATTTATTTATGTGTTACTGTAGCAATAATGGGGTTAGTATTCTACCATCAATAACGCGCCTTCACACCGCATATGTAACAAGATAGCATTTGAAAAAAATACAAAGATGGAAAGATTGAAATTGACCGATAAAAATTAAAAAATAAAGATTGAAATAAATTTTATTATTGTATTTGATATAAAATAAGAGATAGAAATTGAAATAAAAATAAAATTTTAATTTAATTTACACAAAAAATAAATTTAAAATTAATTAATTGAAATAAGAATATTTTAAGTATAAAATATTATTAAAATTTTAATTTTTATCTCCAAAAATTTTAGTCTTTTGTATTTCTACTTTCTAAAAATACTTAAATATTAAAATTTTAGAAACAGAAACAAAAAATGTAAATACTAGTTTTTAGGCCAATAACCACAAGGGAGCCACTTAGATAAAGATTTTAAAAACGTCTTTTTTTAAAGATATTTTTTAAAAATTAAAATTTAACACATATAATCAATTAAATTGTACTATTTTTATTAAAATTAGACCGGACAAATCAGTTTAGCAAAAAAAATTAATAAATTAAATTTTAAACTGGTATAAATTAATATTTTTTATAAAAAATTACTACAATATCTCTATTGTAAAACACAGTTAAAATATTCCTATTATATATATATAT
>NC_029779.3:30917265-30920016 GCF_000817695.3 Arachis duranensis
ATTATTTTAATTATTAAAATATTTTTAATTAATATATATATTAAAGATATAATTATTCATATATCTATTTTTATTAATTTAAATTTTTTAAAAAATTAATATCATAACAATATAATTATAATTGAAAATTCATTTTAATTAGAGGGTGTACCTAATTTTTGGAACATCTTAAATTAGAGATTGCTAGCTTGTGACAAGTCTAATCAAGCCTCTTTAATGAATTATCAACACAGGACAAGCTAATAATATCTCAGATTTGTGGTGATGAGAATTGCGCTGATGCACATGAAGAAATTAAAGCAATATTTTTTTTTTTAGTACACTGATGGTACATAAATAGAACTTAACCAAAATAATGTTATGTAGTACATGATATACTGTTACTATATTCTGTAAAACTCTTTTTTCACAATAATCGGAAAATCACGAAACATTATAATTATCTGTTTTTATAAAAGAATCTATATGCATGTATGTATTTATATGGGTTATACCATATATGATATATGTATATATGGTTTTGTTGATCCATAAAAGGAGTAAGCAAAATGGGTGGCTCTGGTTGTCCCAGTTAATAATGGAAAGAAACATGTAGACGACCAATAGACGTATGCAGTGGTTAAGGGGAGCATAGAACACTATAATGACCATTTTATCCTCGACGTGCATCACGTTTTGGTTGTGAACGCAAATGTCATATATATGGTCACAATTGAAGCAAAAAGGAGAATGTGAGAACCTACTCTCTCTCCCTATTGTTTCTGTCTTATTCACAGTAAAATACCTGCTGCTATATATTCAATTAAGAAAGCAATAACAACAAGAATAATAATAATAGTGTAGCTATGGTGAGAACCCCTTTGTGTGACAAGAGTGGAATGAGGAAGGGCACGTGGACACCTGAGGAAGACAAGAAGTTGGTCGCTTATGTTACTAGGTATGGTTGCTGGAATTGGCGTCTTCTCCCAAAGTTTGCAGGTCTTGAAAGGTGTGGCAAGAGTTGCAGACTTAGGTGGATGAACTACCTCAGACCCAACATCAAAAGAGGCAACTACACTCCAGAAGAAGAGGATACTATCATCACACTTCACCAAACCCTTGGCAATAGGTATCATCTTCAATTACCCAAGTCAATGCTCTCACCTCCATTGCTTCTCTCTATATATATATACACTACTACCAATCAATAATGTTGCAGTTTCTGTATCTCATGAATACCGTCACGTGCGTATAGATATTTATATCATGCACGCGACACAAACTAAGACATGAAAGTAACTGATATTTGTTGATGTGGTGGTGGATGCAGATGGTCCCTAATTGCGGCGAATTTACCAGGAAGAACTGATAACGAGATAAAGAATCACTGGCACACTGTTCTGAAGAAGCGTATTCAAGACAAGTCGTCGTCAGGCACAGGCAAAGGTAGTAAAGCCGGAAAAGCTAAAGCTTCTTACAAAGTAAAGAATAATAATAATAATAATTATGACTCCCCAACAACACTAATGGAGCAAGATTTCAATAACATTGGTGCTAGTTGTGATGATCGCCGTCATAATAATAGCCCATTGTCTCCACAACCATCCTCTAGCGGTTTCTCTTGCGTAACAACAGATACTGAAACCGCCGCTATAAACCATGAGGATAATAATTTAATTATTCTAGAGAATAATAATAATGATTACGGCGAGCTTGGTTTCTTTGATGCATATGATGAGCCAGTAAGTGCAGATTTCTGGACAGAACCATATCTGATTGACTTTTCCTATGTCCCACCCAGTAGTGAAGAATACTTTCTTAACCCTATTTGGGATATAGAATTCTGGGGCCAGAATAGCTTATACCTGGAATGAGGGTACGTTAATCAGAATCTGGGATATGATATCTGTAATTATTCCATGTATGTATATGTATATAGTCATGTGGGTGTGTTCATATTCCTGTATGTTTATAGTTGTACCATCATCATCAATAATAATATATGACAATATTTTATGGTCGGAAGAATAACAAATCTAGAAACACATTTGCAACGCCAGTTGAAATAAGAACATAAAAAATGATCTTAAAAAGACACATTCAAAGCATGGAAACATTAAAGAATATCTGATGATCGAAGATTTTCTCGGGATAATTAACTAATCTGTCATAGATAGAGACAATAATTAGGATAGTTGTGTTTATTTTCCCGTGGGAATGTGATGCAATTAATTTTCGTCCTTATGATGTATAACATTGTTCTTTCAGGATTTGTAAGATTTTCTTTTAATCAAAGACTGCATAATAAGGAGCAAAGACTACATATAATTTAATTTGAACTTTGAACTATATGATGTATTCTCACATGAATATAATTCCTCTTACTGCTGTTGATTGTTGAATAATTGTGCTAATTATCAACAAAAAGATTTAAAAAAATAAAAGAAATAATGACATACAAAGGAAGAAGAATATATAGTCATACGAAGTTTGAACTTAACCTTAGCTTATATAATGGTTAAATAATGGGGCAAAAGTCCGTAATGAAACATGATATAACTAATTAATCTAATATTATACATTATTTTATTTCTAACACCACGAAACTATATGGCTTTGTTTTTCCATGAAATAGTTTATGAGACCTTTTATATTACTGATTGGTTATATTGTGCACAGTTGAAACTTCGTTCTACCTTCATTGACGCCTTTGTCTTTGTCAATATCGCAAATTGCAATATTGACGGTTTCACACGGACGACGATCAGTCCT
>NC_029779.3:30920021-30968790 GCF_000817695.3 Arachis duranensis
AGTATCCCGAGAAAGGATTGAAAATTGGAAGGATGAAATCAGAAACTTGGCTTTCAAATGGAATTTCAGGTGAGAATTCAAAATCGAAAAATTAATTTTTCCTAAAAATTTAAGCTAACAAAAAAAGATACATAATTTTTCATGCGAATCTCTTTTTGTTTTCTACGTAATTTTTTTATATAAATATTTATTGTTGAATTTCATATGATGAAAATTTAATTATTTTATAAAATTTAATAATAATTATTTTTATTCATTTAGCTTATGTTTATTTTTTTTAGATTTAATAAAAATTAAATTTTAGATCTATTAGTAAAGAAAATTTTGATATTATATTACGAGACTATTATTATTGATATATATTGGATGTCTGATATGCGTAACTATTTGATTTGAAAAAAATTGATTTATTTTATACAAATGATTTTTTTTTAAAAAGATTGGTTTGAATAGATCAAATAATCACTTTTAAATTTTTTTTAATTTTTTCTGCGTGTTGATACAGGAGCATGTATCTTTATGTTTGTGTAGTTAATTAAAGTAGCCTAATTTAGCATATATTATTATATTGTGTTATGAGTTAGTTCCACATCGCCTGAGGTATGAAAGTTCTCCCTCCCCTACTAGTATAAATATGCGTATGTACCCCTTTTGTTTAAGAATTGAAGTTGATTTTTGAATATGAAATAAGCTGTGTACTTATTTTCCTCTAACCTCTTTACGAGTAAGAGGTGTATCATTGGCTTAGCCAATCAATGTGGGTTCTTGGTTACTTTCACCATAGTCAGATTGTCAAGCGACGTCCCGGCGTCAGTTTGGTATAAGAGCAAGCAAGGTCGGTCCTCGACTTGCTCCAGTAAAATTTTATTTGGTTCGTGGGTACGGTCTCAGTTTGGTTCGTGGGTACGGTCTCAGTGCGGTTCTCTCGCTGTTGGTACAAGTTGTCATCAGTACGGATTGTCTCTCGCTATTGGTACGAGTCGTCATCAGGACGGATTGTCTGTTGCGAAGTTTCGGATAATATTGTTCTTTTCTCTTCTTTTGGTGCTTTTTCTGTTGGTGATTATCATTCATTATTGGTGCATTTCCATCATCATTGTGCATCATCATAACATCAACACCAAACATCAACCTCATTACATAGTAGTAAAAGATGGTTCCAAAGCGTAGAACTACTCAAGAGATTGAAATGGAGGAGTTACACCGTCAAGTTAAGGAGTTGCGAGAGCAACTTGCAGAACATGAAGCTGCTCAAAATAATCATGGCAGGCAGAGTGATGACAGTTCTTCTAATGAAGAAGATAATGCAAATCCATTTCATTATTCGTCTTCGTCTGAAGATTTGTCCACACAAAGAGCACGACACAACATGACTCACAAAGTTAAAGACTTAGAAATTAAAATTGATGTTCCTGAGTTTGGAGGGAGACTCCAACCAGATGATTTCATCGACTGGCTTTGCACAGTGGAAAGAGTATTCGAGTTAAAAGACATTCCAGACGACAAGCGCGTGAAGCTTGTAGCAATCAAGTTGAAGAAGCAGGCGTCAGTTTGGTGGGAGAATCTCAAGCATCAGCGAGAAAGAGAAGGAAGACGAAAGATCATGACATGGGATAAAATGCGTCGTGAGCTCAAGCGCAAGTTCCTTCCTGAACATTACAGGCAAGACACCTTCATCAAATTTCATAATTTGAGGCAAAAATCATTATCTGTAGAAGAATATACAATGAATTTCGAAGAGTTGCTTATAAAGTGTGACATTCAACAGCTAGAAGAACAAATAATTACTCGTTATTTTGGAGGACTGGACACAGAAATTTCTGATGTCATTCAGCTGCAACCAGATTGGACCTTAGATGATGTCATTAGGCTGCCATTAAAGATTGAAAAGCAAAGAACACAAAGGAATAACACTCGGTCTCCGAAGGACAAAGAAGTCATCCTTGATGTTCAACAAGAAGTGAAGACAGGATTTTTTAAAGGCAACAAGGAGCGTGGATCATCAAGTAGGAAATGCTTCAAATGTCAAGATTTTGGGCATATTGCTGCTGATTGTCCAAATCGAAGGGTTATCACTCTTGTCGAGGAAGAGGTTAATGAAGAACCAATTCAGGAGTAAGAGGAGGAAGGTGAGGTTGACTATGCTATTGAAGAAGTTCCACCAGATTGTGGAGAAGTTTTAGTAGTTTGTCGAAACTTGAATACTGCAAGGGTAATAGAAGACAAAAGTTGGCGACGCCACAACATCTTTCACACAAGATGCACTGTTGAAGAGAAGGTTTGCAAGGTTATCATAGATAGCGAAAGTTGTGAAAATGTTGTTTCAAATTATATAGTAGACAAATTGAAGCTTCCAACCGAGTTACATCCTTATCCTTACAAGTTGCATTGGTTAAAAAAGGAGAATAAAGTTAAAGTAACAAGGCGATGTTGTGTCCAATTTTCTATGGGAAGCAAATACAAGGATAAAGTATGGTGTGACGTCATCCCGATGGACGCGTGTCATTTACTGTTAGGACATCCTTGACAATATGATTGTGGAGCTATTCATGATGGTTTCAAAAATACATAATCCTTTATTAAAGATGGCAAGAAGATCGTATTAACTCTATTACAACATGTAGATGGTCAAAAGAATCAAGCTGAGCTATGCCTTTTCACATCTTTCAAATGCACTCACCAATGGAATCTTTCGCCAATACAAGATGCACCTTTTTCAATCCAGGGAGGATAATATCAGGAGCCCTTTTCAATCCAGGGAGAATGATGCAGGAGCATGTATCTTTATGTTTGTGTCGTTAATTAAAGTAGTCTAGTTTAGCATATATTATTATATTGTGTTATGAGTTAGTCTCGCATCGCCCGAGGCATGAAAGTTCCCCCTCACCTACTAGTATAAACATGCGTATGTACCCTTTTTGTTTAAGAGTTGAAGTTGATTTTTGAATATGAAATAAGTTGTATGCTTATTTTTCTCTAAGCTCTTTGAGAATAAGAGGTGCATCCTTGGCTTAGCCAACCAAGGTGGGTTCTTGGCTACTTTCACCATAGTGGGGTGTTAACCTCGCCAAAATTGGTGACCCAAGCGACGTCCCAGCGTCAGGTGTTATCCTTAAATCCTTAAATAATGAATTTAGTATGTTTTTTTCTTCATCCTTCTTGACCAATCTTTCTTTAAATTTATCTTTTACTCTTATTTATTAAATTTTTTTGTCAAATATATGTATATAAATTATTTGAAAAAGTAAAGTTTGGTATTCTGAAAAAAATAAAATTCACTTTTTTTCTGTATAGGAATGACGAAAAAAATTAGGAATTGAAAAGAAAAGAGGAAAAAATTAGAATTCACATGGAAGGAAGAAATTGAGTTTATGATATGAACAAAAAATTATAAATGGTATCATCTGTGTCTTTTTCTGTCTCTGTTTCTATATTCCTGAGGAGCTTTGTTTTGTTTTCAATGACTCAAATTTTCAGTCGCTAAATTCCTTCTCTAACACAGATTTTAAATTAAGCCGTAAAAATATGTTCAATTACAAATTTACAGTTAAATTAAATTTCATGGTAATCAACCAAGTAGCTTTCATATTAGCTATAAAAAATTAGAAGAGAACGAATTTTAAAAGCGTAACAAAGAAGAAGAGAGTAAAAGTAACTGTTTGGTGCAACTTAAATTATTTTTTAATTAAACTCTTTATATAAAATAAATCATTTTTTTAACCAAATAATAACACATGTCAGCAATCTAAAAATAATTTCATATAAAGTCTAACTGTTGGTGAATTTCTGCCATATCTAATATATAGATAGTTTAATAACTTTTCCTATTGATTAACACTTAACTGGCTTTTAAAATAGTAAAAGGTTATAAGTTAATTAAGTGAGCATTAAACCTAGCTATGATCTCCTAAAATTTATAAGACTTCTTCTAAAAGCTAAATAAATGCGCAAACTAACAATAATAATCATAAATCAATAACCTTGTATTCAAGTGAACATAGGCAAGAAGCATGTTCCGAGGATTATTTAAAATAGATAGATTTTGGCCGAAATGTAAGGTCCAAACTCTTTTTAGGACAGTATCTAATTCTGCTGATGTTGAAGTGCTGCTGTTTGAGTTCCTCATGAAGAGGTGGATAGTGGTACCTACAAGTGACTCTGATGTTTAAGTTAGCAAGGGTTTAAAGCAGGTTTTTTGTAGATTGGATTCTGAATATACTAGAGTGCATCAGTGTATTTCTAGTAGAAAAGATAACCACCTTTTAGAGTAGTTCCACCTTGAATGGTGGATGACCGTTTTCTTTTTATAGAAAAGTTGTTTAGATCTCCCTTCTAGATAGATAGATAGGAGATATCTTAGGAGTTAGTTACTTACTCAAATAAGTAAGACTGAAATGACGTCATCGCGCCCGACCTCTGTGAGGTCGGGTAGGAGTAGATAAGGTGGCCACCTTTGTTGGATGAAATTTTATTCGTTTTGGGTCTGGCTATATTTTTGGGACAGGGTATGAACAGTGTCACTGTTTGAGTCTGATTTTTAAAAGGTCGGACTCAAACATTTGTAGATCAAGTTGGTTCCTTGTAGATTTAGCGTATTAGGTCAGACAGACAACCTTTCAGGTATCACATCGGGTACTCGACATGTTTTAAATGAAAAGATATTATGTCTTTTCATATCTTGTGCACATCACTCTATGGTTACTTTGGTAACCGTACGACATAAATGAGGCGTCGTGAAATTACCATTTTGCCTCTAGTATCTTATAAATACTCAAATTCATTTCTCTTTTTTCTTTTTCGCCTTTGTTCTGAAATATTTGCACTTCATCATCTTCTTTCTTTCATCAAATTCCTACAATCTTCTTTTCTTACATCCATTCTTGCATTCAAGATTTTCTCTATCTTGAGGCTTAGAAGACTTTGTCTATACTTTGAAGTGGAACTTTTGTGTTTTGCTGTTCAAGTGTCCTTTTTTCGCATCACATTCCTTCAAGATTAGCGTTCTTATCTTTTGAACTTCTGTCTCTGTTTTTATGTTCTGGGCAATGCCATTTTTATGGCCTTTGGCGATGTTTCTTTGTCTATTTGAGAAATTCTTTGGAAAATTTTGTTTCTTTTTCTTTCTTGAATTTGAACGTCTGCTTGTTACTGTTATTGATGAACCTGAGTGTGAAATTTTTATGTTGTGTTGCCCCCAAATGGTGTCACTTAATTTGTTGAAGATGACGCCATTTCTATATCTGATAATGTAAAGTAGTTGTTTTGTTTATAAGAATTTGTAAGAACTATAATCATTTGTTGGTATTGTTGACGACGACCCAACTTATTGTGTTTGTTACCCGACTTTTTGACTTGTTGTGATGATTTCTCTTTGTTTGTTGTATTGCAGGTATAACTTATACGTCTCAGTCAGTTATTCACAACATGTCTTCTAAAGTTTCATCCGATCTGACTTGGGTGGATATATCTGTTTTTACTCTTGTCTCTGCTATTGATAAAGAGTATACCAAGACCTTTCGTAGGCACCATAGGTTGTGTGAAAATCGAGAGGATGAGCGTAGATATGAGATCTTAGTTGCCATTCCTGAGGAGAGGGTGTGTTTTCTCTGACTTAGTAACTCGGAGTATCATTTCATATACGTGTATGAGTATTTTTTTATGAAATTAGGGGTTAGCCTTCCTTTTACTGACTTCGAATCCGATGTCCTTAGGGTCTGTAAGGTTGCCATTTCCCGCTTCATCCTAATTCTTGGAGTTTCCTAAAGATTTATCAACTTCTTTGGCAAGAGCTTGACATCGTGCCTTTTTTAAGGTCTTTGTCCTTACCAAACCCTTTAGCTCCAAGAAACAGGATTGGATCTTCTTTTGAGCAGTTAAGGGAAAGAAAGTTTTTGCCATTTTTTGTGAGTCGTTTCATGACTTCATAAATTACTTTGAAGGTTGTGGTAGGCTTAGAGAAGGGGGGATTGAATCTATGCCTTTCTTTAAGTTGCTGTTATGACCTTTTTAAACAAACTTTCAATTCTGCTTCTGTTTGAACTTAGTAGCGGAAAATTTATGAGAATTTATTTTTGTCTCATGAATATCAGAAAACAGAACACAACAGAAAAAAGAGAAGTTAACACCAGCATGTATCCTGGTTCGGTTGCATTGTGCAATGCAACCTACATCCAGTCTCCTTCACAACCATGGAGGAATTTCACTATACTTAAAAGTATTACATACACCAATTTCACAGGTTTGACACAATCCTTTTCACACTCAAGTTCTAACCTAATTTGACATTGGCTATGCTAATACCTAACTCTTCACTCTTAGTGCTAACCCAACTAAGAAAGGGATACCTCAAAGGTACATGATACAAGACACAAACATACCTAAAGATATATGAAAATAACTCTAGGCTTTTCTCTCAAGTGTATCTCTCAGCCTTTTTCCACTCATGACTTTTACTTGAGCTCTCTCAATATGCATTTTTATACAAGAAATACAGAAAGATAAACATAGAAAAGTACATCACAATATGTAAAATACGAAGGAGATTGATTTCATCAACAGCCTCTTCGCTATGTGCAAAACCAAATTCGCAAATCCCAAATTCAGTTCTTCAGTGTTGGCCGAATGCTTCTTTGAAAGAAAGCATTATCCAAGTAGAAGAACTTCTTTACAGAACACTATTCACCAAACTCTGGTTTTCTCTCCTTACCTCTGAATGAACAGAAAGCTTCTTTTTATCTCCTTGCATGTTTCTTGGTTGCTCTCCCTAGGTCAACTCCTTGAGCCTTGAGCTTCACTAACCCAGCTGTTCACTTTTTTTCCAGTAATCCTCAAAATGGGAAATTTGCTTATGACTTCCCTATCTTGACCGAAAGCCACATTATCAACACAAAAAGATTTCTTCAATGGTAGACCCAGATCTTGACCATTGAAACACAATTTGGTCCCCAAGACATATTCTCAGTCGTTGATGCACAGCAGCAGAGAACAGAAATCCTCTTTTCCATGTAACCCAAAACGGAGTGGCAGAGAGTTGAAGATGAAGAGAAGAAAGTGTGATGCATGTAAAAGGAAATGGGTTACCTTTAACCTAAGCTGGATTTGGTTTGAACTTGTTAATTTGACCTCAGCCTTTCAAGCCCAGTCTCTCTCTTTCTTGCTTCTTTGGTAATTAGCTTAGGAAAGAAGCTCTCTCTTTCTTACTTTGAGTTCTGACCAAAGCAGGCAAAAGTGTACGTTGAGTTTGTGAAGGCAAGTGAGATCAAATTGGAGGAATTTGTTGTTAACGGGCTTGGATCAGGTTTGTATCAAGTTAAGCATGTTGGTTCCTTTCCTTTAATTTACTTCTTCAAGGATTCATCTTGAGATGGATGACTTGGGATTGGTTCATTCCATTCATGCAACCCGTTTGCTTTCTATTCATCACCTTTGGACTTCTATTATTTTTGTGACCAATTAGAATAGATTCAGCTTGCTTTAAGTTGGGATGTTGTTGATTAGTAGCCTTCCAGCCTTGTTTTTATTTTCGTCCAATTGGGCTGCTTTATTATATTTATTTTTGGCCTGCAACATATCATCATAAATAATCAACACTAATTATTTACTTTGCTTAATAAAATAATGTTTGTCATCATTAATTAATTTAGTTAGTTTCTTAACTCAACATACTTTTTTAAGATATGTTTTGTTGAGGGTGTCCAATCTTTTTTTCTGATTGAAAGGGACAAGTCTATTTTTAGCTCGTATTGGGAGGAGAATTAGGTAGTTGTTAAGTATGGCCTAAATGATTTGGATGAGGTCGAGGAGAGTGTAGTCGCTTTATTCCAGGAGTATTGGAGCCTAGCTCCTTATTTGGATACCAAAAAATACTTAGAGAATTCGAGCCAAATCCAACTCAAGCTAAGTAGTGTTGTTTCCATTTTATAGATATGATTTTGATAATTACTTTGTTAGCTAATGTAGTCCGACTTTGATGTCGTGCAAAAAAGATGACTCCCAAGTTGATTGCTATGAAAACCCTTCGTACTGCTAGGAAGAATACTGTTGTCAAACTATCTAGTTAAAAGATGTTGGTGAATTTGGCGACCTCTTCTCTCCTTCTAAATCGAACTAAGGTACGTTAACCTTGATAAAAGTTATTGTCGATCCGACTCCTCAACCGACTCCCCCTTCTAACTCAGGGAAGTAAACAACTCTTCCTCTACCTTTTAATCCCGAGCCAAATCCTAAAAAGCGTAAAACTACAGAGTCGGTGAGTATTTATGAGCAGGGCTTTGATGCAATAGCTTGGAGTGAGAAACACTTAATTTCGCATAGCATTATTAGCATGGATGATATTTCTCTAAACAGCCATCTTCAAGTACTTGTCCGGAGTAGAATTCAGACAGCCGGGGTGTGTGCAGCTTTACTGAGGTTGTTAGAGAAGACTCCCCTTGGCGCCACTCAACGTACTTTGACTGATCTGCAAGCTAAGATGTTATTTTTGAGGGAGTCAAAAAAGGAGTTAGAGGGTGAAAAGGAGTCGCTTGCTTCCGACCTTGCTAAAGCTCAGGAGAGGTGGAAATAATCTGAGGCTGATTTAGCTATGGCCGAGGGCTTAAAAAAAGAAGAAGAGAGTTACACTAGGATTTTTAGGAAGAAGCTTGATTTGGTGGACGAGGTTACCAAGTTAAAGGAGAAATATGCGGAGCTAGAGAAGACTATAGCTTAGGGGATGGATGAGCTAGTTGACAATCTGAAGGCCAAATTCCGCGTTGTAGCTTCCAAGGTGGATCTCTCCCTTAATAATTCTAATAATATTGTAGCTGATGGAGAGATTGTCCCTGTGTCCGAAGACGATGAAGACACTCTCATGTCGGACCCGAAGACCTCAGAAATACGAGTTAAGGGAGCCTCTTAAAGGTTCTGGTTTTGATGACGTATGACCGTCGTCAAATTAATTGTCCACCGTAATTCGGTGTAGACTTCCAATTCCTTGGCAGCGACACCAATATTTTGAGAGTTACCTGAAACGGATGGATTTAGACTTGAACGTGAGGTTTAAACTCCTTTTAGGGCAGCGTCCGACTTTATTGATGTAAAAGTGTTACCGCCAAGTTTCTCGTGAGAAAATGGGAGTGGTACTTGAAAGGGATTCTGATGTTTAAGTTAGTAAGGGTTTAAAGTAAATTTTTTATAGATTAAGTTCTAAATATACCTGACTGTGTTAATGTATTTATAATAAAAAAGATAACCTACCTTTTAGAATAATTCTACCTTAAATGGTAGATGGCCATTTCTATTTTCTAGAAAATTGTTTAGATTTCCTTTTTAGATAAATAAAAAATATCTTAAGAATTAATTACTTATCTAAATAAGTAAGACTGAACTGACGTCGTTGTGCTCAACTTCTATGAAATCGGGTAAAAATAGATAAAACCATTTTCATTAGGTTGACTTTTATTATTTTGAACTTAGTTATATTTTTGGATAGGAAATAAACAAAGCTTTGTCCAAATTAAACACGTCAATCATCAACAAGATCCGTTCATTGTTTACTCCACCATTTGGGTACACTAACACCAGAAAGATACCTGTCTAAGTGTCAACGTAGGTCTCGGTGGTACTTATTAGTCTGAGATTGTGTTCAGAACTAGTACTTATACTGTATCTTAGAATCAGTAGTTTTTAATTTGATTTTATTTATAATTTTGTTATTGCACTAATTCTTATATGCTGCAGGTTATGCACAACCACAACTTAAAAATTATTGTATGTTATAGTCTCTTTAAGCAATACTCATTTATTAATCTGATCTATTTTGATATAACTTTAAATAAAGTTGAAAACTATTTCACCAAAATAATTTATCAGATCTTCAATTATATACACAGGACGATGAGTACTAACATTAATTCCAACAACCAAAGCATGTCCCTTGTGAGTACAAGGCTTACAGGGAGGAATATTTTTCTATATATGTATTGTCAACAATGGCAGCTTAGGGAGGTTGATTTGACCCAAAGAGTTCTAAATCAACTATAATTAAAAAATAGAAAATGCTACATGTACAACACTAATTAGCCTTTAATCAGTTTTTATTAATATTTAATTATTTTTTTTATTAAAACATATTCTTATCTTTAGGGTACGTATCTATAAATATTTTTAATTTAAATAATAAAAACATAAATCAATCTAACTTCTCTCCAATTTCATAGTTAACTATTAGGACTTTATTTCTTTTTACCCAACCTCCTATAACAAACTTGATTTGTTGTTCCTTTTTTATTGTAACTTTCACACTGTGAAGCACCCTCGCAATCAAACATAATTTGTTATTAGTTGCATTAGTGAATTTCAAAAACAAGAACCTCCCAGCTGAAGCCTCTCTCATTTTCATCGGTGAAGGTAGCTGAAGCATCCTTTAATCTTCATTGGTGAAAGGTATCACCACTTTTTATATTTGTGCTTAATTAATGTTATGAAATATCATATTCATCATTTTTAATTATATTTAAAAATAAACAGAAAAATTTCATTCTTATTTAATTGGAACAAGTTTGATTTTATTTGATTTTATTAATAAAATTGTTACGAATAAAGTATTTTGTACTTAATTAGTTTGAGTAAAGAAACAAACAAAAAATCTAGAATTTACGAGAAAAAATATAGCTGGTATAGTCATAATAATTGTGTTTTTATTTTTCAATTATAACACATCTAATAGTATGATATTATATACAAAATATTTTTAAAACACATCCATAATCGTTATAATATATTTTTAAAACACATCCATAGTATATTTTAAAACACATCTATAATCGTTATAATATATTTTTAAAGTTGAATTTTAAATTTTGATTCATTTGAATTTTAGTTGTGTACTTAAATTATAATATATTTTTATATTAAATGTATTAATTTTGAAACGAAAATTTAAGATTTAAATTTTAAATTTTAGTTTGATTTAGTTTAAATTTTAAATATGGATTTAATTTTTAAAGATACTAAATCTATTTACATTTTTTAGATGTGTTTATTTTATTTTTTTGAATTATTGTAAGAAAAGGTTGAATATTATACCAATTTTAAAGGATACCTAGTTGAATTGTTAAAAAATAGTGATGGATTAATTAGATTGATTGATGAAGAACACGAGTCTCATAGAGATACTTCTCTTTTTATTAGGTTTAATTTCTTACTAACTTCACTATCTACTTTTAAATATATAAATAATGAAAAATACATTAAACTAATTTTTAAATTGTTAATTTAAATTTTTTATTATAAGATTACTTTCTTTTTTAAATTAACACGTATATATACATTATTTTGTAGGGATTGAAGCAGCAGCAAAACCTTATGAAGCTCAGATCAAATTGTTCTTTTATATCATCAATTTAAACTAAATATATCTCTTATTTGCTTAAAGGACAAGTTCACAAGCAAGCTAAATTCCAATTAACCTTATGCCCTTGCACCTATTTTTATAAATAACTTATAACTACGTTTAATTTGGATAAAAATTTACTTATAATTACTTTTATGTAAAATTATTATTAATTGAAACTGTTAAAAATTTAATCAAATATATAAAATTATTTAATAATTTTTAATAATCACGTGAGTTTTTACTTTTAATTTATGCTATACATAATCTGAATTTTAGGTGACACCATTTGAAAATACAGCCGTGATCTTATAAAGCTTTTTTGAATGGCTAACTTTCTTCATTCGAGTATGATTGGGCAATAATTGTGAGGATAGAAAATCCAATCTTCAATAATCTACTACTCGATTTAATTTTTTTGTCTTTGTTAGTCGGATGCAATTTATTTTGCCACATCAGCCAAATCTATATATAGAAAATAGATCTTCTTCAGTTTTTTTAATAATTGAAAAAATAAAGTGTGATCTTTCACCTTTAATTTTATAAGTGAAACTAAAATTAAATATGAGAAAGAAAAAAATAAAAAATTAAATTTAACATTAGACACCATCCAATTTTTTTCCACTCGAAAATCTACTCCCTATATATATATATGTGTGTGTGTGTTACAGTACTAAAAATGAATTTATTAGGAGACCAACTGCTTCAATGATTGAGAATGCATGTTCTTCACCACCACATATATACAAGTTTGTCGTCACAACTACGTAGTTAGACATTTTATATATATCATCATTTGTTATGTCATTTATTTCACCTTTGATGATTTTAGTTGCCATAAACAAGTTCGCTTGGTAATCTACTTTTCTCTATCAGGGATACGTGTTATTCAAATTACAATGAATGATGCCATATAATATGAAACCTATGATAATGAATAATGACAGAATATAGAATTTCAAAAACATGTGATTTTATATTTTTATATGAAAGAGATATGCGAGAAATACTAATAAGAAGTGTAACACTAAAAAAAAGACATATTATTATAGTAAAATATTGGATTGTAGGTTTTATTTTGTATTTTTTTAAAAGAATATATGTAGCACGTTTAAATATTTTTTAAAAATATAATTTATCTAATTAATAGACTACACTTTTAAATCTTAATTATTCATATGAAATATAACAAAATAAATAGTTAAAATTTATTTAATTAATAATAGTGTAATATTTTTTATTTAACTTAATAAAGAATATAAAAATTGTACATAAAAATAATAAAAAAATTTAAATTCTATTAGGGTGCATTTGTTTCTGAGAACAGGATAAGATAAGAGATTGAGAACAAAACACAAAAGACAGAAATACAAAATTTTGTGTTCTTATATCCTGTTTGGTGATAAACTAGAACATATTATGAAAATGTAATTTATTCTCATTTTTCATCCAAAAAATTTGAGAAGAAAAATATAATAATAAAAAATATAATTATAAGAAATTAACAAGAATAATGAAATAAAAAATAAATTGTGTCTTTTGTTAGTGTCTTTGTTCTTTTCTATCAGAATAGATACAAAATACATTAATTTAGTGTCTCTGGACATAATATCTATGTCTCATCTGTCAAATATAATTTTATGTTTCTGTATTCTTGTCTTAGTGTCTCATCTCTATGATTAAACGCAACCTTAAGAACAAGTACCTATAAATATTATTTAATGTACATACATTATATATGTTTTTGTAAATATCAATGTTCTGAAAATCAGATTGGACCAATCGGTTGAACCGATTAAATTGGGCACGTTAGTTAATGTGGTTCAATTTATAAAACAAAACCGTTGTTTAGAAAACCGTCGTTGAACTGTTAAATCGGCTAGAAACTGGTTGATCAAACCGAATTGATAGTCGTTCGGTTGAAAAAAAAAAGGAAAAACTCTTGTCCTAAACGACATCATTTGAAGTTCTTTAAAAAAAATGGAACTCAACGAAAAAGAAGCGAAGCCCTTTTCTCATTGTTACTATCTCAAATCTAACAAAAAATTGATAAACAGAAACAAAAAGAATACATAATGAAACATAAAATATAAACATAGTGAAAAGAGGAGGAGAAAAGTAAAAAATGAAGAAAAAAACAAATCTAAAAAGATGCAGAAATGTGCAATAAATCTGGAATAGTGCGATAGAACGACGATTTGAAACAGAGAGTGACAACGGATGAAAAAAAGAGCAAAAAGATGCATTTATTTTGAAAAAAATTTAATATCCCCATCCTCTCTAATCTTTATCAAAAGAAAAATATTCTCTCCCTTTCTCCTGTTTATTTTAATTTGTGGCTGGCTTCATAGTTCATACAAACACTATTACACTAGGATAAATGACAATTAGGTTTAGATGTTAGAGACATGGGCTTTGGACCCAATAAATTTTCAATTCTTCCTTATGAGTATTTAATATTTGTTTAAGAATTTTTGAAATAAATACCTTTTTACCTTTATGTTAGTTACAGGTTTTCATAATTTTAGTAAAATTAAATTATTTAATTTTTGTTATTATTTAATTATTAAGAAGATTGGAACGAAGATGAAGATGATTTTAACGTAATAAATCTGCAGTAAATTTTTACGAATTTTGATAATATATGACACTTTTATGTTGATATTTTATATTTGGATTTAAGTTTGTACTTTATCTAAAAATTTTAAGATTTTGGTTGATGATATTTCATACAATATTTTAAATTTAAAAAATATTTTAAAATTTATATTAAATTATAATTATGTTTTAGAGGGTTTATTTTTAATTTATTTATTATTTTAATATAAAACAGTTTTTCGATTAGACTACAATTGAACAACTAAATTAATAAATCAGTGACTAAAGTACTTCAATGATCAGTTCGATTTTTAAAACCTTAATAAATGTATGAAAAAACAACAATAAAATCCAATAAACTTGTGGAAACTTAAAAAGGTAACTATTTTAATTTTAATAAAAACTTAAGTGTAATTATTTTTATATAAAATTAATAATTAAAAATTATTAAATAAAAATTTAATTTAACTTATTAAATTATTTAATAATTTTTAAATATTAATTTTAAATAAAAATAATTACGCATGAATCTTCTCTTTTTAATTTTGTACGTATATATGACGTGGTTGAAGTGATCCACGCGCAATAGGTTTTAATTTTCAAAGATGCTAAAAATACTTATGGATAAGTCACTCTCCAATAACAAAACTCGAAGAAGTCCCCTTTCCTTATCTAAAACTTATTAGTTATTACCATACTTCTCCGATGGTCGATAATATATATAATTTATAATATGTTTTATTGAATAATTTCTATAAATTATTGCACACAACGGACATGTTTTTCATGCCCCACATTGCTTTTACTTATTTTTGTTTCCGTTTCCTACCTAGCTTTCTTTAGTTCAAATTTTGTTTCTATAGGTCAATACACATTGGCCCACTGATGTTTTACACCACTAGGAAGAGGACAAACATAGTCATATTAATCACATTAGAACATTAGAAAATAGATTTCTTTATATCTGAAACTTTCAATTTATATAATGAGATTGGATACCTTGTGATTTATGAATCAGTCATCATCATATGATGCACATTCTTGTCTTTACTTTTTGAGTTTTTTCTAATTAACTTTTCTGATTAATAAAAAAATATTGATTTTTTATGTGGTTATAATGCTAATAATATTACCTTAATATATATTTTCACTCTTCAAATTTTCCATCTCCATCGTACTACTTTGCATGAATTGAGAATGATTTTCTGTTTCTTACTGATGCTAAAATTGACCTCTTTGGTGGGGACCGAAAAGGATGTAATAAATCGTATACCATATATCTATGTATATTACAACGTATATTTGTAATATTAGGTAATCAAATTCTTTTTATTCAATTATTTTAAAATTATTTTATTTAAGATAAATTTAATATTTTAAATTTTAAATTTTTATTTTTAATTTTAAATGATAAATCTAAATACTAAAATTAATTAACTAAGAATTAATTTCTTATATTTTCTATTATTTAACCTGACCTTTAAGTTTAATAAAAAAAATAAAAAAAATATATGTTGAATTTGAAAAACTAACAATATTTTAAAGATACATTATTATTGGGTTAAAAGTTAATTATATGTGTGATTAGTTTGTTCAGTAGTGCAGAATTTTAATTTAATTACACTGGTCCAAGAAGTAAGAAAAACAGGCCCAACAAACTAACGAAGTTTAACATTGGTTCAGCTTAAACAAAGTATTCATACCATCACTCTTAATTCAAAGAATGAGTGACTGGACTACATGAAAGAAGAGCAAGAAAATTGACCCAAGAACAATCACAAACTCAAATCGGTGGTCTACATCCAAGTCTAATCATTCACTTAGATGCTAACTAAGTAATTCAAGTTCCATTTGCTTTTGAATCAAACACCACGTCATCGAAACTAAACTTTTTTTTCTTTTTCTTCTCCTTCAACACCCACATGAAAGCTCAGAAGAAAAGAAAGAAAAAAGGAAGCTCTGATTTAGAGCAAAATCAAAAAATAAAAGGGAGTTACCAATTCAATCAAAGAAGAAGAAAGTCAAAAAGATTAGGGCTAAAAGCAAACATCACTTCTAAAATATTATTAGAGACGTATTTTTATATTTATGCTTCATTGAAACTCAGTAAAAAGAATCTTCTCCTTGCATACACGGAAGTAAAAAATTGAAGATGTTGAAGATAGTGACAATCTACTGTGAATCAACATTTAAGAATCAAACTTAAGGACAAAGCAAGATTGAAGGATTTAGATTTAAAAAGCAATTTGAAAAAGGATGAAAGAGAAGATAAAAAGTAAGGATGCATGTATGATTCAGTCAATGCCTCTACTATATCTCTACTTTGTGACGTCGCTGCTGCTTCTGATTTTTTGGGAGAAAATGTCAAACGTGCTGAAGCAAAGTTTCAAGCTTTGGAAGCTTCATTCCTCTATTAAGGGGTGAATGACCAAGGGTTAGTTAAAGCTAAGCAAGGAGAGAAAGCACTAAATTTGGGTTCCTATAAGCCTATAGCTTATAGAGTTATTACCATTCTTCTCTTTTATAATTCTTATTGAATATCTTATTTTCTCAGTCTAGCTTTCTTTGTTTTTAATGATAAAAGGCATAACAGTAAGAAATATAAGAAAAAGTCATTGAGTGAAAAAAGGTAAGAGAATTAGACTTGGAGAAAAAGTTCATGTTTATTTCAGAAATTCTTTATAAATTTTTCTGTTTTGTTATCATGATCATGAGAAAATTCTCTTACAAGTTGGGTGAGTAAGTTGCTATTGAAAGTTAGCTAGGGTGAGTTCCTAGTCAAATTTGATTTGGGTTAGAAACTGAATTTGTCCCATATAGAATTGGGTAGAATCTTAGAGAGAATTGGTAAATGTAATCTTGTTGAAAGATAGTAAAATTTCGTCATTGTTGTGATGGAGACTACATTACATTGAGTAGCTGAACCAGGATATATCTCTATGTCATTTCTCTTTCTCTTCTCTGTTTCTGGTTATGTACTTTAGGAGACAAAACAAAATTATCTCTTGATTATTCTATCAAGCTAAACTTCAACGTAATACACTCTACGCAAAACTCTGTATTGGCTCCTCTTTCGACAAGAAGACAAAATAAAATAATCTCCTATCTTTTATCTGAGGTAGCAATCTAAGATCTAGAAGTTCTATTCAGTTTCAAGATTACTCAAGCAAAATAAAAAGAGGCCAAAATTTAACCTTCTTCTCTTAGCCACTGATATCCATTAAGATAGCAAACTAAATTTTAGTTAGTTAATAGTAGCAAGCTTTTATTTTTATTTTTTGTTTTTACGATATTGTTCAGCTTGACAGACCAAGAATTAATCTGTCGCTGATGACTAATAGATTATTGTATGCATAGAGTAAGATTAAATTTATGCCACTTATTTAAGAGCATACTAGTAAATTATCCGACCCAAGTTAGTTTAATAATATTAAATTTTAGAGTTTATAATATAAAATTTAAACTTAAAATTTTATGACTTGAGGTTTAAAATTTATAATAAATCAAATAATTTAAAAAATATTAACTGAAAAGAATAGTTACTTAGCATTACTTTAAAATTTGTATACTTGCAACCCAAACACGAACGAAGGATGCTATATGTGAAACAATTTTTGGATGTAAAACTTAAAAAAGATTAATTAAATAACAGCTTTTTATAGTTGAAATAAATTTTATATGTATTATTTAAAGTTAGAATAATAATTAGTATTATATGTTTTTTATAAAAAAGAAGTTAGTTATGTTATTGAAATTAGATTTCATATTTCTATTCAGAAGAGTTTATTAGTAGTACTCATGTTTGTGAAAAACATAAACTAACGAAGTTGAAATTTTTATTTGATATCACCGAACTTGATTTTATATATAACGTTAGTTGGGTATTTGTTTATTTAAGGTATAAACTAAATTGATGATCTCAAAAATAAAAATTGAGAAACCTTGTAATTATCGAATCAAAATTGAAATCAACAAATGGATTCAAATTTAAAAAAAATATTAATATAAATTGAATGATTATATTTTTATAATTTATTTATTACATAACCATATTCTAGTTTTTTAGAAAAATCTTAAATTATTAATTTAATTTTTTATATTTTTATTTATTAAAAAACTCTCAAATTTATCTTAATTTTAAATCTCAAATCATAAATTCTTAATATTAGATTATAAATTATAAATTTAAAATTTAAAATTTTAAAAAATAATTTTTAAAATAAAAAATTAATTAATATTAACAAATAAAAAATTAATTTTTTATATTTTTATAATTATTTTAAAATAAAACTGACATTTTAAAAAGTAAAGTAGATATCTAGAATTAAATCCAGTATAAACACCGCACACGGATAAGGGATACAAGACATACGAATTTAAAATTTTTATAAAATATAAAAATACGATATATATAATATAAAGTATTTTTTAGATAAATTATAATAATATTTTAGTATTTTATTAATAACTAATATTATATATTATTTCTAAACTCATTTTAAAAATACATCTTAAAAATAAGACTGGACATATTGATATATGATGATATTTAGGTGTGTTTAAGAAATTTTTTTATTTTTTTATTAAATTATAGTTAAACACAAAAAATACGTATTAGATGAATATCTATAAGTGTCGTATCCAAAATATATCCGTACAAAAAATGACAAATAAAAAATGTATCTGTACTTTATATAGCAAATCCAGAAAATGTGTAATTTAATTTCCCTTTAACTAACTAATTCGTCGTTGCTATTTCCTTCCAGGTTCCAACTTCCAATCAATAATAGTGTGTTAATAATGAATCTGACTTTGAGGTGCTGGACTACTGGAGTACACGTGTTAATTTATTTATTAATTAAAAGCAGAAAACACGCCTGATGTAACTTTCGCTGAACATAGTTACTGGATTACTTGGCAACTGAATGAGTAACGACACTACTTTTGCACATGCTTTGTATTTTCGCTTTGCTTCATGTGTTAAAAATCGAACCCTCACAGTGGAACAGTTTTGACTTTTGACTTTGAATAATCAAAGAGTAGTTATACTGTAACTGGGGAGATTTCGTGAGGAGTGCTAATCGAGATTAATTATTAAAATGATGTATCAAAATTTTTTTTTAAAAGGAGAAACAAGCTCAACATACTCATAGGTAAATAAATAAAAATTAGAATAAATTTTTAAGTTAAATACTTTAATTTTTGATAAATTTTTATTATTGTATAAAAGTCTTACTCTATAAAAATTGATTCTTCTATAAAAGTGATTAAATTGTTTTATAATAATGTTTTTTAAATAAAAAATATGTATTATAATAAAATTTATTAAAAATTTATTTGTGTATATGCTTTAAAAATAGAATAGAAAGATGTCGTAATTTTAACTAGTTGACATTAATATTTTTATTTTATATTTTTTAATAATTTATTTTACAGAAATATTTAATAATAAAAAAAATAGTTAAAATTAACTAAAACTGATCTTATTTAATATTTATTAATTGTTGCGTACTTAGCTTCTTCCTCGAATAATATAAAATAAATTCCGCAATGTATTATGCAATCTAGATATAAATAATTTTCATGTAAACAAAATTAAGGCGATGTGCTTCACATTGGAGCATCAGGGGTGGAAAAAGTTCAAAACTGACACGAGATATAGGAAGTGTTAGCACAGATCAATAATGAACCCAAAATATGTTACCCTGTCGTCGTTCAATTTATTTTTCTGAATAAATATAATAACTTTTTTTTAGAGATATTTATTCTATTTATTAGGGCAAAGAGTATTAGATCAAAATTAAGGATTCAACATTAGATTACATGCTAATTTCATTAAGATTTAATTAAAGCAATAAAGTTGGACACAATGTACACAAAAAAATTGATTGTGCCAATTACATAATAAAAATTAGGGGTGTTTGCGGTGCGGTTTGGTTTAGTTTTTGAAGGAAAAGCTATTCGATCCGATCGTTTAATTAAGTTGCGGTTCGGTTTGGTTCGATTTTTTTAAGGTCATCCGAACCAAACCAAACCAATTAAAATCGGTTTAGTTTGGTTCGATTTGTTCGGTTTTTTTAATCAAATCGAAAAAAATTCTACTATACTATTATGCAAAGTCATAACATTGAAATCGACAAACCGAAATACACAATAGCTAACAAAGTCTTGATCTAATGAAATATAACGACAACATAATTCAAATACGACAATTAAAGAAGTTTAATAGTTCAACAGTCAACACAACTGAAAATAAAAATAAATTGTCATTAAACTGATAGCAAAGTTATGGTGTCTTCTTCAACAAAATAGCTAAACTTCTTAATGCAAACCAACCTGAAATAAAAAAAAAAACAGTTACATAATAAGAACAACAACAACAACAACAACAACAATAATAATAATAATAATAATAATATAAGGAGAACAATTCCTACTATAACAACTTAACAAGATGTACTCTCAATCAGACTCAACACCAGAATCTTCTTCATTGGAATCACGAGTGGGTGCAACTTCTACAAAATATATAAAACAAGAAACAATCATAACAAATGATATATATTAATAAAAACTAGATTAAAATAAAGAAAATTATAAGTAAAAACTTAACCATACCTAATTCCAACTTCTCCAATTCCTCGATGAGTTCCTCAAGGATAAGTTTTGGAGAGTTTCGGAGCCAATTTTGGGTACAAATTAACGCTTCAACGGTCATCGGAGTTAGAGAACTCCTATAATTATTCAACACCCTTCCTCCAGTACTAAATGCCGATTCTGAAGCAACTGTGAAAACTGGCATGGCTAAGACGTCTCTTGCAATCTGGCCAAGAATTGGAAATTTAGTGAAATTCACTTTCCACCAATTTAGAATGTCGAATTGTACGCCACTCTTCTCTAATGCCTCCATAAGATATAAATTCTCATCATTCTTGTTAACACTCATTGAATTGCATTTCCTTCTCAAATTCTATAGCAAAAGAAGTTTCATGTGCCTCAAGCTCTTGTGTGCTAATTTCAGGAGGATCTTGCCGAGTAAACCTTTGATAGTTACCACCAAACAGCATGTAGCTATCAAACACCTTGAAAAGCATCTCCTTCACCTTTAAAGTTAAGAATTCAGCATCTTCTTTTTCATACAACTTTTCAAAACTCCACTTAATCAATTGAAGCTTATACCTAGGATCAAAAACAACTGCAATGAAAATCATCATGTTTGTGTTCTTTATATTTTTCCCAATACTTATCATATTTGGACTTCATTTTCTCAGCCATGCTTGAAAGTACCGTATCTAAACTTCCCATCCAATGCTTAAGTGTAGACAATATTTTACAAAAGTCATTAAAGTGTTGAAAAGATGTCACATACGTTGAACCAGAAACTTTGTTAGTAACCTCATAAAATATTTTTAAAAACTTGACAAAATGCCTTGCATTCTCCCAATCCTCAGACCTAGGAATCTCACAAGCCATCATAGCATATTCAGAATCTCTCTCCCCCAAACGTTTAAATGCCTTTTGAAACTTCAAAGCACTTTCAAGCATTAAAAAGGTAGAGTTCCACATGGTAGGAACATCTAAATGGACAGTGTGTTTTTCCAGAATTCTAGCTTCCTTAGTCATAGTTTTAAACCTCTCAATACGACCCGGTGATGCACGCACATGTCGAACTGCATTTCTAATCTTTAAAATTGACTCATGCATTTCTCTCAACCCATCATTCACAACAAGATTTAAAATATGAGCACAACATTTAACATGTAAAAACTCTTCCCTTAATGGATGTGAGTTCCAATCCTCCATTCTATTTTTCAAGTAAGAAAGTGCAACATCATTTGAACTAGCATTATCAACAGTGATAGAAAAAACCTGGGATATCCCCCAGCTCAACAAATATCTCTCAATCTTCCTACCAATTGTTTCCCCCTTGTGATTCTTGATAGCACAAAAATTCAAGATTCTTTTTGCAGTTTCCAATTAGCATCAATATAATGAGCAGTAAGGCAAAGATAGTTCAAGTTTTGCACAGATGACCAACAATTAGTTGTCAAGCAAATATTTTGATTTGGTTAAGAGAAAACAGACTTCAACTTAATTTTTTCATTCAAATAAAGCTTCCAACAATCCCTAGCAACTGTGAGCCTTCCAGGAATTGGAAACTTGGATTGCAAACAACTCGTATAATAACGAAAACCGTCCCCCTCAACATGCGAAAAAGGCAATTCATCCACAATAATCATTCTAGCAAGCGCTTGTCTACAACGATCAACATCAAATGACACGTCAGAAAGTGAACTACCTATCCATTTCCTATCATCGGTTTAGTTTGGTCCAGATCAGTTTTGAACACCCCTAATAAAAATTGTGCAATCTGTTGTAAAATAACTAAATAAATAAATAAATAAGAGGTAACAAATATAAATAAAGAAATATAAAGAGAGAGAAAGGAGTATTGCAACATAAAGAGAGAGAATTTTTTATTGATGTGTAGTGTGTTTTCATTCAGAGGCTTAAACCTCTATTTATAATGAAACATTTTCAAATACATTTAATAGAGTCATCCTTAGTAAATAGAGTTTCATAGAAAATGGGCATCCACATCAGTACTTATCACAACACTCCCCCTTGGATGACCATTTATGATTATTGCCTCGTTAAAATCTTATTAAAGAAAAATCCAGTGGGAAAAAAACCTTAGTAAAGGAAAAAGAGTACAATATCCTTTGGTGATGGGGACTGCCTCATTAAAAACCTTGTCAAGAAAAACCCAATGGGAAAAAAACTTGACCAAGGAAAAAAGAGTACAGTCTCCCCCTCTTGCTGACATCAGTTAATGTCTCGAAATCGGCGCATCCCAATCTCATGTACCAATCTTTCAAAGGAGGATTTTGGGAGTGACTTTGTGAACAAATCTGCCAGATTGTCACTTGAGTGGATCTGTTGGACATCAATTGTCCCTTGAGTTTGAAGATCATGAGTGAAGAAAAATTTGGGAGAAATATGCTTTGTTCTATCACCTTTGATATATCCGCCTTTAAGTTGAGCAATACATGCTGTATTATCTTCAAACAGGACAGTTGGAGCCATCTTATGATCAGTCAGTCCACATGATAACAGAATATATTGAATAAGGCTCCTCAGCCAAAAACACTCGCGACAAGCTTCATGAATTGCTAGCGTATTTCAGCATGATTAGAGGAGGTTGCTGCTATTGTCTGTTTCGTGGACCTCCATGATATAGCTGTTCCACCATATGTAAACAGGTATCTTGTTTGAGATCTCCCTTTATGTGAATCAGACAAGTATTCGGCATCTGCATAGCCAACTAGTTGTGACTTGGATCCATAGGGATAAAACAACCCCATATCAACCGTTCCATGAAGATATCAAAAGATCTGTTTGATTCCACTCCAATGTCTTCTGGTTGGAGAGGAATTATATCTTGCTAGTAAATTCACCGCGAATGATATGTCAGGTCGCGTATTATTAGCAAGATACATTAGCGCTCCAATGGCACTAAGATATGGTACTTCAGGACCAAGGATATCTTCATTTTCTTTCTTAGGACAGAATTATTCCTTTTCCATATCTAAAGATCTTACGATCATTGGGGTACTCAAAGAATGTGATTTATCCGTATAAAATCTTTTCAAGATCTTCTCTGTGTATGTCGCTTGATGAATAAAGATCCCAATTTTTGTATGCTCGATCTGCAAGCCGAGATAAAATTTAGTCCTTCCAAGATCTTTCATCTCAAACTCTTCTTTTAGAGTTTTTATAATTGTTGGAATCTCTTCAGGAGTCCCAATGATATTTAAATCATCAACATACACAGCAATTATAATGGATCCATATGCGATTTTCTTTATGAAAACACATGGACAGATATCATAATTCTTGAATCCGTTTTTGGCCAGATACTCAGTAAAACGATTATACCACATTCGTCCAGATTACTTTAGACCATATAAAGATCTTTGCATTTTGACTGAGTATAACCCTTGCGAATATTCATTGGATGGTTTAGATATCTTTAATCCTTTAAGGACTTTCATATAGATATCACGATCTAATGAGCCGTATAAATATGCTGTTACCACATCTATTAAATGCATATGTAGTTTATGATATGCAGATAAACTGACCAAATAACTTAATGTTATTGCATCCACTACAGGGGAATACGTTTCTTTATAATCTATACCTGGCCTTTGTGAAAAACCTTGTGCTACAAGTCGGGCTTTATAGCGCACAACTTTATTTTTCTCATTTTGTTTCCTCACAAATACCCATCGGTATCCAACAGGTTTTACATCTTTAGGTGTATGGACTACAGGACCAAAGACTTCACGTTTTGCAAGTGAGTCTAATTCAGCCTTCATGGCTTCTTTCCATTTTGACCAATCATTCCTTTGTCGACATTCTTCGACTGATCTTGGCTCAAGATCCTTACTTTCATGTATGATATTTAATACCACATTATATGCAAATATTTCATTGACAATTGTCTTATTTCGGTCCCATTTCTCTCCTGTAAAGACATAATTTATCGAGATCTCGTCATTTTCACAATTTTCAGGTACCTGAACGTCTTATGGCGTTAACATTATATCAGAATTTTGGACAACTGCAGGTGTCTCTACTATGTCTTTTTCAACAGGAATCGTATTTACCTCTTTTCTCTTTCGAGAATTTTTATCTTTGGAACCGACAGGCCTGCCACGCTTCTGGCGTGTATTTGCTTTAGTGGCTATTTGTCCTACCGGGACATCAATTCGAATTGGTGCATTTTCTGCTCTGCCACGCTTCTGGCGTGAATTTGCTTCAGTGGCTACTTGTCCTACTGGGACATCAATTCGAATTGGGGCATTTTCTACTAGTATATAAAATTTGGTTATCCTCTTTGTATCGAAAAATGCATCAGGCAATTCATTTGCTATTCTTTGCAAATGTATAATCTTTTGAACTTCTATTTCACATTGCCCTAATCGAGGATCTAAATGCATCAATGATGATGCATTCCAATTAAGTTCCTTTTCAGGAAGCTTATTCTCTCCCCCTAATGTTGGAAATTTTGATTCATCAAAATGACAATCCGCAAATCGAGCTTTAAATACATCTCCTGTTTGTATCTTAAGATACCTCACTATAGAGGGAGAATCATGTCCAACATATATCCCCAATTTTCTTTGGGGTCCCATTTTGGTACGATTAGGTGGTGCAATGGGAACATATATCGCACACCCAAATATACTTAAATGGGAGACATTTGGTTGCTGGCCAAAAGCTAATTGCATAGGAGATCAGAGAACTGATGGTAACTCGTTGGCCTCAAACGAATAAGTGCTGCGGCATGTAAAATAGCATGCCCCCAAACCGAGGTTGGGAGATTTATTCTCATAAGCAAGGGTCTAGCAATCAATTGGAGGCGTTTAATAAGTGCTTCTGCTAACCTATTTTGTGTGTGAACATAAGCTACTGGATGTTCAACACTTATTCCATTAGCCATACAATAAGCATCAAAAGCTTGGAAGTAAATTCACCAACATTATCAAGGCGAATTACTTTGATTGGATTTTATGGAAATTGTACTTTTAATCAAATAATTTGAGCCAGTAATCTCGCAAACGCCAGGTTGCGAGAAGATAATAAGCACACATGTGGCCATCTCGAAGATGCGTCTATTAGGACCATAAAATATCTAAAAGATCCACATGGTGGATGAATAGGTCCACATATATCACCTTGAATCCTTTCTAGAAATTCAGGGGACTCAAATCTAATCTTTACTGGTTATGGCTTTAAAATTAACTTCCCTTGAGAACATGCAGCACAACAAAATTTACTAGATTTAAGAATCTTTTGGTTTTTTAGTGAATATCCATGAGAGTTTTCAATAATTCTCCTCATCATGGTTGTTTTCGGATGACCTAATCTATCATGCCAAGTTATGAATTCATTTGGGCTAGTAAACTTCTAGTTTACAATGGCATAATGTGATTCAATTGCACTAATCTTGGTATAATATAACCCATATGAAAGTGAGGGTAATTTTTCTAATATAACTTTCTTATTTGAATTATGAGTTGTGATACATAAGTACTCATGATTTCCCTCATTTATAGTCTCAATATGATATCCATTTCGGCGAATATCTTTAAAGCTCAACAAGTTTCTTCGAGACTTGGTAGACAATAGTGCATTATTTATTATGAATTTTGTTCCTCCAGGAAACAAAATTATAGCTCTTCCGGAGCCTTCTATCACATTGCTCGAGCCAATAATAGTATTAACATATTCTTCTTTTGGCACAAGATGGGTAAAATATATATCACTTTTAAGAATCGTGTGCGAACTTGCACTATCCGCAAGGCAAATATCTTCAGAATATGTTCTTGTCATTTTTTTCAAAAAATAAATGATAATAATAATAAAATTAGTAGAAGTACATGCACAGTAAAATTATTCACATAAATACTTAACAAACACATACATATATCAAACTATTCCATCATTGATCAAATAGCCAATATTTCCTTCAAAATCCTTAAAGAAATTAGATACATCATAATGAGTGGTGGAATTTTCATCATTTGAAACAAAATTTGTTTTCTTTTCTTTGTCATCCCTTTTCAAGGATGCTTGATAAAGATCAACTAGGTGCCTTGGGGTACGACAGGTACATGACCAATTGCGCTTTCCACCACAACGGAAGCATTTATCCTCAATTGATATACTTTACCCATTATTTCTTTCTTTATCCCACTTCTGGTGAGATCTTTCTTATGAACATAATTTCTTTTCCTTCCATAATTTTTCTTGTTATCAAAATCTTATCATTTACCTCTTTTGGGATTAATTGCCGCATTTACTTTAGGAAGTGGGGTGGCGCCAACTAGGCGGGCTTCATGATTCCTTAAAAGTAACTCATTGTTGTGTTCAGCAACAAAAAAAGTAAGAAATTAACTCAGAATATTTTTAAATTTTTTCCTCGATACTGCTGCTGCAGGAGCACATTCGAGACATGGAAGGTCAAGAAAGTTTTTTCTAACATATCGGACTTGAGAAAGTATCACATGATTGTACCTTTTTTCAAAATCTTTCCACACATCTACAAGATCTTTTAATGTGGGATATTCATTTTTCAAATCATTTATCAAGATGATGAAGGAAAATCATGGCCTTGACTTTTATCCTTCTGAGATGTATTATTTTCAGCCTCAATGGTATCTTCAAGATCCATTAAATCAAAATGGATTTCAACATCTATATCCATGATAAATAATTATTTCCAAATATATCAAGAGTATTATATTTAAAATGAAAGAGTTTCGACGTAATAAAAATTTATTACCTAGAGTCTTCCTAAAATTTGATCAGAGTCTCGTGCTGATAACGTGTTATAAAATAACTAAATAAATAAATAAAGAAGAGGTAACAAATATAAATAAAGAAATATAAAGAGAGAGAAAGGAGTATTGCAACATAAAGAGAGAGAGAATTGTTTATTGATGTGTAGTGTGTTTTCATTCAAAGGCTTAAACCTCTATTTATAATGAAACATTTTCAAACTACATTTAATAGAGTCATCCTTAGTAAATAAAGTTTCATAGAAAATAGACATCCACATCAGTACTTATCACAACACAATCTTCATTTTATGGTTTTTGCCATGATGAAAATACTTCTTTTCATTTTAGTTAGTCAATATTAATTAATTTATTTAATTTTAAATTTTTTTTTTTGAGATTTACAATTTAAGATTAATAATTTATGATTTAAAATTTAATATAAATAAAATAATTTTAAAAAATTTAATTTCTTAACATTATTCTATATTAATACTATTGAGACTTAGGTTAGCGTTGAAAAAACCTATCAATAACCTTTGAAGGCACACCCAGCAATCAAAACTTTCGTGCTTTATGGATGAAATTAATACATTGCAATATATAGACGTAGATAAGGAGAAAAATGTGAATAAATTATCAATCTCGTGAAATAATTAATAGAAAATATAGCTAACAATAAATCAATAAATATTTTTAAATTACATTTTATACTAATTAATTATTATTAGTTAATAGTTATTTAAATTTTATTTTTAAAAATATAAAATTATTAATTATTGATTATAATTATTTAAAATTAACTGATTAAAAATTATTTATCTATACTCTTTCACGAATTATTAGCAAAATTGAGAGGAAGGATATTGTCGTCAATGTATTAAAGTTAGGGTAAAAAACGTGATTAAGCCATGGGAGTGGAAAATTTACGAAAATCAGCTAAACTGAATTCCTAGACACCATTCAACCAGAAGCAAATTATTATATAATTCGAATCTAATCGTTTCGAATTAAAATCCCATGTAGTTCGACGTGACTTAATTCGAATTACATGCATGCATGCGTATCAAGTAGTTCGAAACAACTAGTTTCGAATTAGTATAGAGTAATTCGAATTAAGTAAATTCGGATTACTAAGATAGGCTGAACGTGCACATAATTCGAAACATATTGCTTCGAATTAGTATGGAATTGTAATTCGAATTCAATTGATTCAAATTATATATATATAGTGCGAATGTAGTTGATTCGAATTACAATGAACTAGAGCTCTATATATATGCTGTGAACTCACGTAGCTCTCAACAAAGAGGCGAGATGGCTAGTGAGGATAGTTTTCTAGTGTTGGTACATCACAGAGGGTCGATTAAGAGAAAAACTCGGTCCGACGTGAAGTTCACTGATAAGGATCCCCTATGTATTATCGTGAGGCCAACAACCACCTACGATGCTCTCGTTAGCTCTGTGCTGGAGAAGCTTGGTCTGGAAGGAGTTAAAAGGGTTAAGAAGTTTTTCTATCGCATCCCAACCACGGTGCTCCATGATACCGTGAAGTATGATTGTTTCACGATCGGGAGTGATGAGGACTTGCAGGTTATGTTTTTTTTGTCGTAGGCAGTTTTCCGAGGTAAGGACATCAGAGTTGTTGGCAAAGTTGGTTGATGTGGTATCTAGCTCGGGTGGTTCGAACCGGAATGCCAATACTATAGCCACGGTTGCCGGCTCGAGCTCGAGACCTGCGGTTGCTTCATCCTCCGTTCCTGTGTATGAGCCACCGATGCAACCTGTTACCTCCCCATCGTTTGCCGTTGATCTGAGCAGCAATGTTGGAGACAAGGTTCGATATGGGGAACATCTTCCCACCGAAATGCAGTGTCCTACACCGTCTGGTGTTGGTGAGGGTTTGTTTGATGATCCAGATGACGATAATGTCGAGCCGGATATGATCGCTGATGACAGCGGCGATGATCTTAGAACTACTGATCCGAGAAGGGCTACAGGTGGATCTAGTTCTGGCACACAGCAGTACCCACCCCATTTTTCATCGTTGGACCTGGATGCCATGACGCAGGACGAAAATCCTGTGCAGGCCTCTGGATTTGGCGCTAGAGATACGGAAGGGTCTGCCGGTATGACGGAGTTCCAGGTTGGCCAACAATTTCAGGATAAAGATGAGGTGCTGTTGAGTGTGAAGACTTACAGCATCCGCCGAGGGGTCCAGTACAAGGTCGTTGAGTCTGACTACCGCAGGTATGTGGGAAAGTGTTCTGAGTTTGGGAATGGGTGCACATGGTTGATTCGGTTGAGTGTTCGACAGCGAAAGGGCATCTAGGAAGTGAAGCGGTACAACGGACCGCATACCTGTCTCGCCACCTCCATCTCCAGCGACCATAGGAGTCTGGACTACCATGTGATAGCGACATTCATTATGCCGATGGTTAGGGCTGATGCCGCCGTCAACATCAAGGTGCTTCAAAATGCCACGGCCGCACACTTTGGGTTAAGGCCTACGTACAGGAGGGTAGGGATGGCGAAGCAGAAGGCCGTTGCCGTCATCTATGAGGACTGGGATGAGTCGTACAACAAGCTCCCTCGGTGGGTGTTAGGAGTTCAGCTGACGATGCCTGGCACTGTAGCAGTCCTCAGGACTTGCCCTGTTCGAGTTGGGGCACAGCATGACGAGTCTCAAGCTTATTTTCATAGGCTGTTCTGGACTTTCCCCCTTGTATCGAGGCATTCCGTCATTGCAAGCCGTTGGTGAGTATTGACGGCACCCATCTATATGGCAAGTATGGGGGAACGTTGCTAGTCGCGATTGCACAGGACGGAAACTCCAACATACTCCCCGTGGCATTTGCACTAGTTGAGGGTGAGAATGCTGAGTCATGGTCTTTCTTTCTCTCCCACCTCCGTGAGCACGTGACACCTCAGCCGGGTCTGTTAGTTATTTCAGATAGGCATAACGGCATCAAGGCAGCGCTCGAGGCTCCCGATGGGGGATGGCTACCTCCAGCTGCATATCGGGCGTTCTGCATTCGACACGTTACAGCGAATTTCGCCCTGACCTTCAAGGGAAAAGATGCCCGGAGGCTTCTTGTTAACGCCGCATATGCGAAGACCGAAGTGGAGTTCGACTACTGGTTTGACATTCTGCACTCTGAGAAGCCGGCAATGTGTGACTGGGCGAACCGAATTGAGTATTCGTTGTGGACACAGTACTGTGATGAGGGTCGGAGATTCGGGCACATGACGACCAATATTTCTGAGTGTGTCAATTCAATCCTGAAGGGGGTAAGGAACCTCCCTGTTTGCTCGCTGGTGAAGGCAACATACGGAAGACTGGCTGAGCTATTTGTCCGTAAGGGGAGGGAGGCCGAGACTCAGATGGGTACCGGACAAAATTTCAGTCAATACCTAGTAAAGTGTATCGAGGCCAACCTGAAGACAGCCAGGTGCTTCACGGTGACTGTTTGTGACAGGGATAACTCGGAGTACACCATGGCAGAGACGACTCCGACAGGTTCATTCTCACTTGGTACCTACAGGGTCTCACTAGGGTCTCAGACTTGTGATTGTGGATACTTCCAAGCACTTCATTTCCCGTGTCCTCACGCACTGGCATGCTGTGCTTATTCACGTCTTACTTGGCAGCCTTACATCCACCAAGTCTATCGCCTTAGTTCCGTTTTTGGTGTCTATCAGATGGGATTTACACCATGTCAAGAAATCATGCGAGGGACCGGGGTCGGCCACGATGTCGAACTGTAAAATGTGCTCCGCACGCTCCTGCCAGTGAAGATGCCAGTCAGGTAAGTGCGCCGAGAACCAACGGTCACCTCCTCTCCCGTCCTTCGACATCAAGAAGTCGATGTTCAGGGCGGGATGCGGTGGGGGTTGAACGCCCCCAAACTGCGGTAAAACTCTATCAACCTGATGCCACTCGACCACCGCAAAATAAATCAGGGACGTCACACACCGCCATAACATCGTATGCCGAGGCTCCAAGACCTCCGGATGGACAACCTGGATGACGTCGAGTGCGTTATAGGGCATCCACATGAACTGAAAAAAACTAAATAAAAACAATTTGACACTTCTGTTAGACAATATAAACTGAAACAACGACTGGAGATAGATATGGGCTCAGCGTACTTACATCCCGAGGCTGTAACAAGTCGATCTTCAGGCGAGCCATCTGTACCCGAGGTTCCTTGTTGCTAATCCCAGGATTGTAACCAGACCATCTGCGTAAGAGGTTAAACATTCTAATGCGTTCATGACTCACTCTACAATGCATGAAATTGCTTGCATAATCGAAAATAAATACAATAAGGATACATAATACAAAACAATAATGGTACCTCGAGGCAAGGGGCCAGCTAAACGCATCATACCCAGTAGGCCTAAAAGAAGGAAACCTCCAGAAGATCCAAGACTGCAGTAACTGTAAAGGCCCAGCTAACTTCACGACATGTCTGTTGGCGACTCGGCATATGCACCGGTACAACCATGCTAGTGCCGCCGACCCCCAACTGTAGCCACCCATCTCCTCAAGCCGAGCAACATAGGGTAGCCATCTGATGTGTATACGATTGCTGGACTTGTCGGCAAACAGCTGCGTGCCCAATAACATCATGATATAGGCACGGGCAAAGTGCCTAATTGTCTCCTCATCAGCCCCGTCGGGACACTCTCCAAATGTCTCCTGAAACCAGGTGCAGTTGACTGCGAATTTCTGAACCTGATTCTCGAGAGGTAAAACACCAAGCAACTCATGGAACCACTGCCAAGCTGGCCTCCCACCCTCAATGTAAAGGTGGAAGTCTGTCAGGCAACCACTAACGTAATGTCCGTCCACTGGAAACCCCAGATGGTATGCGACGTCCTGAAGCGTGATGGTGCACTCTCCGAACGGCATGTGGAAGGTGTGCGTCTCAAGCCGCCACCTCTCGGCGAATGCACTGACTAGGGGCTCGTCTAGTCGGAACCATCTGTCGTTCAGTCTCTCAAGATGGTACAATCCGGCCATCTGCAAGTACGGAACGTACCTCTCATCAAGACGCATCCCCTGCTGCCGCCTAACGCTGGATATGCAACGACGAGGCTGGCTAGTAGATAAACCGCATAATTAGAACAGATGCACAAACCACTAACATATACAATTTATTTCATAAAGAACCAAAAAAGAAATCCTGCGACACAACATATATGAAACAAGCGACCAACATTGTATACACAAACCGCTAACATGAACCACGTGCAAAAACCATTAACAAATACAACAATCACTAACAAGTAAAACCGTTAACAAAAACCGCTAGCATATACCTCTATCATAAACCACTATCCTAAACCGCTAACCGTCACTAAAACCACTATCCAAAACCATTAACAAAAACTGCTAACAAAAAATAATAACAAAAACCACTAACAAAAACCACTGGCCCAAACCACTAGCTTAAACCGCTAACACTAACATAAACCACTATAAAAAAACCATTAACAAAAACCACTTGCCTACACCACTATCCTAAACCACTATCCTAAACCACTAACAGTAACATAAACCATTAACAAATACCACTATCATAAACCGCTTTCATCAACCACTACCATAAACCACTAACAAAAAACACTATCAACAGCGCAACATCATAAACCACTAACCTCGTCGTTGATCACCCCGACGATATGAGCAACTCCATCCAAAAGATAAAGCCTCCCCGGATCGTCCCCCATCGCCTGAATATGCCGCTCTGGTCTTACTCGGCCCGAATGTTGGTCGTTTTCTCTGGGATTTGGTGGGGTATGAGAATGACAAAGTGATTCGAATGAACTTGGTTCGAACTTCTTATAAAGCCGAAACCCTTGTAATTCGAATCAAGTAGATTCGAATTACTTAGTGTCACCAACTTCACCTAATTCGAATCAATATGATTCGAACCTCACTCGTGTGCCCTTCTCCATCTAATTCGAATTGATATAATTCAAACTACCCTATTATAATTCGAAGTTAGTCGTTTCAAATTACTAAGGAATTTTGCATGCATAATTCGTTTCTTATTGATTCGAATTACCTTGGAATAGTTCTTGAAAGTAATTCGTATTGAATCAATTCAAATTACGTGGAAACTTGATTCGAATCCTATTGATTCGAATTATATAAAAATTAGTTCTGGTGGATTGAGGTATCGAAGTTTGATTTGGCTGATTTGGGTTAAAGTGAGCTCCCCTTGGCTCATTTGGGTTTTTTACCCTTAAAGTTATATAGCCCTTCCCTTTGATTATTTATTTATTTGGGCCCTTACACGTCCTTACCGTTAATTTTTCCGTACCTATATAACTATTTCAGCTAAAGAGAGAGACTGATTTTCATTTCTATAAGGTAGCGTTTGGTGGAGAGACAGAGATAGAAAGACTGATACTGAGAGACAGAGACTAAGAGACAGGGATTGAAATAAATCTCAGTATTCTGTTTGGTGTAAAATGAGAGACAGGAATTGAAACAATAATGAAACTCTAATTTAATTTGCACAAAGGGTAAAATTGGAATTAATTAATTGAAATAAAAGTATTTTAGGTATAAAATGTTATTAAAGTTTCAGTCTCTATCTCTAAAAATTTCAGTCCCCTGTGTCCCTACTTTTTGGAGGTACTGAAATACTGAAATTTTAGAGAGAGAGAAAGAAATTTTAGTACCAATCTCTGAACTAACAAACACGATACTGTATCTCAGTCTCTCAATCTCTGTCTCAGTACCTCAAAACAAACGCTACCTAACTGATCAGAGCAAAATCTTAAATTTGTAGGTCCTTCCATTAGTACAATTTATTTATATAAATGACTATTTTAAGGAAAAAGCTAGCTATATAGTTTGATTCAAAATAAATATTTATTTTTAAAAAGTGATGAGTTTTGCAAATAAGTAAAACATCATAGAATTAGAAACTTCATATTAAAAGATAATGTTTACATTATCAATATATTAAACACATTAAAAAATTTAAAATATTTTAAAATTATTATAATATATATTCACTAAAATTTTAAAAATAAGTAATAAAATAGAAATAAAACATTTAAATAAAAGATAAGAGCAAAATAATTTTGTATTATTTAAAATTAAATCTAGCTAGAAGTGTAAGGATTTTTTTTATAAATAAATAATTTAATTATTTTATTTACTGAAATATATAAGTTATAGCATGTCTACTAATTTATCTTATATTGATTTATCTTATTTATAGTATAAAAACAAAATATATGTATTATTATTAAAAAAATTATAATTAAAATAATATCAACCTATTTTCTATATATTCCTTTGAGTACTAATTCAAATAAGTTGGTTTTTTTAAAAAAAATTATATTATTTTAATTGTAAACAAAATTTGTATATTTTTTAAAATTTTATATATCTCATTTAAAGTGTAAACAAAATAAATCAATATGTTATAAATAGGTAAATACGTTACAAATTACATATTTTTTTAAATAAAATAATTAATTATTTATTTATAAAAAATCGAGAAGTGTAATAATTATATAACCGAATATACAGGTATTATTATCGGATATGCAAGGAAATGAAGGAAGTAGTAGTAGTGTTTGTTTTTGCGTAAATTTTTTTTTGGGTGACTTTTTTTGCGTAAAATTAAAGTGCATGGAACACGTTTTAGTGGTGTGCGTCCTGTGTATAAATAAGTGAAGAGTAGGCTTATGGCGAGAGAAGACAAATAATACTCTATTATTCTTACATGTAAAAATGGCGAGAACCCGTTGCGTTGACAAAAGTGGAATGAAGAAAGGTGCTTGGACTCCCGAAGAAGATAGCAAGCTAATTGCTTATATTACTAGGTATGGTTCCTGGAATTGGCGACAACTCCCTAGGTTTGCAGGTAAAACATTACTATTTGTTATAACTCAACTTGATTTTACAGAAATTAATTAATTAGTTATATAATTGGTGCGTTGTTGATTGATTAGGTCTGGCAAGATGTGGAAAGAGTTGCAGATTGAGATGGCTCAATTATCTGAGGCCCAACATCAAACGAGGGAACTACACTCAAGAAGAAGAAGATATTATTGTTACAATGCACAAGAAGATAGGAAACAAGTATATGTCTCTCTCACTCTCTTATACTACTTTTTCATTTCTCATCAAGTGTATCGCACTTGGATTTAAACTTTAACCCTTGTTTTTAAGTGAAGTTTGCTAAGGAATGTTCTACCAAAAATACTGGTCCAAATTTTAAAGTAGAATTTTTTTTTTTTTAAATATACCCGAATTTTACTATCAATAAAAATGCCTTTAAATAATTTAAAAACGTAACAAGAATGTCCAACAGTAAATATATATTTTAAAAAAATACCTTAAAGAATGAATTTTGATAGGATTTTTTTCAAACATGATTATAAAAATGAAATATTATTATCCTTAAAATTTGGTGGTTTTTTGTTAAGTATATATTTTTTTATAATTTTTTTGTTAACAAACAATAAAACTTTAAAAAAATCACAAAAAATATATACTTAACAAAAAATCACCAAATTTTAAGAATAATAATATCTTATTTTTCTAATCATGCTTACAAAATATCGCATCAAAACTCATTTTCTAATAAATTTTTTGAGAAATACATATTTAATGTTAGATAATCTTGCAAAAAATCTAACATTAAATATGCATTTCTCAAAAAATATATATTAGAGATTGAATTTTGATGCAATTTTTTGCAAGCATGATTCGAAAAATGAGATATTATTATTCTTAAAATTTGGTGATTTTTTTCTAAGTATATATTTTTTGCAATTTTTTTTAAAGTTTTATTAGTTGTTAACAAAAAAATTATAAAAAATATATATTTAACAAAAAAATTACCTAATTTTAAAGATAATAATATTTTATTTTTATAATCATGTTTGTAAAAAATTGTATAAAAATTCAATCTCTAAGACATATTTTGATAATATATATTTACTGTTGGGTATTCTTGTTGTGTTTTTAAATTATTTGAAGGCATTTTTGTCGATAGTAAAATTGTGGTGTATTTTTGTCAGCGCTTGAATAATTTGGAGGCGTTTTTGGTAGTTAACCCTTTTAATAATTATATCTTTAACATATTTTTTTATACTTTTTTAAATTTTAATAAATATTAAATTTTGTTAAGAAACTATAACTCAAATAACATAGTCTTTTCATACTCATCCAAGAAGTTGCAGGTGCGAGTCTCTTTGTGTAAAAACACAAATATTTATAGAAAAAGTTTAGGAGCCAACAACTTTATTAAATCCTGGCCAGTATATAACTAGCAAAACAAAAATGTGTAATACTACACCATAGAATAAAATTTCACATCATTCAAAATATCATTAATAATTTTATAGCTACAAAACACAAAAGTTATTGCCCTACATTCCTCGTATTTATATCTCTAATAGTTATATCTTTTTGTGTAAAAAATCCGATGAAAGTTTGTGTGTCTTATCAACAGGTGGTCTGTGATTGCATCCAATCTACCAGGAAGAACAGATAACGATATAAAGAATCATTGGCACTCCTCCCTCAAGAGGCGCTCTCATCAGAGAAACACACGTCAAAAGGTTAAGGCCACCGCCGCTGCCACCGCCCCTGCCGCTGCCATTGCCGCAGTGAACACCACCACCAACCCTAATAATAACAATAACGCTTCACTTCAATATTCTCCTCAGACCTCTTCTGACACTGTCTCTGGCCCCTTGTCCCCTCAATTATCCTCCAAAATAATCGCAACCAATAATCATAACGAAAATAATTCGGACTACTTTGACGACATCGATTTTTTGAATTATTATACACAGCACGCAATTGAAAATCTGTGGTCAGAGACATTTCTAGCTGAACAAATAGACAATTGTAACGGTGGTTTTGTTTCATTGGACACTACTACTACGCAGATCTCGGATTCTTCGGAATTGCTGTCTCCGCAATCATCATCATTATCAAGTGCAGAGAATAATGATAACTTATTTACCTTTGCAGAAACAACAGCGAAAGCTTTTGATGAAGTGTTTTGGACAGAACATTATGCTGTAGATTTGTCTTGTGTTCCAAATGAACTACTTACGCCTTCTGTGGACCCGTATGTTTGTCCTGTGGCTGTGTATGATGATTTAGATCTGTGGACTCAAAGCAATTTTACATGATGAGATTGTTATTATTAACTTCTTCTGTACAATAATTATTATTCAATGAATGAATAATTATAATGAAAGATAAGTAAATAAAGTAATGGCCCATATTCGAAGAATCAAAACTTGTATCTGTGACTGCGACCTTGATATTTTGGTATGAAAAATATATGGATTTTTGTTAAACGAATCACTTTAAGCCACGTTATAAGGTATCTAAATAAGAAGAATATTTTTCATTTCTTAATTGTTAAATTTTATATAAATGATTAAAATTAAAATTCAATGTCATAGTTTCTGTTTATTAAGTATTCATGTAACATTTTTAAGTAATTACATAAAGAATATTGATGTACAAACATTCTACGTTAATGCAGAATCTAAAAAATGATCACACTAAAGTGATATAATATATGCAACTCATCTTAATAATAATAATAGTTATATAAGTGATCAGTGATTATTTTCACCATTTGAATTCTTGACCTTAAGTAATTATATGATTTTAAAAAGTATTTTTTAGTGACTATAAATTATTTATACATATGATCTAGAAGCCAAAAATTGTCCCATTATTTTCACATATATTATTAAAATGTATTGTGAAAGAGAGAAATGTGAGAAAGCGAGAGTGAATTTCATTAATTGATCACTCTCACTAATGGTAAATATATATCAGCTGCCTTGAGTAGGAAGGAGGCAAGAACAGTGAAACAGAAAACTGAAAATAACTAACTGCTTACATCATCACACCTAACTAACTTCTAAATAGTTTACACGTGGATCATAATAAAATGCTTGAAATCCATGGAGATAGAATCAACAACATACAACAGGATCCGAACCACTACTGATGATTCCAGACTTGCAGTTTGATTCCAAAGCATGCATTTATGATTATGAAAGGTGAAAAATCGAATTTCGTAAAAGGATAAAACAAACTAGATTAAACTAAAGCCAGATCAATGATCTAATAAGGGGAATTGACGAGAGAGAGAGGAAAAAGAGAAGTACGTCCCAATAGTTTAGTTTACCCAAAATTGATTTGATTAACTACCCTAACTTAGCTTGATTGGTGTTTAGATCACAGGAAAATGAGTGTTATAGAAGAGAGGAGAGAGTATAGTGTTGCATGAGACGCAGCGAAGTTATTTTGTTTTATGGGCCGGGCCCGGCCTCATGAGAGAAATGATGTTGAGATTACACAGTGTTGGGCCTCATATGCAGGTGCTTGGGTTCCCCACCCACCATTAACACCAATTTGCTTTTAACTAATTTGGGATAGTTGAGTGATCAACTTATTAGTCAGTTTAAATAAGTGTTGGAGGCTCGAATCTCGCTTTATACATGTAATAGTTTATTGATTAATGATAGACCCTTAAATAAAGTTCAGATTTATGACGAATTAATTCTTAATCTGTCGAGTTAGAAAATACTGATCACGAAAAATGAAAAACCCCAATCCGCTTTTTGCCTTTATGACCTTCAACTTGCCTTCGTTCAAGTCTAGCTAGGTTTCATTATTTTGTCATATTTGTATTTGCTAAAAGATTAAAAAACAAAACTTTATAATTGTAGTAGTCAACAGAATTTTTTGAAAATAATATACAATGAATAATTACCTATCACAATAATCATGTTGTCACTTATTAATTTTCTCAATTCGATTTGGCTCATTCAAATTAATGAATTAAACGGGTTATCTCGTTTGACACTTTTTTCTCCTTTTCCTTTTTCTTAAATACTACATGATTTTAATAATTTCTTTTACTTGATATCCATACAAATAAAAAAGTTATCATACAGTCATATTAATAAATTGAGATATACTAAAGAGCCAATGCCTTTAATCAAAATTAGTTAACACTTTAATGAATACTTTATCTTTATATTATTATAATTTAGAGTTTAGAAACGAGGAGTTTAGAATTTAATCTTTAGTGTGTAGAGTTATTTAAGTGTTGACAAATAATATAAAAAAAATGTTAAGCATTGTCGAATTTTTCGTCGAAAAAAATAATAAAATCTGACGGTATAAACTTCGCCAATAAATATTTACTGTCAAAAATTTTTCAACCAACCGTAATTACTATCGGATTCTGTGACGGATTATCTACTCGAGAAATTATTTAATTACTGGCAAATTTTTTCGACAATAATATTGGCATCACAATATCTTGTTTCCAGCATTATTACCGTCGAATTATTTCTTTGGTAAATTCAATGGTAGTGTCAATTTTCTTAAAAAATTGTGAAATGAATGGCCAATTTTAATTTTTTATTTAAATTTAATTTTCACACGATTAATGGTCAATTTATAAATAATAGAAACTTATTATTTAAAATAAATAATAAAATATTCAAATAACTTAAAAGTAAAGTAAATCAAATAAATACAATGAAATAATAAAATGAAACACTGATCATTAAAGATTTAGGTAGTCCTCGTCGTCGTTCCCGTGGGTCTGATGACGCGGCACAGAAGGGATGATGTCAGCGGCGCGCATCTGAGCTTGGAACACCTCTATCTGAGCCTCCATCCACTGAAGTCGCTCTAGCAGCTCCGTCCACACCAGCCTGAGGTCATCCGTGTCCATCATGCGTGTGAGAATCTCCTAATACCTCTCCTGATAATTGTTCAGCTTCTGAACCTGCTGGTGAAGGCTGTGAGTGAGCTCCTGCACTTGCAGCTTCAAATCCACACATTTTTTAGGCTCAAAGGCACGACTGGTGGTAGAGGCGGACAATGGCCTCAACGTGGAGGTGCGGAGGCTGCTGATGAAGAATGACCCCAACCTGTATACGTGGTTCTTACGGTGCTAAGGTGGTCTCACGCCAAAGCGTATTGGGATCGACGATTGAAGCAGTAAATCCATCGACGGCGTCCTCCCCGATTTCGCTGAGATTGCTAAGTCGCAGCCCTTAGTCTCTGCGTGTAACACATGTTATTGTGATTAGTACGACATCTATATAGTTAATCTCTAATTTTATATCAGAAGATCAGATATATGTTTACTCACATAATGATTCTGAGACTGCTGATCAGTAAATCCCGCTTTGTTCTCCTTCAACATGTGGATGTACTTGAACGTCTCCGCCAATGTCGTCTCGCAATCCAGCGACTTTGATTACGCATGTTGTATTGAAACAATATGATTAGGATGCCTAGTTAATAACAAAATTAAAGACACTACATACCAGCTTGGACGTAGTCTTCATGAAGGTCGCTAAGCCGCGGTATACTTAGAAGTCCTAGCCGATGTCCTGTTAGCTCTGTTAGTGAGGCGCCGATGGCCAAACCCCTTATTGGTCTCCCAGAGAACTAACAGAGCCTTCTTTATTTCTAGTCGGGTCTAGGTTGTTAGATGGTCCCGTCCCTCGTGAACATCCTCCAGCATCTGCTACAACCGCCAACCCATTCGATGATCATAGATCTTCCTAATGAGGGCATCGTGAGAAGCGTCCCATATAAAGTGCAGCTGCACAAAGAAACTTTAAAGTTAGTTAATCAAAATAGAAGATATAAACTCACTAAAAAGATTTAAAACTAAGAAAAAATAATTACCTCCCATTTTTAAAATCATCGCCCTTTGGTCTCAGAGGAAGTCTTCTTGTAGCTGGGCCAAGGAAGGTCATACATCATCTTGATGACGTTGGTCATCTTTTTAGAACATGCATTGTTGTTCGACACAAACCTATCAATAATCCACAAACAAACCAATATGGCAATATAAACTAAAACTTTAGAAGCAAATAACCATAATATATAGAGATTTTTATAGAAATTTCGGTAGAATTTCATCTATAACTAGAATGCGTCACAAACTCTTTCTATCAATAATTAACTTAAACAGCACCAAATGTCAACAATCGATGAACAACAAACACTTTAAGCAATTCAATAATCAGAAAATATGAAACACCTTCAACCATTCAAACCTACAGCCCTAAATCAACTAAACTAGAATCAATAATCAGACACTTTCAGCCAAGGTTTTGAAAACCAGACCAGACCGACCGGTTCAATCGGGTTAATTAAGAACCGGTCAGCTGGCCGGTTCGGTTGATGTACAAAACCGTCTTGCGAAAAATTGGTTAAAACTGACCGAACCAACCAGGTTTTTTAAAGGTCCAGTTTTGTTTTCTTACTAAAAAAGGGCATCGTTTTGACGCCAAAAAGAAAAAAAAAAGAACAAAACGCACTTGCACTGACCCAGTCCCAAATCAACCATAACACATAACCTACTAACCCTCTCCCTTCTTAAATCATTTTTTTCCTCTCCCAGCCGTCTCCTACCCAGCACCGCAATCTCCCTCTCTGTCGTCGCCCCCACCCCCACCCCTTTCTCTCCGACTCTCTGTGTGATGCCAACCCAACCCTAAATCTCTCTCCACCCGCCGCTTGCTCCGGTCGCTGAAAATCCACTTCTCCTCTCTTTCAGCCAGCAGTAGCAGTAGCCAGAAGTCGTCGCCGAACTCTTCTCCTCAGCCAGAGGGTAGGTGCCATCGCCGCCGGCAATTGAGTTTCGTTCCTTTCTCGCCGCCTGTTTCGTTCATCCGTCGTCTAGTCGTCTGAACTCCGAAGCTTCCGTGGTCGGCGTCGTCTGCTAGTTTGGTCGTTAGAAGTTTCTCTGTCAATGTCCTCTGCTCTTCTGCTACCGTGACCTAGGCGCCTTCTCTGCTCTCTGTTGTGGTGAGTTTTAATGGTTTTTCAATTTTTTTTATTTTGTTAATTAACTATATGAATTGCTGGTTGCTAGAGTGAGGAATTTAGTCACTAATTTGAATTCAATTAATTTTTTGTATTTGGTTAATTATATGAATTAATGCAGTTTTTCTGCTTTTCAGTAATCTGTTTTTATGAGTTTAGTCCACTGATTTGAATTGAGTTGAGTTTTTTATTTGGTTAATCTTTCTGTAATTCTGAATTTTACTGAATATAATTTGGATATAAGTTCTAGTTTGGATTCTGGATTTTGAATGCTATATAAAATTTTGATATAATTTTGGATTCTTAACAGAATTGATATAATTTGAATTCTAAATTACTGTAATTATTGTAATGACTGATGTATGTAATTCTACAATTAAAGATGCATTAGTAACAATAACATGCATTGTTGAAGTATTAGGATGGAATGGTGATCTAAATAGAATGAGTACATGCATTAGTAATAATAACATGCATTACTCTAAGTGTTATTAAATAATAGTAACTAAAGAAAGTAGATAATTTGAATTTGTTGAAATCTGAAAAAGCAATTTATTGTGCGTTTTGATTTTTTTAGTTGTAAAATTTTATATTTGAAATTGTTTATGAATTTTTATTATTTTAGAAATTATTAAATTTAAATATTTAAAATTATATATTGAATTTTTTTTATAATTTTACGGTATATTTAATTATATCGGTTCAACTATGGTTTGATTCCGGTTGAACCATTGAATTATTAAATCAGTTACTCGACCGGTTTAATGACCAGTCCGGTTCTCACAACCTTGTTTTCAGCAATTCAATAATCTGAAAAAATGAAATACTTTCAACAATTTAAACCTACAGTCTTAGATCCACTAAACTAGAATAAATAACCAGACACTTTCAGCAATTCAATAATAAAAAAACATGACACACTTTCAGCCATTCAAACCTACTACCCTAAATTCACTAAACTAGAATTAATAATATGAAACTTTCAGCAATTCAATAATCAAAAAATATAGACACTTAAAGTGATACCTACCTCGTTCCGGCATTAGGTCAAATCATCAACCGTATGATGAGAGGTCGTGGAGGGGCATCAGCTGCCACACCTCTGTGAGAGGACTCCACGGCCACGGTTTTCATCACTAGAGGCGGCGTCACCGTGATAGTGGATTGCTGAGCGGTTGGAGTCGTTGCCGTAGACGGAGGGACGTAGTTGGGGTTATGGACCCTGATGAATGACTGGCCCGCTAAACCCATAATCTGTACCGGGATAGTCGGAGTAGAGGAAGATGATCCAAAATTTCCAGGGGTACTAGAAAAAACCTTTCCTCTATCACAACTACGACCACGCCCACAACTAGTAGCCTGATCCGCTGAACCTCCACTTATCGTCATGTCTGCAAATAGCACAGCAATTAACTAGGTTAAACTTAGTTCAGAAATCCAACAAAGAGAACTAAATCAACAATAATCAACACAAATTAACAATAAATAACACAACGATAAACAATAATAAAAGATTCCGAACAACAAATCAACCTTATAAGTTATAATAATTAGTTCAGAACAAATCGACAATAATCAAATCATCTTTTAATTAGAATTGGAATAAATTAGAAATAAGAAACAAAAATCAGAACATGTTCTAATTAAAATTAAAACTAAACAAGTTCAGTAACCTAAGTTTAGAATTTTAGAAAATTCTAAGTCCAAAACAAGTTCAGTACCCTAAGTTCAGAACTAAATAAAGAACAAAAATTTGAACCAATTAATTTCAATATTTGAAATTCATTCCTAATATAATAAAATAAAAAAAACCAACTTAATTAACCTTGTACTATTAAATAAACGCCTCAATCATTCAAAAATTCAAAAGTTTTAGTCAATTAAAAATAAATCAAATTTCATTATCAATGCATAATAACAATCATAACATGCAAACAAATATTGATTTTCAAGATTTGGACCAAAAATTACATTAAAATCTCTGAGGCATATTGACGAATATTTGGCATGCACAAATAGTAAACATGCGAAATCAAGATCAAATAGCGTAATCTAAATAATCCAAATATTTTTTAACAATTCAAAACCTAATAACCTAATTTAACTTATCCTAACCACTTAAAATCTACTAAAAAAATAATCCTAACTAACTAACTAACTAGAAATAAGATTAATGAAATTAAAATTAATTGAAACAGAAATTAAAAAATGAGTAGTAACTTGGGTTGCTAAAACGGAGCAGAACGAAGAAGATGAAAAGAATTGTAGTAGCACTATATGATGTTGCCGGTGTGAAAAGCAACAAACGAACGGTCCACGGAGTTGGAAGCTAGACGGAACGAGCTAGGAACATGCCAGGGGCTCTGTGGCAGGTGCCGAGTTAGATTGGGTTAACGAGAGAAGGGAAGAAAGACAAGGGGGGCGGCTTAGGGTGGACGGTGGCAACAGAAAAGGCTAGAGGGTTAGAGAGGCAGAAGGACAAAGGGGTAGAGAGAGAGAGAGAGGGAGGCGAGAGGGTTAGAGAGAGAGAGAGGGGGAAATTCGAATGAGGGGGGAAGAGGATTCACGCTTTGAAGTTGCCGTCGGATTTACTATCAAAAAAATTTGACGGTAAACCATTGCGGGCCACCAAAATGCAGCACTTCACTAAGTGGGTTTACCGTCAGATTTTTCCGACAGTAAATCCGACCTTCAAAGACATGTCAATTTATTTTTTTCCTTCAAATATTACTGATGAATTTATCATCAAAAACATAAATCCGCCGGTAATTACTTAACCTTACGAATTCGATGTTGTTATCGCCAGTAAATCCGACAATAACTTCGCCACTACTCCACGACGCTAAATCCGACGATAAATCCATCGATATATTTAGTATTTTTCTTGTAGTAAAAAAAATTTACAGGTCATATAGTAGTGCTCTAATAAATTATCTAAACTCTAAAACACTAGTTGACAAGAAAAAAATATATATAACAAGAGAGATTTTATATACCAAAAAAAAAAAATTAGATAAGCCAATTTGTGCCTACTTGATCCAAATCTGTTTAATTCATAAGTTTGAGCCGAGCAAAATTAATCCGCTTTTAAATAAGTCATGATTTATAGTTCGACTTGTCTATTTTTACGAGTGATCCGAACCGACTCATAAACAACGACTATTGTGACATACACTATACACATAAAAAAATTATTTAATCAGATTAAATTTAATAATTTAATTATTTTGATAGCCAAATTTAATCGGATTAATGCAATAATTTATTGATACAATAAAAATTTATTAAAAAATACATAAAAAATTTTTTATTCAATTTGATTACAAAAATAATTTTCTTTACCCAAAATTTCTCAACAAGGCAATAACTCTTGGGCACGACCTCATGTGTTAAATGTGTTTTATACGTAGATATAGGGCAGTCGTAGTTTAGATGTCACATATGAGACATCGGATTGACCATAGCAATTTTGATAGATTCGTTTGCTATGCATGTATGTGGACTCATGCATTAATTAACATGGCAAGGTTTTCAACGGGTACGTCGTGTTATGATATAGTTTAGAGAGAATGTGATGGGGGTGTTTGAAATTTTTTAATTTTTATTTTTTACTCATTTTTTTATATTAATAGAATTTTATTGACTAAATATAAACAATTATTTTTCGTAAAGAAAAATAGTAAGTGATTAACATTTCTTTTAATCGTTATTTAATCTTGTATTTGAACAAACATTAGTAAAGTCTTTACTTTTTATTTCTAAAAGTGTTGATTCACTAATATTTTCTTTAATAAATATTATTAAAAATTAATAAGTAGTTTTACAACGTAGTTTGATAGATATGATACTTGTAAAATATGATAAACTGTATCCAGTAGGGTAAAAAACATATGTGAAAAATAAAAGCATAGGTGGATTATGATCAGTGGTGGAGCTTAGTTCAGATAAGGGGGCCTGACTTCCCCAATTTTTTTATAAAAAAATTAGTAGTACTTTTTCAAAAGATAAAAAATAATTTGATTGACTTAAATATTTTATTATGACTAAAGTACCCAATAAGTTCAATAAGCAACACTCCCTCTATTTTTAAGTTTAAATATAAAAAATTACATATTTTTATTTATTTAATTTAATATTATTTAATATTTTACTATTTATTTAATTTAATTTTTTATATGATAAAAAATAATAAAATCTTAAATAAGTATTAATATTATTATATTTGTATAAATTGATAAAAAAATTCAATAAATATTATAAATTTTAATATTTATCCTTCTAATTTCTTCTTTACATATTTTACACGATATATATTTAAATTTTTATATAAAATAATAATAAAAAATTAAAGAATTGATACATTTTTTTAAGAAGAAGGCTAATATTTAAGGAGAACATATAACTTTTACAATATTAACACATGTAGATAATTTTCTACTTTAATAAATCACGAAAAAAGTGATATACAAGTATACAACTTTCAAAAGTTCAAAAAATTACATCTAATGAGCTTGACCTTAATTTTTTGGAATGAGACATTGGAAAACGGCTTTAAATTTGACAATATCATCCAAACCAGAGAGATGAGGTTAGACTAATTTATCTTAAATGGGTCAATATAAAAAATATCTTGACAATTATCTTTTATCTACCTTACAAAATTTTGTTTCAAGTTCCACTACTTGTTAGAAATATTTCTCAATCTAGCTATGATAGAAAATATTACTCTAAACAACTGAAGGCAAACCTAATTAGCATACATGGTGATATGATTATTGTTTTGGGGTTGTGACTGTGATGTAAGTGCTTGTATCATGACCTAGTATGAATAGCCATGGGTTTTAAGTCCTAATATTCATGGTCATTTTTGAAAAGTATTTACAAATTTAGAGTATTAATATTATTAATATGAAGTTCATTTTATTTTTTATTTTTAAATTTATTGGCACTTAATTTAACCATTTCTTTTAATATGTGTAGTTTAAATCGTTAGATCGTGAGCGATGATGGCAGAAGTTTTCAAGTATATTCACACGCCGAAGGAGAATAATAAAAAATTTGTCGATCAACGATCTGCATATTATTATGTGAGTAATTATCATAATTTATTTTATAACTTATAATCGTTTTCAATTAATTGTTGTCCTAATAACATTTGCCTATCATGTGGCAAGAATTATACATGCACAATTTGGAAGTTGCGACCCAACAATCTCAACAGAGTTGGGAGGACGGCAACAACTCCTCTTCTTTCATCATCGATCCTAATGCGGTGTGGCATGAGAGACCGCATCCAAGCCGTACAAGAATCGTGTCTATGAGTTGGGGTCATTTTTCGCCAATAACGTTTGTACCTCCACCTTAATGTCTTCGTCCACCTCAGCCACCAACCTTACAGATCTCGACGACGTCAATTTGCATGAGCAAACTCATAGCCTAACCCAGAGCCTTTAGGACCAGATTCACCAGCTGCATTTAGTTGAAGAGATGTATAATGAACTCCTCGCATGCATGGCAGAGAGGGAGATGCTTGTGATGCCGATGCAGAGACAGGATCCCTGAAGCAGGAGCTTAGGCAAGAACAGGAGCATATCCAGCGAATGCGACATCAAATGGTGGTCTACTATGACCAGATGTGCACTGGTGGCACCGCCACTACTGGAAGAAGCTTCTCATCCTATGCACAAGCATCAACACAAGCACCAACACAACTATTTAGACCACCGACTAAGCAGAACCAGGAGGATGATGATGACGATTATTAGGCGGACCTGTAGTGATTATGATATAGTTTTTCTTTGTTTGTTAGTATTAGTAGTTTATCTGTTTGATTTTTTCTTCTGTACATTTGTTATTACAGATTATAGTTGTATATGTTTGAAATACTATTAAATTTTTATTAATTGTGATTAGACTATTAATTTTTTACATATTGATAATGATATATCAGGTTATTTCATGTATTCTATATAAACATTCAAAAATAAAAGAAATTAAAATTTGCCACTGAATTTACAATCGGTTGAATTCACTGGTAGCGATTAATTTAATTATTAAGAAATAATATATTACCTTTAGATTTAGCAGAGATAAATCTAATGGTAGTAAAAGTGTGAAAACCTAATCTATAGTAGTGCCAAAATTATTGCCGATAAGTTTTATATGGTAACAACTTCCAGAATTTTGACAATTAAAAGTTTATATCCATCGATAATTAACAGGAGATAAAAAATTCCGCCGATAAATAATTACTGACAAAGTTTTTACCATCTGATTTATTTCACTAACTTCGGTAGAAAATAATTTACTAACAAATATTTTTGATAATTTCCCAAGTAAATTTGATGGTATTTGATAACTTTCTTGTAGTATAAGTGAATGGTGGTTATATCATTCTTGGCATGATTTAATATTCAATGGTCACATTTAGTAATGAACCATTACAACCTTTGAAAAACTAGAAAGTCAGCGCATTCAGAAAAAAGTCGCAGACATTAATGGATTGTGTATGTTGTTCAACATGAAGGATTGTGTATGTTCAACCTTATACATGATCCTAAACATATTTAT
>NC_029779.3:30968821-30974685 GCF_000817695.3 Arachis duranensis
AACTTGAACAACTTTTTAAAATTATTTTTTTTTTTAAATTCTGAAAATTAGGATTACACGTGCCAGTGAAAAAATTAACTCGTAGAAGGACTTCTCCCACCAGCGACTCCACATAATCCTTCTGGTATTCATCTCGAGTGCCCTCAACGTGAATCGACTATCATCCGTCGTCGCGTCCTCCCCAAACTGCTCTCTCCATTGCGTTGTTTCCCTTCGCATCCAATTGTGTTCGCTCCAACGCGGCGCGGATTTTTGTGTAGCACCTCTCCTCGCGCTGCTCTATCACTATGCAGTTTCGCATCCAATCCTGATCGCCACGTCACGCATGGGTCTCTGGGTCGTACCTCTTATCGCACCGCCAAACGCTCAATGTCGGTCGCGGCTAATTGCTAGACCTATGAACTGAGCAATTTATGAGGTCCTAGAAAAGAAACATCCCCAATGCAGAAAAAAAACATCCGAATGAGCAAAAAAAACATCCACTAAAGCACAAAAGAAACATCTATTGAAGCACAAAAAAAAAATCCCCATGAGCCACAAATGAACACGGTTCCATCTCAACCTAGAAATATCTGATAACGAAAAAAATCATCTGAAAAGAACACAAGCGACGTTAGATTATCGTTACAATCAGCGGTAAGGGAGTTTTTGTGCACCTTTCACGGCAAATGAGAATTGTGTGGGTGGGGCCGGATGAGGGATAGATCGAGGGTGTGGGTGGGGCGCGATGCAGTGACAACGCTCCAGAGCTCCCATCGTAGGGGTTGGAGTCGTCATCATCAGCGGGAGGAAACATGCATCCTTGTTGTGATGGAGAGTGATTGGCACCGTTGGGGGCGGGGGGGACGGTGTGATTGAAGCGGAAGAGGAAGGAGATGATGAACAGTGAAAATGGGAGTGGAAGAGGGAGAAGAGGAAAGGTAAACAACGCGAAAATAGTGTTAGGTTTGGGTAAGGTTGTGGGATGTTTTTTATGTTATTAGGCCTTTTATTACAACTCTCTCTCTCTCTATATATATATATATATATCTTGTCCACTATTTCAAGTGCAATAACAAAAAGTATGCTTCTAACTAATTTTATTTGTTCAATATAGTAGATAATTTTTTGTTATTGTTAAGTAAAAAATTTGTAAGCTTTATTTGTATTTCTCGAAAATATTATCCTCAATTCAATAATAATTAAGTATGGGGATAAACCTATCTCTCTAAAAATAACAATGTAATTGTGTCTTGAAATCACAACAATTAAAGAATTTTATATTCGTAAACATTTAACGAATAATACGTAAGCTCCCTGTTCTATCTTCATTTATTAATGAGACCGAATTTCCGTTTAATCTCCTGTCACGAGGGTAACTTTAGACTTTTTTTTCATTTCTAGTCTAAAGAAAGTCCTAACCTCATTTTCTTTCACCTAAATTCTTTTTCAAAAACGATGTTGGAGGGTGCTCCTTCTAATAAATAAACTTTAAAAGTGACCCAGTCATCTATTAGATTCTATATACAGGTCTATGCTAGATTCAATTTATGAAATCCAAGCATGTGGAAGCTAATAAGTTAAAAAGGTATACATGCGGCTAAAGAATTTTAATATGGAAAAAAGAGGTGAGTTTTTGTTAGAAATTGATCTTTTTAGTGTACATACAGGTAGGTGAACATTGCAAAAGCAGTAGCACAACACACAGGTCATGTGCTGACTCAGCACGCATGCTGCGTGATGGACACGTGGCGTAATATGAAGCAACACGCACCCCGCGTGTTGGACACGTGTCATGCATACAGGCAACACACATCATGCATGTTGGACACGTGGAAAATGCTGATTGGATGGCTTTGCAACACGAAATTTGCAAAGTGAGTCCTCTGCCTATAAAAACCAGAACTCGTTATTATTTTACTGCATTGTGAGATAGGTGAGTCCTCTGCTGTTGGTATTATGGAGGGCACTGCAAATATAGTGATTTACCACAACGGTGAGGTTATACATAATACATATGAAGGCGTGAGCTTTGCTTGTGAGAGTACATTTTCATTTGTGGTTCCATATACTAGAACATTCGTAAAACTATAGTACGGGCTCTGTCAGAGCATAGAGAGTAAGGGTGAGAAACATTCTCTACCGGAGTCTGATTGTCGTATTTGGCGGCTTGATATAATTTGAGGTTATGCCGATCGTTGACGAAACAAGTATTCAATGGATGTTTCATATTCACTAGCAAACTCAGGTGCAATATCCAATGATTGAGTTGTATGTTGAGTTTGAACATATAACTGCGGATGAGGTTCAACATAACCCAGACGTGCAAGATGATAGAACTGAAGCGTATGAAGGAATGAACAATAATAGTGACGAGGAGTTCGAAGCTACGTATGAAGCCGATGATGAGGATGACGATGAGGGGAGGTGAGACAGTCACAGAAACTACAGTGATTCCACCCGCAGTTAGTCAACTGATAGACGTTTCACCTTTTATGAGTAGCTTGGATCTTGATGCCATGCATGCACCAGAGTTTTTCGAATATGCGAACATAGGTACGTGACCAGTAGGTAGTATGTTTCCTTAATTTTGTTTTGACGAATCGATGAGCGACAATTTATTCTTGTTATAGGTGTTGCTGACTCTGAGGACGGAGAGTTCGGGATTGGAATAGAATACGGTTCTAAAAATCATCCATTACGGCAATTCGGCACTTATAGTCGTGGATAATGACTCTACCTGCAATACACAATGATATAATAGAGTTTAAATTAATCTTTTTAGTAAAACACAAATAAAACATAAGTCAAACTCCAATAAACTATGTATTGTTATAGTATTACTTGCGTGCAACCAGTATATCAATGGATGCAAGCCGCTGTCTTGAAATGGGCACAAGAACAGGCATTCGCTCCCACGCCCAAACAAACAACAAATCAAGCGTGTCGTCCATCTCCTTGCAATTGTACTGCGATGCACGACACAGTGCCCTGTAAAGATGTGCGAGAGTTGCTGATCCTCAACTGTAAGTGCCGATCTGCTCAAAATATTGGAGTAGCTGTAGGTACTTTGCGTGGGCATACGCCATCGACTTATCCGCGAAGAGGGTGGTTTCTAGCAGATAGAAGATGTGACACCTAACGTATCACTGAACAGACTCTCAAGTGTCTAGAGGTTGTGTGTCTCTGATATGGCGAACCCAGGCCAGCTTTATGTAACTTTTATATGAACTACTCACGACGGGTTCGCTGCTAAAAATTGTCATGCTCTGGTTGATCAAGAAGTTCTTATTGCTATTGGTCCAACCGGTCACAACCTCTCCATAAATCGGTAGGCCAAATATGTGTAACACATCCTCCACTTTTATGTAACATCACTGACTGACAATACGAAAGAATGAATCTCCAGCCTCCACCTTTCCACAAGAGTAGATAACAAGGCAAAATGCCATCTGATATGTTTCACTCTCAATACATGATAGAATTCTGTTGTTTGTAAAGCTTGGTCAACCGTCAGGTGCCACTATTCCGACAGATCAAGTTTACGAGGGAGAATATTCCTATTAGCCTCGATACAAGACAACCGAAATACAAATTACAAATTATTAAAATTAAAAAATACAAATTACAATAAAATAAAAATAACATTACAACATAAATTAAAAATAATAATATAAAATTTCAAAAAATTACATTCATTATATTTATATTATTTATTAAAATTAATAACTACGAATTTGTACAAAATAAAAATATTATAAAATAAAAGAAAATAAAAAGTAATAACAGAAATATCGTATACGTATGATTCATATTAACATAAACTATACTAGAAATAACAGTACAACTATACTAATATAAATCCAATACATAAACTACTAAATTAATATTAATCAAATAAACACTAATAAATTAACAAAAAATAATAAAGTTACATAATGAGAATGTCCCAAATAATTGATTATATGATCTTCCAAAAACATATAATCATAGTTGTCAGAACCGAACCGGTGATCGAATCGGTCAGGTCATTGGGTCATTGGGTCGTTGGTTCAACCGGTGGATCATTGGTTGAACCGATTGACCCGGTCCTATGTAAATAAAAAATAAAATATAGACAAAAATTTAAAATTAAAATTTAAAATACATATTTTCACTAATATTTTAAAAATATCTAACTATTCTAAAATAATATAAAACAGGAACAATAAGTATTTTGTTAATTTTACTCTATCATAAATATTTTTATTTTGTTTTTATATTAAAATAACTATTATTTTTGAATTTTAATAATTTATTAATTAGTTTATATCTATTATACTATTATATACTACAAGTATTTATTGAAAAATAATGTTAATAGATATTATATAATTATAAAAAAAAGTGAGTTTATAATTATTGTTAAATAAAAATATAATTAATATAAGAAGGAATGAGTTTATAACTAAAATTAAAATAAATTAAATAGAAGTAAATGATTTGCTAAAAGTTATTTATATATATTAATTTGCATATATATTGATAACAAGCTTAATAGCTTGGTGGTTGTGAGTATCATGTTTTTTTTTATGAGGGGGTTCGAACCCAACTTCAACATTTTAGAAAAATTTTAAAACTCAAGCAGTTCGGTCAAACCGGTCTTACCGAATTTGACTGGTTCGTTGTCTCATTCGGTCAGATCATCAGAGCGGATCAATTTAGGATCCGATTTACCGGTTTTTTGGTCGAACCGATCAATGTGGTCCAATCCGATTTTGCTAACAATGCGTATAATCACGTACTATTTTAGACGTACTAATTTCACTTTTAATTAAAACCAACTTATTACTCACTCACTCTCCAAACCCTTGCACTCAACCTTCTCTAAACCCTCATTTACTCTCCAAAATCCTTCACCACAAACCCTCACCTACTGTCCAAAATCCTTCGCCACCAATCCTCACTCACACTCTCCAAAACACCACCAGCCTACCCTTTTATATCCGCCAACCCTTCACCAACGCAACCCTCGTAACATTACTCCTCCTCTCTTCCTATCGCATGTGTTGTCTCCTGCATCGAGACACCTCGGGAGGAGCAGTCAACACGCACCTTGTGTACTGCTAGGGGCCGCCATGTGGCCTAGAGACACTACTAAAGCCTCTGGAAAAACAACGAGGACCAATAAACAGCATTTTAAATTCTGCTAGGGAGCTGTCACGTGACTTGGAGACAAGAATCATGCTCCCTGTGTGTTACTGTGTAGTTGTCACGTATCGAATTTTTGTTAAGAATTTTTGATAAAATTGTCTAAGAAATGTGTGCCGAATTTTTGCAAAATTAAAATAACACGTAGAGTGCGTGTTGAACGAGGATACGACACGTGACGAATTTTTGTTAGAAATTTTTAGTAAAATTGTCTCGAATTTTTATAAAAATATCACACAGATTGCGTATTGGATCAGTATTTCTGATGCATTCACATTTTTATAAAGCACTCCAAACATAAATTTTTAACAAAAACATTAATTTTTTTCTATATCTAAAATAATTTCCGTATACATGCATGCTTCAAAATTATTTAATCAAACTGTATCTAGTTTGTGATTGGAGTTCTAGCTAGAAGCTAGGGCCGCGTGTTGCATGCAACTAATTTTCTAAGGGTATTTCATGAAACGCATTGAATTGTTAGTCCAATAATTGGCCTCTGGGGATCGGAAAGGAGCATTTTCTTCTTGTTCAAACTTCAAACTCATTTTAATTTTATTTTATCGTTACTTTCGTTAGCAAGTAAAGGAAAAAGCATACACTCATTTTGTGGTTGAAACTAAAGAATTTTCGAAGAAATCAAAACATGACCCACCCCCGGCCCGGCCCCAAATCACTTTTGGTTTTTGAGTTTA
>NC_029779.3:30975000-30978234 GCF_000817695.3 Arachis duranensis
ATAAAGTTATAACTAAAATTAAATTTTAAAAATTTTTAATATTAAAAATAATTAATATTTGTCTTAATCAATTTGACTTTGTTGAGTAATTATCTCACTTATTCGATTAAGCAAGTATTAGGATGTTCGAATCTCGCTTTGCATGTGTAATAATCTATTAGCAAACAATTGACCCTTAATAAATGGAGTATCAATACGTGGTTAGATGAATAATAACTCGACCCGAGGTGAGGCAGATTTCGTTCAGGGAGAGTGTTCGAGCAGGGCAGAACGGGGTCGGATTTAAGGTGTACCTGCCCTAGGATATATACATATAAACACCTTTTATGGATAAGAATTTGCCTCACATTACAGATTCAATGATTAGTTTGAGTCCATACTCCATAGCCACGCGAGAGAGACTTAGTCATCCTCACCTAAAGTCTTCTTCTTCTCGGCTTCTATACAAAAAACTTCATAGCTTTCATTGTTGTCACAACTTCTGTCGTCTCACTACTGAGCCCGTCACTGCCTACCTTCACAGCTCTCATCGTCGCTGCTGCTAATCCCGTCACCGTCATTGTTGAGCCTGTTGCTACCTTCCTGTTAAGCTCTTTTTTCTCTAGGTAAATTTCTTAAGTCCATCGCTGCCTTCCTCCTGTTGAGCCCCTTTTCTCTAGGTAAATTTCTTTCCCCCCTCTCTCTCCAATCAGCACGTGAGTCTATAAAGTTATTCTTTTCTTCTTCCACATACTCATCACTTGATCGTCGCTGCAACTTTGTGTGAGTCTGTTACTGAAGCCCCTTTTTTCTGAGCATGTCGCTGTCTTCCTCCTCTATTTATCTGTCCGCAGATAAGTTCCCTTCTCTCTCTCACATATTATGAGTGATTGAATCTATATTTTATTAAATCTCTAATTGGTGAAGTTGTGATTTTGTGTTGTAATTTTATCGGTGAAGTTATAAATTTGTGTTGCAATTTTGTTTATATATCTATAGTGGGTCTAATCTACATTTCAATGATTTTCATTTATATTATGTACTAATATTTTTCATAATTGATTTTAAGATTATTTTATATAAAAATAAATATGTTTCATGATTGATTCTTCATTGAAGTGTGAATGTTTTCATTACATAAAGTTTATTTTGTATTTTTCATTTTAAATCGTTATTGACTTTGGGTTCTAATTACTGATGTTGGCATGTTGCAATAGTTTATATATGTTGATTGAAAATTAGAGCTTTTGTGATTTTGGTTGATTTATATATGTGCAATGGATCTAATTACTGATGATGCAATGGTTTGCTCAATTTTCTCAATAAGTACTTTATATGGTTTGTTTAGATTTTTCAATTTTTTTAATATAGGTACTTTAAGATTATTTCATGGCTTGTAATATTAGAGAGGACGCACAAAACAACAGTGTTGCTCCTAATGATATTGAGATTGACATTTAGAGTAATGTTAATACACTTCATGTTAAATTTGTAGTGATCAGACATTAGTTTTTTTTATTTCATGTTATTTGACATTATATGAATTTTATGTTTGCAGTTTAATTTATGTATAAATTTAAATTCTTTTATCTTAATTTATGTATAAATATGTAAATATTAAAGTATTATTTAATTGTTATAGGATGGGTAAGAGTGGAGAGGGTACTAGCAGAAAAGGGTTAGGGTACAATATTTTACTACCCACAAGAAAGGGTTCGGGTACAATATTTTACTACCCACATGTATAGGTGGAACGAGTAGTTGAGAAGTTTAAGGACAGCGGGCAGGGTTGGGTAAGGCAAAAACTCGCCTCACTGCCAACCCTATACGTAGTGGATTAGTTCTCGATCTGTCCAGTTAAAAAAACACCATAGAAAAAAAAATATTTTTTTAAGTAGAATAATTTCTCATTGATAACAATATTTATGGAGATTTATTTTTGTTGAAATTTACCTATGACAATTTTATTTGTTAGCATCATATTCATTCTTGAAATCAAAACAATATCATCAATATTGTTACCTGTTAAAATTTCCCATTTTATGACATGATTTTCAAGTTTTTAAACTCAAACTTATGCCATTACAAAAGCTATTAAGTCAATTAATATTTCTTAACAACATTACTGGAACACCATCATTGAGTATTAGTTTGTGGGAAGAGAAATTAATAACAATTTTTGTTATTCAATATATAATTTATTCTATTGTAAAATAAATTATTATTTTACTAAATTGCTAAATACATTTTTTTTAATTTTTTACACCATTTTATTTGGCAATGTTCTCATTCAATGCACGGAATAATTAATAAAAATATATGAGTTTTTATTAAAAAATTAAACAAAAAATATATATAACAATTATTACTATAAATATTTTATAAAGTTATAACTAAAATCAAAAGATAACAATTTTTAATGTTAAAAATATTAAAAATAATTAGTATTTATTTTAATTAATTTGAGTTGGTTGAGTAGTTATCTCACTCGTCTATTTACGGAAGTATTTTTGAATCCCGCATATGTATATAACAACCCATTGGCTAGCGACAGACCATTGACAAATGGAACTTCAATCCGTGGTGGATTAGTTCTCGGCTTGTCGAATTGGAAAATACGGGAAAAAATAGTATTTGTCTTGAAAGTAGAACAATTATGATTGATAGTAATATTTGTGGAGATTTGTCTTTGTTAAAATTTAAATGTGACAACTTTATTTATTGGTATCATATTCATTTATAAAGTCAAAACAATATGATCAACGTTGTTACCGGTTAATATTTCACATTTTATGACATAATTTTTAAGTTTTCAAACTTATATATAGACTTATTTCTTTACAAAAAGCTATTAGATTAATTAATATTCGTTAGTAATATTACTAAAACATTATCGTTGAGTATTAATTTGTGTGAAAAAAATCATAATAACTTTGGTATTCAATATATATATATATAATTTATTCTATTGAAAAAAATTATTATTCCTAGATTGGTAAATGTATTTTTCTCCTATTTTTATATCAATTTATTTGACAATAATTACCATTAAAAAATGAACGACTACACTATCTTATAATATGATGTATAAAAATAATTTTTTATTTTAAAATTAATTTTGGTCAATAAAATAAAATTAAAAATAATTTTTTACACAAATTTAAATTTGACTTTAAAATTGATTAACAACTCACCTTTTTTAAATTTTAATAAAAAAATAAAATTAGTTAAGTGCAAAATATTCAGTATTTAATA
>NC_029779.3:30978664-30981983 GCF_000817695.3 Arachis duranensis
TGTTTATTTTATTGCTTTAGTAAATAATATTTAGATTAAAAGAAAAAAAATATAATTAAAATTTTTTAGTTTGATTAAAAATTTTTTGTAAGCATATCTAACTTTTATACATATTAAATGTAATAATATTTAATAGTATAGTATGTTTTACAATAATGACTAAAAAAATTAACTTAAGTGACTAAAATTAACCTAGGTTCATTGTCTGGATTCTAAATCCGAATTAGGTTCATTATCTTGGGATTCAACGCAGATGAAGTTCACGTGTCCCATCTCAAATCGGCTCAAATTGAATTTCCTTTGTTAGTTAGAGATGGTAATAGATGCATGTGCAGACGTGGCAGACTTTTATTCCCGTCCTTTGCTCCTATTTTAAAAAAAATACCCTCCGTCCTCTCTCCATTTTCGTCGCAAGTCCCTCTTTAATTATCCCCTTAAGGGATGCAGATACCCATAGTTATCTATAGATATTTTTTAAATTTTCTTTTAAATAAATAAAACTCATAATATAATAATCATAAAATAATTAATTCAATATAATTCAACATAATTTATAATATATTCATTATAATAAATAATATTTCAAAAAAAAATATAAAACCATCTTCCAACAAATTACATAACATAATTTTTTGGAATAAAACTGAGCGATGTAGTGACAAATTTAAGAGACAAAAAAAGTGAATTAGAGAGAGATGCAAAATCAAGACTAAGGATGTGTCTAAAAAAAGTGTTTGAATTGGAAGTAAGAATTAAAATTACTAAATTCAAAAATATATATTAAAAAAAATCGGTAATTTTATATTCGCGTTGTTTTAACAGGTCTTATGGAGAAGATAATTATGTCCCCGTCCCCCGTCTATTTTATGTGGATAGGTTCCCACAATTCCACCCATAAAAATTTGACATATTTCTATTAAGTCCCAAATTGCGATTAATCTCTACGAATATCTATTTGGCTGTTTTTTTTATCATTCCAATTGCTAGCATTTGTCGGTTGGTAACGTGAAATTATATCAGTCACTTAGTCAATTCTTAGATAACTAAAGTCCAAGTTATATCATTCTCATAAAATTACATGTATCTTATTATAATAATATTAATAAAAAATAAAATGTTTAAGTACTAAATGAGTCACATTTTTTATATATATAACAATGACTAATATCACTTTTTATAACTTGTGAAATCATATTATAAACTATTGATAAGTTTGGATTATAAATATAAATTTAAAAATTTTAACTATAAATTTAAATGGCCTTATTTTTAAACAGTATAATATAATAATTTTTTTTCAATTTTTATACTAATAATATTAATTCTTCTAACTTTTTTAGTCTATGTTCCCTAATATATTGTTTCTTTAGAAATATTCAATTACATAAATATTATCTACTTCATTATACAACAGTCCAAAATTTTAATTATTTGGCTTTTAAGATGAGGACCTCTACATTTTCAAGAATATGATGAAATTTTTTATCTACATCACCATCTTATAATAAAATACACCAATCTCTAAATGAAGATCAAAATCAATAACCAAATAAAAAAAAAGAAAAAAGCCAAATACATAAATGTCTAACTACTATGATACATAGATAAATGTAAAAGTACAATTATACAAGAATCTTTTTAAACCATAATTCAAAATTCACCTATTTATTCTATCAATTAAACAACATATTCGAGCATCACAACCTCTGTAAGCCACTATGTAAACTTTCGAATACCTAAAAAATCCTCATTTTCTTTAGTGTAAGTCATGCAAATCTCCCAGTTCATAGACTTCACTATGCTCTCAAACTACATTCATGACCTAAATATTCAAATCTTTTATAGCTGCAGCAAATTTGGAGACCAAAATATAATTACAAAACAAAGGTAGTGACAACAATAAATTTATATAATTCGGATTAACATTTTAAAAATAATTTTTTTTACTCTATGTATATTGATCTTATATCCATAACATTTTGAATATTTGGCCATTGAATTTCTATCCGAACACATTTTCAGTGTTCATAATCCATGTTAAAATTGTTAGGAACAGACTTTTCATAAACTCCAACTTGAGAATTTGTCAACCATAGTCCATAAATACTTCATGGTTAACATATTAATCGATATTATATATAGCTTTGAATGGGAGTTGGAGGGTCTGGTGGCTTGTATCTATGATAAGTCGATAGTTGCCTTCTTGCCATGACGTCTCAAAAGAAGAAAAAAATTATTGTAAAAACTACCAAATAAAAGAATAATTAATAAAAAAATGAGATCCTCTTCTAATATATATGACCTTTTATAATGATAAAATAAAAATAGAAGGAATAAAATTTTATATTTTATATTAGAAATATAATTTAATATTTATTCTAATAAAATTTAATAATGGATTATTAATATAATAAATTATAATTAATTAATTGATACAAATTATAATAAATTATGTGATATTTAAATATCTAATCAAATTAATTAGTTGATATAATTAATTTTCTGTAATGAATTGTATTTAATGAGTTAAAAGAAATAAATTAAAAAATATTTTTAATAATTAATTGTTTGATATAAATTATAATACATTATGTGATATTTAAATATATAATCAAATGAATTAGTTGTGATGGTTTCAGTGGCTAAGAGAAGGGGGAATTGAATCTTAGCCCCCTTTTTGCTTGATTGCACTTGCTGACTTGTTAGACCAATTCTGGAAACTTTTAGTCTTTTTATCTCATCACTTCACACGAGACTTTTTCTTTTGTCTCGTTCTTGGCCACGAGACTTTTCTTTTTGTCTCGTCACATGGCACGAGATATTTTTGGATTTTGCTCCTGTGTAGTAGAAACAGAAATGGAGTAGAGAGGAGAAGAAGATTACACCAGATATATCCTGGTTCAGCTGCTAAGTGCAGTGCAGCCTACATCCAGTCTCCATCACAAACATGATGTAATTTCACTATAATCAATCTGATTACAACTTGTAAAGTGCTAACCCAACTTACAAGGAGATTCCCACAGAATCATGAAACACAACATAGATGAACAAAGGAACTCTAAGACATCTATGGCTTTTTCTTTTAATTTTGCACTCTCTACCTTTTTCCGCTCTATAGCTTTTTCATACAAACCTCACTGTTTGCCTTTTTCCATGAGACTCAAGACATGACAAAATTAAATAGAAAAATACTAAATAGAATACATTGAAGGAGAAGAGAAAACTGTTAGCTCAGGTAGCTCTGAGAACTCTGTGCCTTGCACTCTCAAATTTTCTCCTTACTTCAAACAGTGGGTTGTTCCCCCTTTTTAAAGAAGAG
>NC_029779.3:30982916-30983224 GCF_000817695.3 Arachis duranensis
ATTTAATAATGGATTAGTTATAATTAATATATTTAAATAAATAAAACAAATCAAATAAAAATATTTTTAAAAAATAATCAAATCAATTAGTTAATACAAATAATTAGTATAATTGATGTGATTTGATTTAATTTATTGAATTTGAAAAAATAAATAAAAAAATAGTTGATTAAATTTAATGAATTAAAAAGACAAATAGAGAAACACTCTCTTAGGAGACAATAATTTTCTTAATTAAATTAATCTGTGTTTATTATATCCAATTAGAATAAATAACAAATTATCTATTTTAATATGCATTTTATAAA
>NC_029779.3:30983527-30994518 GCF_000817695.3 Arachis duranensis
GCTTTTTCATACAAACCTCACTGTTTGCCTTTTTCCATGAGACTCAAGACATGACAAAATTAAATAGAAAAATACTAAATAGAATACATTGAAGGAGAAGAGAAAACTGTTAGCTCAGGTAGCTCTGAGAACTCTGTGCCTTGCACTCTCAAATTTTCTCCTTGCTTCAACCCGTGGCTGTTCTCTCTTTTTATAGAAGAGGGAAGCCTCCACCTTTGAAGCCAAAAACCAAGCCAACTTCTTCTTCTCCAAGAACAAAAACCGGTTCGGCCAGAAAGAGAGAAGAGGTAACTCACGCATAAACCAACATGCAAATACCTCTAGTCCTTCCTTGGTCCTCACTCTTCATCAATCCAAGCGCTCCATCCTTGGCTTCCTCTCCAAGATGGATTTCTGGCCCTTGATGCTTCATGATGATGATGGCTTCATCTGCTCCAATCTCTACCTCTTCCATCACTTCGCCACTCTAGCTACTCCTGTGGTGGTTGAGCAGAATCAGAGACAAGCCATCCTCCAAAGATCTTCTTTGCTGGCCGAATCTTCATCTTTCTTTTTGAGTATGAAGGATCCAAGATTACCTCACCAAATCTTACCACTTTTTGGTGATTATCTCAGCCACAACATACTTTTGGTTTTCTTTTTCGTGCCATCATTAACTTGATGGTCTTGATGCATGCAGCTTCTTCTTTTTCTTTTTGGTAGCTCCATGTAGCTTCCATGGTTTTCTGGTCAATAACCGAAGAAGAAGAAGAAAGAGATGAGAGAGAATAAGCAACTTAAAAGAAAAGCAATTGAAAATGTTAATCAATATCATTACAAAGTTGCTTTTACTTCCCTTAGAGTAGCGTGCAGCATTAAGCAATCAATCTTGTCAAACTCAATTTCTCTCTCATAGTTCCCATGCGTGTATTCAATTTACTTTATTAAAAAATTTGAATTCCACTCCTTGAAGAGAGAAGACATCCGTTGGAAGCATTAGGCAAATGATAACATTTGCTTTCCTGATGCATTTTGGATTCGGATCATGCATGGAAACATTTATCAAAATTGAAATTGGGCTTTGTAGCAATTAAGCTTAATCTGACCCAATAAAATTTTGATTCAATCAAACTAATTGGGCTTATGATAATATTTGAGTTCTGGCCCAATTAACATCACAACAATTCAGCCATACATATTTGAATATTTTGGAATCAATGCTGAATTGAGGAGTAAATTCACACTTGGGCTTGCAACATTTTATTTTATTTTCGGTCCAAATTAAAAACCTGCATCACAAAATTATTAATTAACATATGTTAAATGAAAATCAAATTAATAATTTTGTAATTAATTATTTTAATAATGTTTGTTCATCATCAAGATTAAATTAGAGTTTTCCAAACTCATCAATCTCCCCCTTGATGACAAACATTATTAAAATTGAAATGGAAAAAAATTTAAAGATTGAGTAAAGAATACTCCCTTTGAATTTGAATTTCTCCCCCTTTCTAAATGTCACATGGCTCCCCCTTAATGTATGCTATTTTACCAAGGGAAGCACTAATCTGTAACATTTTAATCAAGCCTCAAATAACAATGTTATTTAGCATATTTATTGATGATGCTAAATGCTTGATTTATGAGCAGTTTTAAATTGATAATCAAAACTCATTTGATATCATAAACTGATTTTCTGCTCAAACATACCACATCAACACAAGACAGAGTTGTTCAAAGAATTTCAAATATTTTCCGTCAAGTAATCAGAGTAAACAAAATTATTGTGATGAGAAAAATATTTGAAGCACACATGATCAAAACATGGCAGTTTTTATACTTTACACAATTTAAAGGAACTGCCAAACTTAAATCATTTTATCAAGGTAAGTAAAATCTATCATCAACTTAGTAAACACATTTTACCAAGATAAAATTAAAGCATCAAATATCAACTCAAAACAGCAAGCATCAATCCAAAAAAAAAAGCAAGCATCAATCAGATGCATTATTAACATCAAACACATAATCATAACAAGAAAAAATTGAAACTTAAAATGAGGGAGATCATAAATCCTTTCAAACAAAGATTTCATCCCTGTTTTGTTAATTTCACTTTTCAGCACTTTCTTTCTCAATTTCAATTTTCAGCACTATTTCTCCCCCTTTTGTCATCAAAGGGGCACCTGCAAATAGAATTTTCTTAGGAAACAGAATATGCAAATATAACCAAACAAAATAGAGTATCACAGAGTATCTATACAATCAATTAAAAGTTCAAACAGGAACCAAATAACACCAGAATTCACATAAGACATCAGATAGATTGTACTCCTGATTCAGAATCAGCATTCTTGTCACCATCTCCTTCTCCCTTTATGAGTGAAACCTTATTCTCAACATCTTCATTTGTTAGATCAACTTTAAAATATTCAAAGATGCAGGTGAGAAACATCCCATATGGAAGATTAGGCCATTTTGAACTTTTGACAGGTTTCCACATGTGCCTTATCATAAGGTATGCAAATGATATTTGAGATGAAGTAACGAGAGCGAAAAGGACAAGAAAGTCAGACACTGTTACCTGATATCGTGGTCCACTTTGTGGCATGAGAACATGAGATATGATATTGTAAAGAAGAATTGTCTTATCTGGACCAAGTTCTTTGAGGGTTGATGCCGTACCATCCATTTTGGAGAGACCTTCGCAGGTGTGATTTAAAGCCATCTGGTAGGTGATCCCAACCCTTAAATCCCATTTCTTGGACATGTATGCTCTTGGTCCTTCTTCTTTGTAGCCTAGAGCCATCTAATAATTCCAATATCAAGAGTGATATGAATCTTCTTCACATATGAGTGGATTGTGCCATCAATAAGTCTTATGTTGGCGTAGAACTCACGGACTAAACCTGGGTAAACTGGCTTCAAGATGTGAAGCAGAGGAGTCCATTGAATATTATCAAACATAGAGGAGACATTCATCCCTTTGTTGGAGAGTAAGTCTAGGCTGACTAGATAAGTAGCACAAAGATCGCGTTCTTTCAGAACTTCATTGTGGAATGCATGGAAAACACATGAGCCGAACCTAGATGGATCATAGTGAGAGTGTGGCTTGTGAAATTTGTTCTTGAATTCCAGTGACTCAAGATTTGCTGGCTCCTTGGTGTCTTTCAAGACAATGCCTTTAAACTTCTGAGTGCTCTTCTCGGGTGTGCCCTTTTTGTTCATGATAATGAGAATAGAAGGGTAGGGGATGAAAGGAGTGAATGGAACCGAAGTGAGTGAGAGAGGATGAATGAAATAAATGTTGAGTGAAAAGAGCCTATGAGGGAGTTAATACACAAGGTAGGTGGTTAATGACCAGGATGGTTTCCCAAGGATTTGAAAAAGTGGTTCCTTGAATCAAGGGATTAGTTGAAAAAAGAAAGATTTGATTTGACATTATCCCTCTTTCAACTAGATATGATAGAACAACTTTGAGATTTGATTTTCAAAAGGTGAGGAACTAACAAAACAGACATAGTGGGGTCAACAGATTTTGTGGGGCCCATTGGAATTTATTTCTGCGCAGTCTCCCCCTTAATCATAGCTCCTTCATCAAGCATGCATTTTTATCTCGTCCAAACCTACGAGACAAAACTGAAAAGAATCATAATTTTAACAATTTTCAACAGAACTTAAATCAAACATTCCCAAACTTTTTCTCAAGATACAGAATCTGTCTTCACAGAGGGGTTTTGTAAAAATATCAGCAATTTGGTCTTCAGATTTTACAAATTGAATATCAATAGTACCCTTTTGCACATTCTCTAATAAAATGATATTTTATCTCAATGTGCTTAGTTCTTGAGTGCAGAACAGGATTTTTTGAAATGTTTATAGCACTCATATTATCACAAAATAAGGGTATACTATTGATTTTTAATTTGTAATCTTCCAATTGTGTTTTTAACCAAATTTATTGAGAGCAACATGCAGATGCGGAAATATATTCTGCTTCAGCTGTGGATAGAGCCACTGTGGCTTATTTTTTGCTTGACCACATGTTGAGTGAGCTTTCAAGGAAGCAACACATGCCGGAAGTGCTCCTTCTATCCACTCTATCTCCCGCATAATCTGCATCACAAAATCCTACTGCACAAAAATCATCAGATTTAGGATACCATAAACCATAATCACATGTTCCCTTAATATATCTAATGATGCGTTTAACAGCCGTAAGCTTAATGTATCTAATGATGCGTTTAACAGCCGTTAAATGGGATTCTTTTGGGTGAGATTGAAATCTTGAACATACACCCACACTTTGAACAATATCTGGTCTAGAGGATGTAAGATACATTAATGAGCCAATCATTCCTCTATACCGTGTCTCATCCACATCTAGGCCATCATCATCCTTTTCAAGTTTAGTGTTAGGATGCATTGGTGTTCCCATTGGTTTGGAATTTTCTAGCCCAAATTTCTTTATCAATTCTTTTTCATACTTGCCTTGGGGAATAAAAGTGCCACTAGGAGTTTGTTTAATTTGGAGGCCAAGAAAGAAAGTTAGCTCTCCCATTAAACTCATTTCAAACTCAATAGTCATGAGTTTTCCAAACTCTTCACACAAGGACTCATTGGCCGAACCAAACACAATATCATCCACATAAACTTGAACAAGAAGAATGCCATCATTAGAAACTTTAATAAACAAAGTAGCGTCGGTGGTTCCCCTTTGAAAATGATTTTCTAATAGGAAGGCACTAAGCCTTTCATACCAAGCTCTAGGAGCTTGTCTAAGGCCATAAAGAGCCGCTCTTGGAGCTTGCCTAAGGCCATAAAGGGCCTTTGAGAGTTTAAAAACATGGTTTGGAAAATCTTTATGTTCAAAACTGGGAGGTTGAGCCACATACACTTCTCTATCAATAAAGCCATTAAGAAAAGCACATTTGACATCCATTTGAAACATTTTGAAACCTTTATGGGCAGCATAGGCAAGAAGCAACCTAATTGCTTCCATTCTAGCTACCGGAGCAAAAGACTCATCAAAATCAATTCCCTCTTCTTGATCGTAACCTTGGGCCACTAATCTAGCCTTGTTACGAACAACTTGTCCATCCTCACCAAGTTTATTTTTAAATACCCACTTAGTACACGTTACCTTCTTACCATCCGGATGAGGTACTAGTGTCCAAACCTCGTTTTTGTCAAATTGAGCAAGCTCCTCTTGCATGGCCTTGACCCATGATGGATCTTCAAGAGCTTGTTTGACATTGTTGGGCTCCATTTGTGACAAGAGAGCAAAGTTGCTAGGTTCGGTTTGCCTTTTGGTGGAGGATCTTGTTGTTATTCCTTGAGAGGGATCACCAATGATGAAGTCATGAGGATAACCCCTCATAGACTTTCATTCCCTAGGCTTTCGGACAGGTGTAGAGCTTTGATGAGCTTTTGGTGGTCTCACTGTTTCATTTGCTCGTGCTAGCTCAGGAGACAAAATGGAAATGTCTCCTCCAATCTGACGAGACAAAACTGGGCTGACAGATTCTTCATTTTGCACAGATTTGGGATTTTCTTTACTTGTTTCATCTTCTTCACAATCTGAATCATTTTCTATCGCAGTACTGGGAATTAAGTTAGAATCACAAAAAGTAACATGTATGGATTCCTCTATGGTTCTATGCTCTTTTAGATAAACTCTATAGGCCTTACTTGTGGTGGAATATCCAACAAACATCCCTTCATAGGATTTTGGATCAAATTTTCCAAGGTTTTCCTTATTGTTAAGCACAAAATATTTGCATCCAAAAACATGAAAGTACTTAAGATTTGGAGGGGTTCCTTTCCATAGCTCATAAGGAGTCTTCTTTAACCTTTTTCTTATGATTGTTCTATTCAAAATATAGCATGCTGTGTTCACAGCTTCAGGCCATAAAAATTTAGGAATTTCATTCTCACATAGCATGGCCCTAGTCATTTCTTGAAGGCTTCGATTCCTTCTTTCAACCACCCCATTTTGTTGGGGGGTTCTAGGGCATGAAAAATTATGAGAAATTTCTAAGTCATCACAGAATTTTTCAAAGTCTTGATTTTCAAATTCTCTTCCATGATTACTTCTCAAATGGGTAATTTTCAAATCTTTTTCATTTTGAATTTTCTTGCAAAGGGTGGAGAAGGCATAAAATGCATCATTCTTATGAGCAAGGAAAAGTACCCAACCAAATCTAGAGTAATCATCAACCACCACAAGACCATAGTGTTTACCTCCTAAACTTTGAGTTCTAGTAGGACCAAAAAGATCAATATGTAACATCTCCAATGGCCTTTTGGTTGAGATTCCATCTTTTAATAAAAAAGAAGATTTTACTTGTTTGCCCAATTGGAAAGCATCACAAGTAAGATCCTTATCAAACTTGATGTTTGGAATTCCTTTAACCAAATTCTTTTTGACTAGCTTAGAAATTTGGTACATGCTAGCATGACCCAACTTTCTATGCCAAAGCCATTTTTCAGATTCAAGAGAGGTAAAGCATGTTACATTTTGTTCCTTTAAATCCTCAAGAGTTAATCCATACACAAATTGCATCTTTTAGCTTCAAATAGAACATCCCCAGTTTTCTCACAAACAACTAAGCAAACAAACTTCTTAAAAATAACTTTAAAACCCAAATCACATAATTTACTAACACTAAGTAAATTATGCTTCAAGCCATGTACAAGAAGGACATCATTTATACAAGATGAGAGATTTTTACCCACTTTCCCAACAGCCACTATTTTTCCTTTTGCATCATCACCGAAAGTGACAAGTCCTCCATCATATTCATCAAGCTTTATGAAGAAAGTTGTCTTTCCGGTCATATGCCTAGAGCATCCGCTATCCATGTATCACATATTTTCTTTCTTCTTGGATGCTAGGCATACCTACAAATTTTCTTGGATCCTTTCACGTTAAACCATCTCTTATGTCCCAAATCATTGTAATAAAAAATAACTTTGTAAACTTTATCACCAATCATTCTTTCACCAAAGAAACATTGAACTGGAAAATGACCACTACGATTACACAATCTACAAAATCCTGGAGTTGCTATTTTGTTAAAGTATGTGGGATCTTGAAACCTTGTGTCATTGGATGAAGAAGGTTTATCTTTAAAAAATGGTTTCTCATCAGTTTTATAAAATCCCAATCCAGCTTTATCATAAAGAGGTTTTTGACTAGCCAAGATTTGATTAAGATTTTCAGAACTTTGTGTAAATTTGGCTAAGTCTTCCTTAAGCCTTTTAACCTCTTCAAGCAACTCTTCATTTCTTTTAAAATAGTCTACATATGCAAGGACAGAATGGTCACTTTCACAGCTTCTAATTTGGGCTCTTAACTGCTTATTTTCTTCAACAAGATCATAAGCAGTTTCGGCCTCCCTTAGTTTTTCTTTGAGAAAATCATTTTCAGCTTTAAGAATGAAAATTTGTTGTTCAAGATCTTGATTATTAGTCAGAAAATATCTTATTTTTTTAGAAAGGTGATCTATCATGAGATGAAGGTCTTCGGTGTCAGGGTTTTGAAAAAATACCTGATCTACATGATCTGCCATGAGACAAGGCTGTGACTTAGTCTCAGATTCTTCATCACTGTCCGAGTCATTTTCTAAGTCTTCCTATGAAGCCATCAGACCTTTCTTCTTTCCTCCTTTTCTCTTCTCCTCCCTTTTTAACTTGGGACAATCAGATTTGTAATGCCCCATTTCCTTGCAGTTGAAGCAAGTAACTTTGCTAAGGTCTTTCTTCATTTTCCTTGAGCTGCCGCCTTTGCTTTTGTGCTTCATCATTTTCCTGAATTTTTTGGCAAACAACACAAATTCACTTTCAGATGAGTTATCACTGGATTCATCATCCAGAGGGTTAGTGACAGAAGAAAATGCAATTCCTTTCTTTTTTGATTCTTTTTTCAAATAAGTGTTTTCAAAAGCAAGAAGATTTCCTCTCAAATCATCATTCAACATATCTGTCCGAGTCTTCTTTACAATAGTGGTTCCTTCATGAGTGATTTGTAGCTTGTCCCAGATTTTCTTTGCCGTTGTGCATCGTGATACCCGTCGGTACTCCTCAAAGCTGATAGCACAGTTGAGCAGGTTTACTACCTTGGCATTTAACTCTACTTTCTTCCTATCTTCCTCGGTCCATCTTGCTTCTGGTTTGAGGGTGACCACTCCTTCAGCATTTGTGGTAGTTGGAAATTGAGGCCCTTCCAGGATAATCTTCCAAAGTCTGTAATCCACTGCTTGTACAAATATCTTCATCATCTCCTTCCAATAGGTATAATTTTTCCCATTGAAAAGAGGAGGTCTGTTGCTAGATTGTCCTTCGGTCAGATTATAGGACACCACATTTACGCCACTGTTTTCTGCCGTGAGGATCTTTACTCCAAGCTGCAAAGCTTGGTCTCTTTGAGACCAAGCTCTGATACCAATTGATGGTTTCAGTGGCTAAGAGAAGGGGGGTTGAATCTTAGCCCCTTTTTGCTTGATTGCACTTGCTGACTTGTTAGACCAATTCTGGAAACTTTTAGTCTTTTTATCTCATCACTTCACACGAGAATTTTTCTTTTGTCTCGTCCTTAGCCATGAGACTTTTCTTTTTGTCTCGTCACTTGGCACGAGATATTTTTAGATTTTGCTCCTGTGTAGTAGAAACAGAAATAGAGTAGAGAGGAGAAGAAGATTACACCAGATATATCCTGGTTCAGCTGCTAAGTACAGTGCAGCCTACATCCAGTCTCCATCACAAACATGATGGAATTTCACTATAATCAATCTGATTACAACTTGTAAAGTGCTAACCCAACTTACAAGGGGATTCCCGTAGAATCATGAAACACAACATAGATGAACAAAGGAACTCAAAGACATCTATGGCTTTTTCTTTTAATTTTGCACTCTCTGCCTTTTTCTGCTCTATGGCTTTTTCATACAAACCTCACTGTTTGCCTTTTTCCATGAGACTCAAGACATGACAAAATTAAACAGAAAAATACTAAACAGAATACATTGAAGGAAAAGAGAAAACTGTTAGCTCAGGTAGCTCTGAGAACTATGTGCCTTGCACTCTCAAATTTTCTCCTTGCTTCAACCCGTGGCTGTTCTCTCTTTTTATAGAAGAGGGAAGCCTCCACCTTTGAAGCCAACACCCAAACCAACTTCTTCCTCCTTCAAGAAACAGAACCGGTTCGGCCACATAGAGAGAGAAGAGATAACCATGCAAAACCCAACATGCAATTACCTCTAGTCCTTTCTTGATCATCACCCTTCATCAATCCGAGCTCTCCATCCTTGGCTTGCTCTCCAAGATGAATTTTTGACCCTTGATGCTTCATGATGATGATGACTTCATCTGCTTCGATCTCTGCCTCAACCATCACTTCGCCACTCTAGCTACTTCCTGTGGTGGTTGAGCAGAATCAGAGACAAGCCATCCTCCAAAGATCTTCTTTGCTGGCCGAATCTTCATCTTTCTTTTTGAGTATGAAGGATCCGAGATTACCTCACCAAATCTTACCACTTTTTGGTGATTATCTCAGCCACAACATACTTTTGGTTTTCTTTTCCGTGCCATTATTAACTTGATGGTCTTGTTGCATGCAGCTTCTTCTTTTTCTTTTTGGTAGCTCCATGTAGCTTCCATGGTTTTCTGGTCAATAACCGAAGAAGAAGAAGAAAGAGATGAGAGAGAATAAGCAACTTAAAAGAAAAGCAATTGAATGTGTTAATCAATATCATTACAAAGTTGCTTTTACTTTCCTTAGAGTAGCGTGCAGCATTAAGCAATCAATCTTGTCAAACTCAATTTCTCTCTCATAGTTCCCATGCGTGTATTCAATTCACTTTATTAAAAAATTTGAATTCCACTCCTTGAAGAGAGAAGACATCCGTTGGAAGCATTAGGCAAATGATAACATTTGCTTTCCTGATGTATTTTGGATTCGGATCATGCATGGAAACATTTATCAAAATTGAAATTGGGCTTTGTAGCAATTAAGCTTAATCTGACCCAATAAAATTTTGATTCAATCAAACTAATTGGGCTTATGATAATGTTTGAGTTCTGCCCCAATTAACATCACAACAATTCAGCCATACATATTTGAATATTTTGGAATCAATGCTGAATTGAGGAGTAAATTCACACTTGGGCTTGCAACATTTTATTTTATTTTCGGCCCAAATTAAAAACTTGCATCACAAAATTATTAATTAACATATGTTAAATGAAAATCAAATTAATAATTTTGTAATTAATTATTTTTATAAGGTGAATTCTACCCAACCCCCTCTAAAATAACATGTAAGTTATCCTTCATGATGTGTCACACTTTAATTGGTTATTATCTTAACTATAGTTAGGTTATTTTGTAATTTATTATTTTATATGGGTAATTGTATAATTTTTAAAATATTAAAATTCTACCCAGTAAACAGCACTGACTTAGTTGCACGCAATCTCGCATCATTCCTTAACGAGTCGTTGAATTCCTATGGCTTGTAACTTTTCCGTTCTTCCCAGTATAGCCAGCGCCGACTTCATTGCTATCTCCTGTCCTCTCACTTGATCCTTTTTTTTGTCATGGATCACTCCTTACCACATAATTAATGGTTAGTTCGGTTATTAAATTTTTTTCATTAAAAATAATATATGGAATATATATTCATATGTAAAATATAATATAATAAAATAAATCTATTCAGAGTACATAAAAGTATAATTAAAATCAGGAATATACAAATATAATAATAAAATTTGTACTCTAAACAAGTAAATATATCTTTTATCATACATAAATTATTAAAAAAATATAAATTATTAAAATTAATAACAAAAATTTAAAATAATAAAATTCAACTTTCTTACACGTATTTTTTATAATATTTTTATTCTTTTAATTTTTAATTTATTAATATTTTATTATTTAATTAATGATTAAACAAATTATTTTCATGAGAAATTATTTCTTGTATAATCTTGAAGAAGAGATCAAT
>NC_029779.3:30994583-31002397 GCF_000817695.3 Arachis duranensis
TTTTTATTTAAAATATTATTTTTACATTATTTTTTAAACTATTATATTAGACTCTTCTTCAAGATAATGCAAAAAATAATTTCTCATAAAAATAATTTGTTTAATCATTAATTAAATAATAAATTACTAATAAATTAAAAATTAAAAGAATAAAAATACTATAAAAAATACGATAAAAAAGTTAGATTTTATCATTTTAGATTTGTATTATTAATTTAATATTATAGTTATTTTTTAAATAATTTATGTCTGATAAAATATATGTTTACTTGTTTAGAGTAGAGATTTTATTATTATATTTATATGTTCATGATTTTAATTATACTTTTAAGTATGAATAGATTTATTTTATTATATTATATTTTACATATGAATATATATTCCATCATATAATTAAATAAATATATTTTTTAATAAAAAAATTTAATAACTGAACTAACCATTAATGTAAAGAGTGATTCATGGATCATGACAAAAAAAGGATTGAGTGAGAGGACAAGAGATAGAAATGAAGTCGTCGCTGGCTATACTGGGAAGAACGGGGAAGTTACGAGCTATGAGAGACCCGTTAAGGAATGATGCACTGTAGAAAGAGATTGCATGAGAACGTGCTTCAATTAACGGGGTAGAATTTTAATATTTTAAAAATTTATACAATTACCCATCTAAAATAATAAATTATAAAATAACTCAACTATAGTTAAGATAATGACCAATTAAAGTGTGACACATCATAAAAGGTAACTTACATGTTATTTCAGAGAGGGTTGGGTAGAATTCACCTTTTAATAATGTTTGTTCATCATCAAGATTAAATTAGAGTTTTCCAAACTCATCAAGTTGCTATAATTAATTCACCGTAATGAGTTAAAAGAAATAAATCGAAAAATACTCTCAAAAGCATGTCACATCAATTTTATCATTAAATGTAGAAATTCGATTTTTATATAATAGAATAGATTACGAATATTTTACTATTGTTTTATTAATTTCAAGTTATAGCTTAATATTTCGTATTATGTAACAGATTATATTTCAGATGTGAATATAAGATTGTTAAAAATAAAATAGAAAAGATAACAAATATTTATTCTTTGATTACTACTAAAGAATTTATTTTAGAAAAACACAGACTTTTAGTCAAAGTGCCTTTCGTAAATATTTACATTGCATGAAAAATTTGACCGAATTATCGAGAGATCAGACTGTAGATTGCCGAAGTTGCAATAACAGGAGTAATTAAAATTATTTTTATTAATCGAAGCTTAAACAAGAATTAACGTGTTTCTCATCGAGTCGTTTTTATTCGGAGTGATAGAGGTAGTTGTTAATTAAAAGCCGGATGTGGTCATTATTAAAAATGAAAACATATTAAATATTATTATACGTAGTATTGTGGTTGGTGGACTTAGACACTAATATTAATATATGGTTCTCTCTCTAGAGGTTATGAATGCATCAATCAAATACGTTCAAAGTTAGGTATAAATATGTGATAGAATAAACTACTATTTGTATCCACGAAAATTAAAAACGTTGATATATTTACTTATAAAAAAAATTATTATTTGTACTCATAAAAAATTGTTTTTACAGATAAAATTATTCAAACTCTAAAAAATTATTTAAAATTCTTAAATTATCCTTATCTTCACCACCACACCACCTCCTTCACCTAATCACCTTTCTAACCCTAACCCTCTTCATCCAACCACCACCCCTCTTTTTCTTTCTAATCTCAAATCCCACCACCACCCTCTTCACCCAGCCACCACCCCACTTTCCCTTTCTAACACACTCTCACCATTACTTCCCACTCACTGCTCCAATGGCTCCTTGCCACACTCTCCTCTCTTTCATCCTCACAGTCACAACAACACTTGCTGCCGCTTTCTCGGAGAAGAAGAGCACCTTCACGGTGCAAGTCCACCATGAAGCCAAGCTCATCTTCTTCACATAAAGAAGAAGCAGCAGAAGCAACAACAACAATAGAAAAAGCAGAGAAAAAATCGTTCTTGCACGCCGTCGCCCTCTCCTCCATTTCCGATCTCTTGCGCGCTCTCTTCCTTCCAGACCAGTGACAACGACAGCGACGGACTCAATCAATGGCGGCAACAGATGTGACGGAGCCGGCAGCAGCAGGGCGCGACGGCGGCGACAACTCCCCCTTCCTTGGTTCTGGCTCGCATCTCCTTTTTGGGCTCCCTCAACAATAGCGACGATGATGCGATAGCGGCAGCGAGCCCTTCCTCTTCTCTTTTTCTTCCTCAGGTGGGGGTGTGTGTAATGTCTCCGTGTGTGAGTTTTGGAGGAAAAGAGAGTGGTGGGAAAGGGAGTGATGGCTGGGTGAAGGGAGTGGTGGTGGGATTTGAGATTAGAAAGGAAAAGAGGGGTGGTGGCTGGGTGAAGAGGATTAGGGTTAGAAAAGTGGTGGTGTGGTGGTGAAGATAAGGGATTTTGCAGGTAAGAGAGAGTGTGGGGGCAAAGAATCTGAAGATGGTTCTGTTGTTGTTGATGATGGTGAAGCCCTTTTTCTGGGTTGAGAATTCGAAGAAGCAGAAGAGAGAGAAGATGGCGCGGTGCTCCTGGGATGGCGGAGGTCCGCGACGTTGCTAGCGGAGAAGGGTGAACGATGATGAGCAGGGTGAGACAGTGGTTTGTGGTTGATGCTGGAATTGGGTGGCTGAGAACATTGAGAGAGAGAGAGAGAGAGAGGATGGAGGAAGGAGATGATAGTGTGGAGAGAGGGGTAATTTAGGGATTTTAGATAATTTTTTAGAGTTTGGATAATTTTTCCTGTAAAAACAATTTTTTATGGGTACAAATGGTAATTTCTTTTTTCTATGGGTAGATATGTCAGCGTTTTTAACTTTTGTAGATATAAATGATAGTTTACTCTATTTGATATTTCGGTTTCATAGAAGACTAACTAGTAGCGAAGCCAATTTCAATTAATTAGTTAAAAAATAAATTTATTATATAAAAAAAATTATCATTCTAATTTTTAGAATTTCAAAATAAAAAATAAAAGAAAGTATGAGAAATTAATGTAATTAGTGTACAATGTGTATAATGAGAATATTTTAAAAATTAACATTAAATAATAATTAAATTAATTAATTATAAAGTTATTTCCAATTTCAAATACAAAGCAAATAAGGATTATAAACAGTTACGAACACCTCCAACCGATCTCTCTCTCCCTCTCCATCCTCTCTCATCAATGACGCGCCGCCACAGACACCAACCTTCGTAGCCCATAACTCTGGCTGACACCGACGTGCGCACCACGAACGCCCATCAGCACTGTCGTCGTCCTCCGCTAATGCCGTTCAGATGCAGTCGGAACCTCGCCGCCTGTGCACGCCGCCACATCCACACCTTGTGTCGCTGTCCACCCGCAACCGAAGCCGACGCCGCCACATCCGCATCCCCATCCCGCATCTGGATTTGATTGGATTATGCATGAATCTCGTCTTGAAACCGATCAAACTGTGGCTGCTACTCTTCACGAAGAAGAAGGATGGGTTGTGTGTAAAGTGTTCAAAAATAAAGTGACTTCCATTATGTGTAAGATTAGTGATCATGATTCCCCTTCCTGCACTTGGTATAATGACTCCTCTTTCATGCACCAACAGATCACTTTAACAACTCTTGTTCTTCTTCATCAAAGCACCAACTAATCCCTAATAGTAATAATAATAACAACTCTTTGCTAAGAGAGCTTGGTCATGGTTGCTTCTTCTCACTACTAGAAAATTTGTTATTACAGACGGATATTTTCGACGGATTTTATCCCACGAAAATACAGATGAAATTTCAAAGGTATTTTTTGTCGGAAAACAAAAAAATGAATTAGCATAAATTACAGACGAAAAAGAGAATCCATCGATAATTCTATCGAAAAAATTAATTTAATTTTGTAGAAAATAGTTACAGATGAAAAATCCGTCTGTAATTAAATAGACAAAAACAGTACGTTTTATTAAATTATTACAAACAAAAAATTCATCAGTAATTTAAAATTTTCCATCAGAAATAATAAGCTAAACCTACCATTGTCCGAGCTCTATTCACAGCACACAAATCAAACGAGATAAATCAGCATTCCTCACCCTTCTTCTTCGTCAACACTGATAAACCAGCTACTTCTTCTTCTCCTTTCCTCACCCACAGCGCCACCGCCGGCCACCCTAACCACCATAGATACCTTCTCCTTATTCTCCTCTTTTTTAAACACTGAATCAGTAGAACACAGCCCGTCTCTCTCGTTCTTTATCGTTCGCAGAACAAAACAAGCTCAAGCTCCACCAGCACCACCCTTTAAGCTCACATATCTTCTTAGAGCTACAGCCATCATCTCCTCCAGTCAATGCCGCAGCTACCTTCGTGCAAGCCCTACCTTCTCAAATACATTCCTATATCTTCTCCTTCCTTTACTTCCCTCTCTTCAAGTTTCAGCCACACAAGTCAAGTTTCAAAGGCAACGCAAACGCAACCATGGTATGGTTTGGCCTATTCGTTTCTCCTCTATTTCCACTTCTTGTCTCTTTTCATAGTGCTTCAATTTTCTAGCTAACTCCTTATTATTTATTTTTTAGTTTCAAAATTCGTAAATATTTTGATCATCGGTTTGGGCACTTTGCGTTTGTGTTGCTGATCTTATCGGCTTCTTCCACATCCTCGATCTGATCATTGTATCATTCCCTTCCAGATCTGATTACTGATTTTCGTTCCTAATTTTAGTCTTGCTAACCCTAAAATTCATAACATGTTGTGGGATCTCATCCACGGAATCTTCCCCTCTAATTTGTTGAATGGATATCAAATTAGGGGTGAAGATCGAAATCACTTGATTTTATTTTTCATTGAGGAACTATTAGCTACTCAAGTGGCAGAAAGATTAAAGTATGCATGAGTAATGATTCATGTGGGTATCTGCTTGATTATAATTGCTTTGCTTTAGTGTGCCTTTCAATCTCTCAGGAAAATGCAGCTTCCGGAATGGCGATCCATGATGACTGCAAGTTGAGGTTTTTGGAGCTCAAGACAAAAAGGACTCACAGGTTCATAGTTTTGAAGATTGAGGAGAATCAGAAGCAAGTCATTGTGGAAAAGCTTGGTGAGCCAGCTCAAGGCTACGAAGATTTCGTGGCTTGCCTCCCTCCTAGTGAGTGCTGCTATGCTATATATGATTTCAAGTTCTTGACCGAAGGCAATGTCCCCAAGAACAGGATTTTCTTCATTGCTTGGTAATTAGATGTTTTATTGTTTGTTTGTTCATATGCCTGCTGGTTGCTTTTGCTGTTGATTGATATTAATTTGATTTTCGTGTGCCTTTGTGCCTTTGTGATATTAATTTGATTTTCTAGTTATAAATTAATCTCTAAATAGTTGCATTGTGTTACTTATTCCAATTTTTCTTGTGTACTACTTGAATAGCATGATGAGGTTCAAAATTTTAATTTTCTTAACCCTGTGCGTTTCTTCTTTTTGACAGTTTTGTATAGGAATATGATCCCTAGTAACTTTACTATGAATACATCTAATGTGATGGCTAGTTTGGCCACAGATCTGTTGGTAAGTTATTTTTTATTTTAATTTACAATGTTCTCTTTGCCTCGTGCTCTCTCCTACCAGGGAGCTAGCTCAACAAGTATGCTTCTTATCTTTTAATGCATAGGTTGTTGTTTTATTGATTTTAGGCTCTTTATTTTTCAAAACCAGTGTCGCACTTTGCCTATTGCTTAGTTCATTGAGATGCAGCATTACATTCAAATATGTTTTGACAATAATAGATATTTCAATGTATGTGGTAGCTTTGATTAAGTGTCTGCCTAAATGGAGTTATTCCTACTTAGTCAAAGGACTAAAATTAACATTACCTCCTTGTTATTCACATATAATTTTATATATTTGTACACAAACACAGAAATCATGAGGCGTGATGGACTTCAACCTCCTATTTCAATAGTGTGCAAAGTACACGTCCTTAGATATTAGCATATATCCCTCTTTCAATAGTGTGCAAATTCAATATCAATTCATTAATTTTTTGTTCTCCATACAATGACTCAATATTCTTATTTATATTTCTAACAAACTCCGCCTATGTTACACTTGCGGTACATAGCCGGTCCCAAGCCCGAATAAAGGAGGAGGGTTGTGTTAGGTCTTCGGCAACCAACATAAAAATATAGCCGAACCCCCCATGACATGAATCAAAGACATTATTGCGCTAAAGCTAGGCCGTTGCCCGGAAGCAATGCGCCGTATGGCTCGAGTACGGTGTCAAAACAAGAGCCGCTGCATCGGTGCCTGGATGTAGTGTTAAATGAGCAAGGGTTCTCGCGTTTTCGTGAACGGACGAGGGTAAATAAGCTAGTTCACAAAGGAAAAGGTAAAAGGTCGAAGCGACAGAAGGTTGAGATTTGGGACATGAAACATAGGCACTCTAACAGGAAAGTCCATGGAGGTGGTGGACACCATGACAAGGAGGAAGATTAACATTATGTGCCTACAAGAAACGAAATGGGTTAGTGCAAAGGCTAGGGAGTTGGATTCTTCTGGTTTCAAACTTTGGTATACAGGAAAGGTGAAGAATAGGAATGGAGTTGGAATAATTGTGGATAAGCAGTGGAAGAAGGACGTAGTGAATGTCAAGAGGGTGGGAGATCGGATCATCTCTATCAAACTTGTGGTGGAGGGAGGTGCTTTCCATGTGATTAGCGCCTATGCACCGCAAGTGGGTTCTGACGAACAACACAAGATAAGGTTTTGGGAGGATCTAGAGAGTTTGGTTCAAGGCATACCTTTGGGAGATAAGATTTTCTTAGGAGGAGATTTAAATGGCCAAGTTAGGAGAGAAGTGACTGGGTATGGGAGTATTCACGGAGGCCATGGTTTCGAAGTGATCAATATTGAGGGTAAAACTATTTTGGACTTTTCCTAACATAGGGTGCTCGTCATGGATTTTCGCGTTGAGCAAAAGTTGAGGAAAAGACATCATACGAAGAACCCAAGGATGAGGTGGTGGCGGATGAAAGGTGAGGAACAAGGAAGCTTCCTAAGACGGGTAGGAGAAGATGCAAAGTGGGATGGGAATGGAAGCGCGGAAGAGATGTGGAGGGAGATGGCAGAAGTTATTAGAAGAACAGTAAAAGAAAGTTTTGGTGAATCTAAAGGAATAGGACCAAGAGACAAGGAGTCCTGGTGGTGGAATGCGAGTATACAAGAAAAGATAAAGATAAAAATGGAATGCTTTGAAGAGTGGTCTTTATGCCGCAATGCAGATAACTAGAAAAAATATAAGGCGGCTAAGAAAGAGACAAAAGTGGCTGTAAGTGAAGCAAGAACAAGAGCATATAAGGGTCTCTACCAGTCTTTGGGCACGAAAGAAGGAGAAAAAGGTATATATAGAATCGCAAAGAGCCGGAAAAGAAGAACGAGAGATTTGGATCAGGTTAAGTGCATAAAGGATAAGGATGGAGAGGTGCTGGCTCAAGAGGAGAAGATTAATGCTGAAAAGTGGAAGAGCTACTTCCATGAGTTATTTAATGAAGGATATCAGATTCTTCCGAACCTCGGTCGATTATCCATAAGGGAAGAAGATCAAAACTTTGACTACTATCGAAGGATTCGAGACTTCGAGGTAAAAGAGGCTCTAAAGCAGATGAAAAATGGCAGGGCAGTAGGACCTGATAATATCCCGATTGAGGTTTGGAAGGGTCTTGGAGAAAAAGGCATCAACTGGTTAACCAAGCTTTTTAATGAGATTTTAAAGTCAAAGAAGATGCCTGATGAGTGGAGAAAGA
>NC_029779.3:31002845-31015362 GCF_000817695.3 Arachis duranensis
TTTAAGTATCTTGGGTGCATCATACAGGATAATGGAGAGATTGAACATGATGTAAATCATAGGATCCAAGCAGGTTGGTCAAAATGGCGGAGTGCATCTGGTTTTATATGCGACAAAAAAGTGCCTTTAAAACTTAAAGGTAAATTCTATTGCACCGCTATAAGACCGGCTATGCTTATGGTACGGAGTGTTGGGCGGCTAAAGGGGAGCACGAACATAAGTTGAGTGTGGCAGAGATGAAGATGTTGAGATGGATGAGTGGTCATACGCGATTGGATAAAATAAGGAATGAAGATATAAGGGAGAGAGTTGGAGTAGCACCCATTGTGGAAAAGATGGTTGAATCGCGTCTCAGGTGGTTTGGACATGTGAGAAGAAGACCGATAGAACATCCAGTCGGGAGGGTGGATGAGATGGAAGATTGACAAAGGGCGAAAGGCAGAGGAAGACCTAAGATGACCATCCATGAGGTGGTCAAACGAGATCTACATGTAAACGGTCTCTCTGTAGACATGATACATGACAGAGCACAATGGCGTCGTTTGATTCATGTAGCCGACCCCACTTAGTGGGACAAGGCTTTGTTGTTGTTTATATTTCTAACAAACTCTAATAGATTAATAAACTAATTAAGCAACTTAATATTGATTAGAATTTAGAATAGAAGCTTCTCTATTCAATTAAGTTACTCAACTTCCCTTGAAATTTGATTATGCAAGGTCCATGCCTAAGCAAAGTGGGCACTACTGTTTCTTTTATCTAGTTATGGTGTTACTGTTTCTTTTATCTCTTTTCCGTTCTTATCTTTTCAGTGGGTTTGGTCTGAATGTGAATCTGATCTTTGCTTCTTCTTTTTTTCTCTCTTGGTTCTTCAGGAATCCGACAATATCAGAGGGTTAAGACCAACGAGAGGTACTCTGCAGTTCTAATCTGATCAATTTTAGTAATGCAGAAACCTTAAAAATGTTTTTGTTTCAATTCTTATAGAGAAGGAGTTCTATGATGCATTGGATAATTTGCTTGAGGTGTTGGGGGTCAAATCTCCCTTTTTCCTAGTTGTTCAGGTATCTAAACTAAGCATGGATACTATACATCATTTGAAAGTTACATTGAATTCAGTGAAATACTATGATGCTATTTAAAGAATGAGAGCGATACAAAACAGATAAAATATCTCGGTCATGGAAGAAAATATGCTTATTCATGCTTTTTTCTAGTCTGCAAAACTTTTTCCTTTAGTTGCACTAGTATACAGAACTTCTAATCAATGATTAGCAGCTAAGAACTCATCTTCTAACACCAGAACTTCTAATCAATGACTAGCTGATGTATCCTTGAATTATTTTAATGAATATTTAGAAATAAATATAAATGATAGTTGGACTGTTAAGTTATCTAAGAGTGTGTGCTTATAGGCCTTTATGTTAGATTCAGAGTATGAAGCTCATGTTTTAGATTTTGGGGCTGCTAAGTTTCTCAAGCCTGGTTCATATAGTTGGACAACATTTACTGGTACTTTTGGCTATGTTGCTCCAAGTTACACCTTTTCCCTTATAACTTGAAATGATAGTGATCACATCATTATTCACTTGTTCTGTTAGTTTAGTTTATATTTCATTTTTCTCTATTAAGATAATAAGATCTTTATATGGTAAATCTTTAAAATGAATTAAGCTTATGCAATACCTACTATCTATTCTATATCAATGCTCTACACAGTGGAGTAAAACTTGATTGTGCTTGTACTATGGTTACTAAGTTATTAGTATCCCCTGATTTTGCAAATACACTTCATAGGCCAGTAATTCATAAATACACAAGAACCATGTTATATCTAATTGGAATTAGCTTTCTGAATGATGGTAAAGTTGCTCAAGATATCGGTTCCAATACAACTTAATCTGACTTTGCTAATGAAAATGGAGCTACTACTTCACTTTTTGTTTTGATCTGGTGCTGTTGGTTTTTTTCAGATTCAACGTTACTACTTGTATCCTTTTCGAGGGTGCTACCAAACAGCTTCTTTCTGGAGGATGTTGAATAAGGATTGCGGCAGATTAGTGCCTCAATTCTTCTAGAGATCACCCAATGCTGTTAATTTCACAGCTACATGTGCCAAGGCATTTCCTTCTCTAGGAATCCAGGTAATGCCACATTTTTTATGCCCCCTAATAGCTCCCACATGTCTTGAAGAATTTGTTGACTTAATTTTTTGGCATAACTTTTAATTATCAATCTCTATAATTACCTATTCTATCTGAGAGTTTTTTGTCACTAATGGTGCATTCCTGACTACTTCTACTTCTGCAGCGAGATTTGTGTTAACGAATACTCTTGCTGCCAAACTAGTGAGAAATCTTTTCATGTGATTTCTGAAGACTGCTGCAATTGCACCTAATGATGCATCCACATTAGCTTTAACCCAATTTGTAGGTGGCGGTCTCCAGGTAACTGCTCTTACTCTTCTCATTGTAATGCTCTGAACTTCACTAATTAACTGGTATTTGCTTTAATAGAACTCTTGCTTCAAATGTTGAAACGGAATGCTCATTTGGACAATATTAAATTTGTGCTCCAAACCAAGCTACTCTTGTCCATGGACAAAGTAGAAGAGCATGCTCTATCGTTTCCAGTACCTGCAAGCAAAATGGACATAAAGGTGAATTAATTATTCTTTTTATATAGATTCGAAAAAATTAGAATAATGTTTTACGATGCTTTCCAAAGAAACATCTTTATGATTGTATGATTAACTTAATAAGTATTTGATTTTTTCAGAGAAATTTGAAAGAGAAAAGAGAAGAAGAAGAGTTGACACTAATAGTGATCTTGGGATATTTTTTTACTATTTTTTTTTTCATTATGGTTTAGTAACTTTGGAGCTTACTTAGCTTCCACTAGTAGTTACTTGATCATGGGATATTTTTTTACTATTTTTTTTCATTATGGTTTAGTAACTTTGGAGCTTACTTAGCTTCCACTAGTAGTTATTTGTCATCTAATGTATTCTGTTTGTATTATTGTATGGAAATAATTGCTTCTTATTATAAAGAAAGTATTTTGTACTCACTAGTGTGTTTTTCTATTTGTATCATCAATAAAAATTTGTATTTATTAAATTTATATTTATTTTGTATGAAAACAAGTTTATTTTGCAATGAAAAAATCTAAAAAAAATTATTTTACTTTACTGATGAATTTACAGATAGATTTTTTATCTGTATTCAGAGTTTGGGATGATTTTCTAAGATTCCAATTACCGATGAAAAATCTGTCGAAAAATTCGTCTATAATTACCAACGAAAAATCCGTCTGTAACTACCGATGAAAAATCTGTCTGTAATTACAGACGAAAAATCTGTCAAAAAATTTGTCTGTAATTACCGACGAAAAATCCGTCAGAAAGTTCAAGGTTTCAGGGAAATAGATGGAGAATTTACAAAGGAAAAATCCGTCGGTAACTGGTAAAAATCCGTCGGTAATTTTTCAACAGAAAAAAATCCATCGGTAAATAATTTCTGACGAGGCTTTTACAGAGGGACAAAATCCGTCGGTAATTTTGTCGATAACCAAAAATCCGTCTGTAATAAAGACTAAATCTGTCTGTAAATCTGTCTGTATTAATCCATTTTCTAGTTGTGTCTATTCATTTATTTTTTTCTTCTATTTTAATGGTCAATTTAGTATGGTTATTTTAGTAGGTATACAGATGGTTATTGTAATTTTTATGTAGATGATTATTTTGACTGGATTGTGTTTAGTTATATATAATTAAAATAAGTTGGATGTTCAATTCATTAGATATGCGGATGATTGTTTTTATTCTTAAGTGGATGGTTATTTTTTATAAGGGTGAGTGGCGTGTGACAAGCCAAACAACAAAGGTGAAGTGGGATGATTATTGATGAAGGTGGGGTGGCAGTCGGTTGAAAAAAAAGAGGATATTGGAGTGAAATATTTTGGTAAATTAAAATTTTTAGATAGTTAATTTTTTGAAATAATTAATTGAATTTTTTAAAAATTTGAAATTTAAAATTAGGAGATCTGAAATTTAAAATTTGATATAAAATAACTAAATGAGAGTTTTTAAATTTAGAGTAATATGTGGAATGATTTTTATTATTTATTTTTAATGGGTCAAATAAATAGTCAAATTGTATAGATACTGAAATCCCAAAAAAAGTTGACTTATATTGTAATTGACACCTAAATTTTTTCTTAATATTTGTATCGTCGTAAGTATGTTTTTGTGGTTATAGTTTGGCCATGGATATTGCTTTCATCCAATTTCGTCAGCCAAAACGTAACAAGTTCTAGTGTTCTACTAGGATTGTTTTCCTTCGGACCTTAAGTTTTAGATTTTGGGTAGTTTTTCAAGATTTTTCTGGTTGAGCCAGGATCCCATATCCACATCTTTGAAGTTTCGTTATTTGAAGCCCGGCAAGCAACATTTCAATATCACTGGACACTGGGTGCCAACCTAATTGAATGATGTGACATGTGAATAAGTTAAGTGGTCCAGCTTATAGTTTTCTTAGTGTGTTCATGTTAAAGGAAATAAAATAGACAAAGAAAAAAGAAGATCGTATACTTAACAAAGGATTTGAATAGATTTTGCAAATTTAATTTTGATGAAAAATAAGTTTGTGTTAACATGATTTATGTTTAGTAATCTTCATATCAAAATGGATTATAGTAAAATAAATATTGTTTAGATTATATTATTTAAAATTACTTTTAGATAAAAAATTACTAAAAGATACATTAATTTAAATAATATTTTATATTATACTATCATTTTATTTTATATTTGAATAGATGTTATTAAGAGACATTATTTTATAATAAAATTAATATTTACTTATTAAATTAAAATAATATATAAAAATTGACAAAATATATTTTAATACAGAAAAATACTAATAAATGTAAAATTAAAAGATAAAATATTAATAAAATACATAAAAATAATAAAAAATATCATAAAAAGTTTCATATAATAAAAAAATTAGATAAACTAAAAAACACTAAGAAATAATAATATACATGAAAAAATAAAATACTTAAAAAATATTTATTATATAAATAAAATAAATATAATAAAAAATAAAAAATATGAAAAAGAGAAGTATATATTTTAAAATATCGAACAAAAAGAAAATATTCTATAATTTTTTTAATATCGTTAGTATTCTTTAATTTAGTATTATTTTGGATTATAAATTTTTATTAGTTATGACTTTTTGTTACTTATAATTAGTATATAATAAAAACGAAAATAAAGTACAGTAAAAAGTACAATAAAAAAACAAAAAAAAATATAGTTGTCATATGAATAAAAAATACAATAAAAATATAACATTAGAACACTAAAAAAATAATATAAAAATATTTATCATGTAAATAAAAAAATAAAATAAAAAACATAAAAATCAAAATATGAAAGAGAGTACTAAAAATAATAAAAAAATTAAAATATTTACCTTAGCGTGTGATTGAAACAAATCTAAAAGATTTTAATGAAAAAAAATTAAAACAAAGAAAATACACAAAAAATTACTGTAAAAGTTATATGGTTACTTGCATCATTTTTATAGAATAAAATGAAGGATAAAATTGGTAAAAAAAAAGAATGAATTTCTAATCTAATTTCTCAACTATAATCAATTTTTTCTAACGTAAATGTATGTTCAAAAGTGAAACTAATTCTAGATTTAGAATTTTACAAAATTTTAAACATAAAAATATAGGACATTAAAACCGTTCAAACGAACTTTTTTTTTTTCTCCAACGTGAATCCTAAACAGCCATAATAGTTCAATAAAAGTTACGTACATTCTTAGCAAGCTCTCATTTTGATGGCTATATATCAAATAGCTAATACACCCAAAAAAATGTCCCTCAAAATCCAAAATATTAGTTCCATATATACTTGACAAGTTTAACCCACCAAAAAAAAAATTGGAAGCAAACTAATATTTTGAAAATGAAATTGCTGTTTACTATTTTGTTTATAATAGTTTATAGCTAGCTTGTTATAACATAGTATCAATTTAAGTTTATAAGAGAAATAATATTATAACATAGTATCAATTTAAATTAAAAAAAAAATGGTATTATAACAAATCTTATTTAGCTTTAAGGGACTATTTCATAAATGAATCAATCTTTTATCATCAAGAAAATTAACATGGTAGTAATTATAAACTCGAATGTTAAACTTTTTTTAATCATCTCAATTAATCTTGTCTAGTTTTTCGCACCATTAAATGTTAAAGTAGGACAAAAAATAAAAAATGTAAAAAATATTTTATATGATAAGAAATTACACTTAACAAGATTAATTAAAAAATCAATCAAGAGAATTTATTTTCTAAAGTTAATACGCTTTTTTTTGGTATAGTAGTTAATACTTAATACCAACTTTTGCATCATGTTAATTCAAGAATATATTTAGCCTTGAATATCTTAGCAGGTTAATCTGATTTGGGTTCGTACTTTGTGCTCGGGCCTGGCCTAGTTGCATTGTTCTACACTTTTACTACTGGATTATTATTATTATTATATTCAAAATTTGTGGATGAACTTCGTTTGTCCGACTTGAGTCCTCACAAAAACGTGCTACTACTAATAAGAACCACCTAAAAAAACAAAGCAAAACTCTTTCTATTATTGTCCGAAAACATTTTTTTGTTTTTGTTTTTTAAAATTTAGCTGAGAATAACACATGTTAACATTATTATTAAGAAATCAATTTGGGTAATTAGTCGAGTTATTAGTTTACCTATCCACTTCAATAAGGATTGAGAGTTTAAATTTTGTCTTCTATATCACTACAATGAAAATGAAATTTAGGGACAGTTTTTTTAAGAGATTTGTCACAGTTTTAAGGCGCTGATAAATAAATTTACGATGATTTTTAATAGCTACTGATATAACTACTGCTAAATAAGTACTTATTTTGCAGTGATTTTTAAGTGTCGCAAAATTATGCGAGCTTTTTTAAAAATTTATAGTTTCACATGAGATTTAAAAAAAAATTGATAAATTATAGGGTTTCTTAGGAATATATTTTTTACTACTATAACCTATTTTTTATATATCATAATTTATTAAACTTGAGACATTTGTATAAAAAATACTAAATAGACAATACTAATTAATAATATATAAACTCATAGGAAGTTAAAAAAAGTTGAAATACATGTTAACTATTTTTGTCCTTAATTAAGATTGGGAGTGGATTTTTTTTAGTAAAAAAAAAAAAATTGAATGGTGTCTAGTGTTTAATCTCACCTTTCATTATTATTTCTCTCTTATTTAAGTTTAGTCCTATTTATAAAATTAAAGATAAAAGATCACACTTATTCTCTCAACAAGTATTAAAAAAATGGAGATGATCCATTTCCCTTAAGATTCTAGGATATATTGGCACAATAATCTCATTTTCCAGATTATTATCTATCTTCTCTCCTTGCAAAATAACGGTACATGTACCTTATCATTGTTAACAATAATGTTATTATAAAGTTCTTTGTCAACAAATAAAGAGATTTTTCATCAAAATTATTCATATTCTTTCTATTCATCTCTCATAATTTGACCTTACATAACTATGACCGATATATTGGATTTCTATGCTCATCAAGGTCATTGTGAATATTACAAAACCCCTATATTATCAGTCAATAATGCATATATAATAAACTCTTATTTCCCCAATTAATTTCCCACACTACGAATAATGTAACATCTACAAGGAGATCGATTACTTAGGGGCGCTTGATGCGTATATATATAGCTTATGAAACTTGTGCAACGAAAAATTCGATCATACCATTCTAACTAAACAAAATTAGTGCAATATATGGCCATGTTTTTTTATAGTAGTTTTGTTATATTATGTGTATTACACACACACACACATATATAATGTCAAACATTGGATGAATTCACATGTATCTAACTCGTTGCATATATATACATAAACAAAACATTTTTTCCCCGGGTCTTAATAAACGCTGATGATAATCATGGTTGAGCACAACATGCATGGAGACAAGGATAGAACACAGCTCGTATTTATTGAGGTTGGAGGCTTATCATAATGTGGCCACGATGTCAAGTATCAAATACATACATATATATCTCTAGTCTTGCGGTTCATGTGACTTGAGGCAGGTGCTGGGTTCCACGACTTTAATTGCCACTGAATTTTTGCATGCATGTTGCCCTAGCAAGACAACTCAATACCAACAAATTCTGAAAAGCTTATACATACAAATAAACCTTTCATCACCCATATGCTTCTCCCACTGCATTCATTTTATGTCTATATATGCGTGTATGCTTCCCAATTGACCAATGGATTTCCAGTTTTACCTTCTAATAATAATAGGTTGACTCAGACTGTAAAGAGATGTAATATTAGTCAACTCAATTATGATAAGTTAGTTATTTTGGATTCGGGTTAGTTAGGTAGTTTTTCCTTTTTCTAATTAACTCTAGTTTGTTATAGATATTAACCCTAGTTTTTATTTTTCATACATTGTTCATCATTCACTTGAGTTTGTTGTAGAAACCTTTACACAGATATATGTGAAATAATGTTGGCATGGTGTTTGGTAGAAATTAAATACACCGTAATAATTAAAAATAATTAGTTAAAAACTTATAAATTTAACTAAACCTAATATGTATTTTAAGGACATATTAAAATTATTAATTAAAAAAATTTATATAAAAATTTATAATAAAATTTAAATCTTCAATATATTTGTTTTGTATTTATTATTAGAGTAATTACTCAAATCAGTCTCCAAAAATTTTAAAAATGGACATTTTAATTCTAAAAAAAATTAATACACATATCAGTTTCGAAAGTTTTACTCTGGTAGACAAATTAGCCTCCAGTTCATTTTTCGGTAGAGTAATTATCCAAATCAGTCTCCAAAAATTTTAAAAATAAACATTTTAATCCCAAAAAAATTAATACATAGATCAATTTCAAAATTTTATTTCGACAGATAAATCAATCCTCATATAGCATATTTGGTATTACTTTTTAAATTTTAAAAGTTTTATTATTTAAATTATATTTATGTTTGTGATAAGAAGATGATGTGGATGTCTATTTATTATGGACGGTTAACATTTTCTAAAGTGAATGACATTAAAGAGTTATTGAAAAGCAAGCATGTTAGATGTTACCTTTATAATAGTGGAATGTAGTTTCACATTTGTTCACACAATCAATAACAAAATCTTCTCTTTCTTTATACTATTAATACTCTCTTTTCTCTCTTGTTTATATATACGATACTGCATATATTAGACGATCCAATCTACAATGATTCTTATTTGCATGTAATATAATTCTTATCTATTTAATAAATCATCTTTTTACTTTATTAAAATTTGTCAAAGATAAATCTCACAAAAAATTCCTATTACTTATAGCGGTTTATATATTATCACACTTTTTTAGAAACGGCTGCTTGCATATAAACTATGAAGAGTGTTAGGAGTTAGTAATTTTTGTGATTTGTAGCCATCAAATAGTCATCAATAATAATTTTAATAATATGAAATTAGTGTGAAATTTTATCTAATGATTCACTTTTTTTTTCTAGTTATAAAGTTACTGATCATAGACTTTTTCACAAACTATTACTATTTATAGCGATTTTTATATGCACCATTTTAAATGTAAACCGCAATTATCAGTAATAGTTTACGGTAATTTTGAAACCACTAATACTAATAGCGTAGATATATAAAAAATTATAATTGCGTCTTGAGTTTGAGAAAGTTATAATCTAATAATATTAATTTGTAATTATTTTATTCAAGTAACTATCAAATATATATCTCATATATATACTTCTTTTAGAATGGGGGAGGTTGAGGAGACTAGCAAAGCCACTACTTGTCCCTCTTTAGATCCATCTCTGGCACAGCAATTAAATAATAAAATCTTACAAAATTTTTACTTTAATAATAACCTTAACATATATTTTTAAACACGTGTTAACTAAATTCAAAACATAATTAGATCCGTTAATAATTTAATTTAAAAAGTTAATTAGTATGCAGGCCCATGGACGTGAACATGTCTATTTGTTAAAAGCTAATCAATCTCATCGCTATGTCGTCTTGTAGCTACTATTCTTTCTTGCTTTTGTTGGTTGGTGCTTATACAACACAAATTTATTTGGTTTGGGCTTGTAGCTACTATTTTTCAAGTTTGTTATCCTTTAAGATAGGATAGGACAGGAAATGACTCAAATGAGTGAATCAGTTTAAGGTATCACTTTTTACATTATTCTTGGTAGTTCTTTAGTTCTTTTCATGGCTAGATATGCTTGTACCTCACATCGTAGTTTGTAAATCGGTAAATCCTATAGCTTGTTATGTTTCACCAAACAATATATATCGTGTGTTATGCACTCATTAGTAAGTGTTATGTAGATTTTTTAGCAAATTTAGATTGGTTCGATATCTACTCATCCGAAAGCAAAACTTACTCAATTTTAAGAATTTTAGTTTTTAATTGTGCATTAAATATTTTTATTGGACCAGTGGTAAAAAAAGGACGTAGAAAGAAAAGATAAAAACTACAAAATATAGAATGAAAAGATATAAGAAAAACGAAATAAATGACTAAATTTAAAGAAAGTAATAAATTGCTTTTGACATGATGAAATGACTTTAAAATTCAAATATAAATGCAGGAATGTTAAAAGAAAAAAAAGAAAAACTTAGTAAAAAAATAAATTTACAAAAAGAAAAATATTACAAGAAGTTTAAAAGAAGTGTAAAAGACATGGAAGGAATCTAATCCTACAGAAAAAAAAGCTCTTTGCAAATTTAGAAAGTCACCGGAGATCTGAATGCATAAGAGTGTTTTTTGAAAATAAATTCCAACCCTTATTCTTTTCAAGTTATGTCTATTTAGCATTTCAACCAATTAAAAATGGTGCTCCACATACAAAGAAACTAAACATAACTGCTCCCGTAACAACAATAATGTGATAACCATCTTCAACTATCTCGATTATTTGTCTTCTCATTGCTTTGATCATAGATCCTCATTTTCGATATGCATTTTCGATCACCCTTCGATGATCCTCATATAAATTTTTTAAAATATTTTTATATTTAGCGGGTATATCTGATATATGATCCGATCCGATTCGAGAATACGCGAATTAAATAGGATCCAAGTTTAAAAAATACGGATAATAAATCTGATGAATTTAGTGTAGATCGAGTCAAAATTTTGACCATATTTAATCTGCGTTCACTCTGATCAAGACCTAACTGAATCTAGAAAAAACTTTACGTGAAGAAACTAAGTTTAATCACCCTATTATAAAGTTCTTATCTAGAAGGAAGAATAGTTGTGGCTATCAGTCATACATATCTTATTTGGACAACCCAATAAAAAAATTCCTTTTGTTATCTTGGCTCAAATAACTCCTATTAGAGATATAATTATTTATATTGTTTTTTTTATCACTTTAAATTTTTTAAAGAAATTATTTTAGAATATAATATTAGAATTATATATCTGAAACGTTTAAAATTTAATTAGTAGTGAATCTTAAAAATAAAAAATAATAATATAATATAAATAAAAAAAAAATTATACAAAAACTAAACAAATAAAATATAATAATATTAATGATGTATACTCATGATACAATGGTTCGTTGAGTTAGAAACTTTAGCAAGGTCAGTTGCATGCAAGGTACTACGTATAGTTTCATTTAATATAGTGGGTGAAAATTTAGCTACAACCTAACGACGAAAAAAACAAGGTTTTGATGAGATAAGAATGCATTGACCTAATAATTTGGATTATCCATATATATAGAATTAATTTCCTTTCTTTGTGTGATATAATTATAACAAATTGAATAATTGATGAAGCTAATGATAACACCAAACAACTCTTGACTATTTTGGTGAAGCAAGTACAGAGAGGGAGGGAAAAAAAACAGAAGTGTGTGTGAAACATACATCAATATTATTACCCGCGAATTGAACCCCAGCTTTTAATAAATACACATGCTGAATCAAAAAACTTTACCTTCATTAGTCAAACTAGGATTTCAATTCAACAAACACCGCTTTCATGTTAGCTAGGAACCTGACAATGGTATTCAAAAGTAGAAAAAGTATGGCATTATAATCATCAAACTTTTTCTTTTTTAAATTTTCCATCGCAGGGGATACCTAATTTAAGTAGTAGTAACAGGTAAGAAAACTGCGCCAACAGTAAGAATCTTTTCGGTGAGAGCAGTTTTATTTTTAATTTCTTTCATCATTTGAATTGACAAAGCTGCTACCTACTATATATATAGGTGAAAGTGATAAAATAACCTCAGACCCAAAATCAAACTCATGTCGACTTGTTTAAAGGATTCTTTCTAAATAATTTCTTTTTTTAATCTCATTTACACCAAAAATACGCACTTATCTTGTTTATAACCTTTCATGTGCAAACGAGATG
>NC_029779.3:31015471-31015934 GCF_000817695.3 Arachis duranensis
GTGCAATGTAAAAATGAATTAAAAAATAAAATATAAAAATATAAATACCTATAAAAATACAGACATCAGCAAATAGATATTTACTTTAGCTATTTAAAAAACCTTTGTTTATATGATGTCTGGAACATTTATTAATTATCACATCCATAGTATTCATGCTAGATCGATTCAGATATATATATATACACAATAATATATTTACATTTTATAAAATCACACTAATTTTTCCTTACTAATTCAAAGAGATTAATGTAAGTATAACATGTATATAGTTAAAACTTAAAAGTGCGTGTAATTTAGCCATAGACAAAATAAAAGCAAGAGAGAACAAAACTTTTATTAAAGGGCAAAATTATTCGGTAGAAACCAACGCACAGTGGTCCCTCACGTCTATGTGAAGTTGCTATCAACTCGCAGGTACTATAACAGAGTTCTCATAAAAGAAAAGCTCCGAAACAAATAT